>NC_069662.1:152502498-152805734 GCF_027244095.1 Hemicordylus capensis
TTTGACCCAATCAATTTGCACATCTCTGCTCAGGATGTCAGCCAGTATATATTTTCCCAGTGGTACACATTTTCCCTAGGAAAAAAAAGGATGTTCATTGTGCTCAAGAGAAGAAAAAATACATCTGTATTATCACCCTCATGCACTGATCCCTTGTGGATGTCAATATTTCATTGTGCTCACAAAGTTGACCTGTCCACGGAGCTCCCTTTAAGGGACGTGTTTGTGCAAAAGAACAGCAAAAAAGATCAAAAGCGATGGGTCAGCTTGATGGGCGCACTGAGCATTCCATGTCCACAAGATGCATCAGGATGTTAGTAGATTGTCCCTTTTCCCCCCCTGCTAAGGCTCTTGTGAGGTGCCTACAGGGCAGATTTTGACTGCCAAGGTTCTTGACTTGCTTCAAGAAGGACTTAGACGCTGCAGCAGCACAAGGACTGAAAGCTCAGAAATTCCAACATCCAGAACATGGAAGAGCAGATATCTTCTGAAGCCTCTTCAGATATTATGTCTGAATGAATGTGGAGAGAAGGGGAGTGGGAGGACGCTGGCTAGCCACATGCCCTGTGTCTATGCACACACACGCTGGATGTCTTGGCATGCAGTGTTTGTCCCTTGGGTGGCCAAGGACAAGCACTGATATGGGGAGAAATTCTCCCTGCTTTTAGCCCTTGTCTATGCCAGGGTGTGGCATTGTTGCAGGGGCCACAGCTAGCCAGTGTGTTCTTGGTCCCCCTCATAAGAACATAAGGACAGCCCTGCTGGATCAGGCCCAAGGCTCATCTAGTCCAGCATCCTGTTTCTCACAGCTGCCCACCAGATGCCGCTGGAAGCCTACAGTCAGGAGTTGAGGGCATGCCCTCTCTCCTGCTGTTACTCCCCTGCAACTGGTACTCAGAGGCATCCTGCCTCTGAGGCTGGAGGTAGCCCATAGCCCTCAGACTAGTAGCTGTTGATAGACCTCTCCTCCATGAAGTTATCCAAACCCCTCTTAAAGCCATCCAGGTTGTTGGCTGTCCCACCAAGAATATGGGGAGACAACTTGAAGCTTGATCTTCATGCCTTAATATTTATCTAGGGAAAGCTGGAGGTTGGATTGGCAAAGCAGACCCAGCAGGTCCTGAGATCTGCGCATGGGGATTAGGTGCCCCTATTTTCCCTATTACATGGTCTGACTCTCCAGTTAGGTGGTTTTAGGTGCCCTGTAAGACCTTGGGATAATGAGCTTTCTCCTGCATCAGGTTTGCCAAATTCAGTCTGTAGTTTTGATGTATGAGGATGGAAAACATTAAGGAAATTATACACAGAAGCACAGCGTTTGGCATGGGCTGTTTCTTTCCCCACAATTGATTTGCTGCGGTGTCTTGTAATTTATTCATGCAAGAAAACAATGATGGATGGTGTAAATTATTCTTCTTTTTCCCTTTTGACTTAAATAATAATTGCCAATATCTCGGAACTATATGGAAATATAGGGGAAGACAGTCTTTGCAAAGTGCTGTATGTTGCAGTGTTTGGCGGTGGTATCTTTTTTTTCTTTTTTCTTTTCTTTTTTCTTTTTCTTTGGCCTTCAAAAGATAACTTTTTATATATATACGCAAAAAAAATGTGTTTCTTGCTAAGGTATTTTCCTCACTATGAATGACATTGTTCTAGTTTTGTTGGGTGTGTGTGCATATGTATTTTCCTAGAATGCCTTAAATCTGTATATATGACGATGGGGAGATCTCATCTAGCAATATACGGAAATAAAAAGCATTCCACTGTAGACACTGGTTTCTTTGATCAGATGTTCTTGAAATTTTTAGCTCCTTGCAAAGTATGCAGAATCAGTAGATTTAATCACTTTTCCTTTAGGCTGTCTCTTCTGCAAAGGTAAGAACTGGAAACTGATAATGGGGAGATAAAAAGAATCAAAAGCCACAAGAGTTTCTTAAACTCAGTCTGAAACAAAGTGAATTCAGACTTTGCAAAATGAGCTCAAAGCATCTTTGGAGGTAGCCAAATTGAAGTTAACTTGGCTGTTTTTGATCTTCTGAACAACTTAGATTTTCAGCTTCTTGTCACTTCAACAGAAATCTGACATGCAGAAATTTAGCAGCTGAAACTTTCCTGCACATGGAAAGAAACTGATGGTGTGTGTGTGTGTGTGTGTGTGTGTGTGTGTGTGTGTGTGTGTGAAGCTTCATCTGCTGAATTTCTAAGGCAGAGGTTCTCACTCTCAGCCTTGAGTCCCTGGATATGGTTGAGTCCCTACAATTCCTATCATTTTATTTATTTATTTAGTACATTTATATACCGTCTCATATGAAAATGTCCCTGGGCGGTTCACAATATAAAACCATTAAATCATTAACATAAATTAAAACAATTTAAAATACAATAAAAACTCTAAAACCAAAGCTTTAAAACTATAAACTAGAAGCCTGATTGAACGTGGTACTTTGGTTAGTAGTGGCCTTTGGTCATTGTGGCTAGAGATGATGGGAATTAGAGCCTAGCAACATCTGGAGGATTTACACAAAGGGCTTCTACCCCAAATCTCCTTCAGGAGAGAGAGTGTGTGTTCACACACCAGCCAAACATACCCCAAAGTCCCTTCGAGGTTCTTGGACCCACTCCATACACAAATCGAGCTTTGTCTTGAGAATTCTAGCTTAACTCGAGGTATTTCCAGGTTTTTAAAATGCTGGTTTTAAGCTACTTCTGAAAACGCCAGAGCAAATAGGGAGAGGCACTGATGTCGAATCATTAGCATGATGAGAAGGATACTCTCTTTAGAAATGCAGATGTCGCTCTTTGGTACTTTCTCCCCCCTGCATTGGGTAGAAGGAAAACATGGAGGAAAACATGTGAACGTGCATCAAAACAAAACCCGAGAGCAGAGGGGAGGGGCTGCTTCCCTCAATGCCACGAGTGTGATTCGAAGTGGCTTTGCTCAACATTTAACCCGCAGCAAGAAGCCATGTGTGAATAACATCTGGGGACCTATTCTAAGGAAGTCAGTGGTGTTTTCCATTCATCACTGTCCTTGCCATAGTGCTTGGTATGTGGGGGGGGGGTTAGTTTGGGATCTTGTACAGTTTCTTCTCTTGATTTCTCTGTTGTGAACCCTCAATATGATTCTTCATTGAGTTGTGACCCACCCTTCCTCAGAGATCATGTTTGGGGGGGAGGGAGTGTAACAACATCACAACACTCCAATAAAGTAGATTGTGATGAGAGACGTTCGCCAAAGCCATTCAGATTGATACTACACATTACAAATCACAGGGGATTGCCACTGAACATGGAAACCCTGTTTTAAGATTTCCTCCTCTCCTTTGTAACTTATCCAGGGTCATAATTAGGGGTGTGTACAGAACCACTCCAAGTGGTTTGGTTAGAGTTTGAACCGGACTTGAACCAAACCACCCGGTCCGTGAAATGGTTAGATAGAACTGGCCAGCATTTTGGTTCATGCCCTAGGCCAGGTCGAACCAGTTCAGGTCCAGTTCAGGATGCTTGCAGAGGGGGATCCAGTAAGGATTCCCTTTTACAAGCATCGGGAGAACTCTAAGAGGTTGGAAAAGGGCGGGCAGGGAGGTGGTGGGAGGTCACCTTATGCGCCACTGCCATGCAGCTACTCGACGGTGGCAAGCCGGTGGCGGCTACCCACCCCCACCACATTAGCCCAGGCCACAGGGGTGAGAGACTCTTGCCAAAGCCAAACAAGCACAGGTTTCGGCCCCTGCGCTTGTACAGATACCCAAACCGGGTCTCTGCCAGCCCGTGCTGATGGGTGGGAGCACCAGTGGGGCCAAGGGGAGCCACCGCCAGCCCCACCTTGGCTGAGGAGTCATGGCACAGCGTGTAAGGTGACCTCCAGGCCATCCTTTTTCAACCACTATGGGTTCCCCCAGTGCTTGTAAAGCATCAGACAGTAGCACCACTCAGATATTATATTGTACAATGTACAGATGCCTGTACACTCGTACATGTTTTTATGTGAATGACTGTACCTGTGTTAAATTTAAAAGAGAACATTTGAACAGGCCCCTCAGATGCATGATTGCTGAATGCTGTACCAGTGTTCAACATAATGTGTATATAAGTGTACCTATGTATAGTTCTGTTCCTGAATACACTATACACTCATTATACATGTGTTGAACACAATGTATGAATAGTATTGTACCTGCATTCATTTTATTTATTTTATTTACTATATTTGTCACATTTATATACCACCCCATATAAAATCTCTGGACAGTTTACAAATTAAAACACAACAATTAATACCTCAAATTGTATAAACCAAATTAAAATGACCTTCAATAAAACTTTAAAGCATTTTAAAAGAGAACCTGGAGACAGGCAGCCTGAAATGCAGGATACAGATAGGAAATGTACTGCTTTACCTCCACTCAACATAACATGTTTTATCTGTTGCTCATATCTGGTGGGTTTTAATGTTTTAACTTTAACTTTCTAATTTGTAGCTTTTTAAAATTTACACTTTTAAAATGTAAAAATTAAATTTCAACTTGTAAATTTAGTTTTAATTGGGTCTTGTTTGTACTTAGTTTCTATTTTATGTTTTTTATATTTTACTAATTTTGTAAGCTGCCTGAACAGTAGTGCACTGGAGGGGCAGGGCATACATATTTTAACAGTATTTATTAATAGCGCAACATTTTAAATCAAAGAGGTGTGAATAATGGTACCTGTGTGCAGATCTTTACCTGCAGACACTGTACAGAGATTGTACAAGTGTTGGACATGACATACGAAGAGGGCTTTTGTCTACAAGCAATTGTGTTCCTCCTCTCCGTTCCTTACTGTTAATATATCCCTGACCTTTCCACTGGCACGCTCGTCACCTGGAATGTGTTTCCTTAATGTGGCACAGTCTGACAGTTCCCCAGTTTAGTCTTGGGCCAAGAGGAATCTCTCATCTGTGCTGCTTCCAGGAGATGCAAACCCTCACATTCACCTTTGAAGGCCTCCCCGCTGAGCAGCCAGAGCCTTTCAGGGATGGCTGTGCTCACTTTGAAGTCCGGCCAATCCGCCGTCTTGTGCTGGCACTTTCTTCTGCAGTAGTCCAAGCCTACGGAGCAAAGGGGCCTCCTTACAAAACCATTTCACGTGGCAAACTGAGCAGTGTGTTTTGAGGGTGAAGGGGAAATTAAAACCTCTTAATTTTTCTGCCTGGAGCAACAGCCCCGTGTGCACCAAAGGCTGCTTTACAATTATGTTAAAAGGAGGGACAGCTCAAAAATTAGCTTTGGGACTTGCCTCCCGTGTGCACTGGGCATGTTTCTGCTGCTACAGCAAAAAGAGGAACGGGAAAATCCTCGTGCTTCAGTGCAGAAGGAGAGCTGCAGGAAGGCAAAGGCAGCATGGCAAATTTCTTCTTCTCTCATCTGGTTTGTTTTAATAAATAGCAGAGTTATCAGTGGCACATCCAGGGTCATTTGGAGGTGGTGATGTTGGATATTAGCATGAATGGCAATGTTTGAAAATTCAAAATATGAAAATATAGCCTTCTCTCCATCTGACCTTTATGTTCTCAGCCTCTGTCTCCGCTATTTGACCCATAATGCAAATTAAGCAAAGAAAACTATGTTGCAGTTAATTCTTAAATGTATTCCATAAACCAAACTAGAGTTGAATCAAAAGGGCCTTCCTTCCTTCGTTCCTTCCTTCCCTCCCCCTCCCTCTGCTAACTGAGCAAAGAGTGGTGATTCTCTTATGTTACCAGGAGGATTCTCTTGTATTTTCAGGTGGTGATTCTCTTATATATAGCAGTGGGAGAGCAACGGTCCCTTTCCAAACCCACCACCACAGTGTTCCTCCAGTGATTGTTGCTGGTGTTTACCTTATATTCCCTTTTAGATCATGAGCCCTTTTGGACAGGGAACCATCTCAGTTATTGCTTACTTATGTTTTTGTGTAAACTGCTTCGAGCACTTTTATTGAAAAGTGGTATATAAATATTTGTAGCAGTAAAAGGTAAAGTGTGCCGTCGAGTCGGTTTCGACTCCTGGCAACCACAGAGCCCTGTGGCTGTCTTGGTAGAATACAGGAGGGGTTTACTATTGCCTCCACCCACACAGTATGAAATGATGCCTTTCAGCATCTTCCTATATCGCTGCTGCCCAATATCGCTGTTTCCCATAGTCCATACCAGTGGGGATTCGAACCGGCAACCTCTGGCTAGCAGTAGTTTTTGCAAATATATTTAGCACTTTGGGCCTAATGTGATTTTTTAAAAAATCAGCACTCCTTTCAAAAAATGTTCTGATTCGTTTGCCCTCACTTGCCTACCATGGATTCTATCCAAATAAAATCAATCCTGGCCAAAGGTCTTTGGAGCCTGCCAACTGCAAGATAAGCATCATTTTTTAACACGCGGATTCTTGAGGTAACAAACCACTCTACTCAGAACAGACTAAAGAGGATCTGGGGTGCCCCCAGGAGGGTATGGAGTCCCTGGACTTCGGCCCCAAAGTCCAGGGGTAAGAACACCTCCGATCCTGCCAAAGTTTCACTGAAAGCAATGAGACTTAATTTAGTCCTGACCAACTTGTTTCTACTGATTTCGGTGGTGTTGAGTCAGGAGAATCCACTTTCTTCAGCTACACAACCCAGTGATATCATCATGTCATTCAATTTGATTGGCTGTCTGGCATTGTGACATCACCCACTCAGTGCATTTACTGAGCCCATGTGGGCTGCCATATGTGACTGGCGGCCTGCAGGCCTTTTCTATATAATCATTACACTAGATGGAGCAACATGGCCCGAGCTCTCTTACGCACGCCATTATGCTTCCGTTGTCCCACCCAGCCGCATGAATGGAAGTGGAGTTTCCCCTCCCTCTCCCCCTGCACTGCTGGTTCTGCCACTCAGGTCTCGGCTTTCAAGTATTGTGCTTTTTCCCTTGCTCCAGTCTGCTGCTGGTGCTAATGTTTAGTGACAGTTACTCAGTGCTAATGATCACCTTTGGGGATTTTTCAGAGTGCTTGCCTCTTGCTGGTCACTGGTGAAATGTAATCAATAAATCTGCCAGCCAAGCTTTTCATGTTGCCTTTCCTCTCGGAATTGAACGAGCACTACTATTACTGATTTGTGACAGAGTCGCCCCTCGTCAACGAAAGCCGCCCCTGTATGGGAATTAGGCCAGTCCAATTGATCACGAAATGGGCTAGTAAATCTTAAATGAACTGAAGGGGAAACAAGGAATATTACTTACTGCAGAGTTTTCCCCTGATATACAAGTCTTACTTCAGATAATATACAGCAGAAACAATAGACTGGGGAGTAATTGTTGGTTGTATTATAACTTGTGCAAAGTACCTTTACCCCATATCCTCACATTACATCTGTTAACAGATGCAAGCTGGGTTCACACAATCACAACGATCCGTGTTAAAAAGTCAACCAGGATTAGTGAGCCCAGCGGAGCTGATGGTGAGAACTCAGAATTTCAGGGCAATACTGGTCAAACTGCTCCAGTTAACCAGCATTTAACCAGGATAGATATACTGAGGTTCTTATTATTTTGTTGATGACGTGAGTGTTTTTTTTTTTATTACTGAATGGTGCTTCCAAAATCTTGTTTTTGTAATCCGCTTTGGGAGCTTTCGTATGGAAAACCGAATATAAATATGTTAATAATGTAAAATATATGGCAAGACTGCAAGCTTTGACTCTCCAGCTGTTGTGGAGCTACAACTCTCATCAACTCCCATAATCCCCAGCCACCATGGCCAATAGCCATGGACGATGGGAGTTGTAGTCCAACAGCTGCTGGAGGGCCGAAGTCTTGCAGCCCTGGGCTTAGGGGGTGGACATAGTGCCCCTTTTTCTAGCTTTCAACCCAAATGTATTCCAGTATAAGGAAGCACCAGTATATGGGCTGGGGATGGACTGGGCAGACCTTCCCCAACTTTTTAACTCAAACATATTCCAGCCAAAGATAGGCCTGGTATTCACCAAATCCATGGCTACTTGCATTCATAGGGAACATAGGGAACATAGGAAGCTGCCATATACTGAGTCAGACCATTGGTCTATCTAGCTCAGTATTGTCTACCCAGACTGGCAGCAGCTTTTCCAAGGTTGCAGGCATGAGACTCTCTCAGCCCTATCTTGGAGATGCCAGGGAGGGAACTTGAAACCTTCTGCTTGGCTCCATCCCCTGAGGGGAATATCTTACAGTGCTCACACATCAAGTCTCCCATTCATATGCAACCAGGGCATACCCTGCTTAGCTAAGGGGACAAGTCATGCTTCCTACCACAAGACCAGCAAAAGAGAACTTTGTCTTGCCTCTACTACCAGATCAACATCTAAGGAACTGCATAGTAAGCTTTTCTGGAGAAGATGCCCGGACTGACCTGGCATCTCCTTGGGCTACCTGGTGACTGGCTTGGGGGACTCACATGCCGACATCTGTACTGCATGCAACACTTTTCAGCAAATAGATGAGCAGGGTTTGGGGGTGGGTTTTTTTGCCTTTGGATTAAATATGTACAAACACTTTTTTTGTCAGTTTATTATAGCAAATCACTGTGCAAGCTGACATTTATTTTTTAATTAATGACCGGCATAGCTATTCTTTCCAGCTTTCCAGCTGCCTGCTGCTGAGTAATGAACAGCATTGAGATGAATGCCAAAGCTTTCCCCAGAAATGACTCTGCTATGTCGGGCAAAATTGTTACTAACTCGCCTAGTTCCTGACAAGGGCTGAATCTCTTGTGGTTTCAGGGAGCGGCTTTACTCCCATAAAAACCTGCTTTGACTTTGAAAGATCTACTGGGACCCTGCAATGTATAGTTCTGACTTGAGGTGCATTTGAAGTTTAAAACTTCAAGGCAGTGGCACCTTTAGGCACGGAGCACAGGGCAGGGGTCCATGGCCTCCTGCCTCCTGGGGGGGGCCCCAAACGCTCTGGGGAGGCCTCCCCAGAGCCCCAATGCCCTGCCACTGCTGCCCAGCCCCCAATGCTATTTCCCGCTCACCGCTACCTGCCTCTATTTCCCCCTCTTCACCGGGGGGGGGGTGCTTAGCAGAGTGGAGCGGAGAAGGTCACACACACCCTGGCGGCAGTGGGTGCAGATGGGCCTCCTCAACCTGCACAGACTGGCCTCCTCGTCCTACATGCGTGCACATTTGGAGTATAGGGTGTTCCATGTGACACTCCATACTCCAACTCCACACACGTGCAACTCGCCACCGGGGGGGGGCTGCTGCTCCACTCTGCTCCTCCTGGCGGTGAAGAGGGGGAAATAGCGGTGGGCAGCAGTGAGGGGGAAGTAGAGGTGGGGTGTGGGGGGCCAGGCAGCAATGGCGGGGCAGCAGATCAGAGACTTAAAACAAAATTTAAGGGAGTGGCCTCACGGAGGGGGGGGCCTCCAAAGCCCTTCAGCCTCAGGTCCAGGTGCCAGAAGTACCTAGGTGTGCCCCTGCACCAAGGTGGTGCAATAGAACTTCAACCAGCCTCGGACCTCACCCAGTTCCCTGCCATTCACTCGCATCTCTGAAGCACTCCTTTCCAACTCCTCTCTTTGCCCAGGGCTCTCTCACACAGCTGAAGTCTGGATGATGTTCAGGAAGGACTGTGGATCCCTGGAAGGCCACATGCTGTGCATGCCAAAGATTCTAGACAGCGTTCTCTGCAAAGCGATTAATGCTCACTGTGAGGATACTATCTCCTCAAGCGGGTGGGACTTGAAAGATTATTGCCAGATGACTCAGCCACCCCTCAGAGTTGAACTGTCGTACGTATACCATGGGCTCTTTAACTATGAAAATAGTTAAAGTTTGGTTTATTTCATAACCAAGAAACTAGAAGTGATTCATACTAGAATATCACATGGTACCAGAAGTGGGTTGTTGATTGCCCGCTGCAATTGCTGTACAGCAGAAACCACCAGGGCACACAGCAAAGAAAGATGGACCGACCAACTCAGATCTCCAGCACCTCTCGCCTTTTCCAGGAATGCAGCAGACAACTGGAAAAGATTCAAACAAGAATTTGACCTCTTTCTGAAGGTGTGGATCTGCTCATAAGGAGGAGAGCAAAGGGTAGCTATCTTTTTGAATATTGCTGGGACTGAGGCCTTAGATTTATTTAACAGTTTCCACCTGAGTGAAGAACAGCAAGCTAGTAAAAAGACCGTGTTATAGAATTTTCAGAAGTATTGCACTCCTAAACAAAATGAGACATGAAACTGTGAGATACCAGTTTTGTATGTAAGTACAGAATTGTGGAGAGACATTTGAATCTTTCTAATACAGATCTTAGCCACACATGTAACTGTGGAGAGCTTGCAGATTCACTAGTTCGAGATCAAACTGTCGTTAGTATTCAGGATCCAAGCCTGAGAAAAAGATTGCTTGAGGACTCTGATTTAAACATGGAAAAAGCAGTCAGCTTTTGCCAGGCTGCAAAGCTATCACAGGCCAGACTGCAAGTTTTGGAGGGAAACCAAGACAATGCAACAGTAGACTTCCTCAGACAGCCTCACAGCAAAATGAACACACAACAACACAACAGAATGGAAGCTTCTGGTTTAAACTGTAATAGAACTTGTCAGAGTGAATCTGCAACAAAATATGTAAATGACTGTTCACTCTGTGGAGGCAAACACCAATCCAGGCAATGCCCTGCCTTTTGAAAGTCTTGTCATATTTGCAAAAAGCAGAATCGCTTTGCAAAACTCTGTGCCTAGGGAGGGAAACAAAGTATCAGTGTTCTGCAAGGTGGAGAAAGCATCAAGGTGGAGAAAGCATCAGTGCTCCCTTGCACAGAAAAGACTTTAACATTAGCACAGTGGAGAACTTTTATGTGGAAAGTTTGCAAGATACAACAGCGTGTAGTGATTGGACAGTTTCTCTAAATATTAATGTGACTTTTCTTACATACAAGCTGGATACAGGCATTCAAATGAATGTGAAATCTGAAGTTTCTGTGAGAGGCCAAGAGAGAGAGAACCAAGTCACATGGAATACAAATAGATTCAGCTCAAGACTTACAGTGGGGAGCTTCTTCCCACTCTGGGAATCTATGAACAAGATGTCATGGTTAAGGGTAACATAGGTGTTTTCCAGATTATGAGCTGTAACATTTTCATAACATGTTCACTAAGTGCTCCTCCATTTTGCCCGTGTTACGACATCAGTGTCGTTGCGTTGTCAGCAGGGTACAGTTTATATTTCCCATGCCGTTTTGGATTTAATTGTTTTGTTACAGCCCTATAATGTGGTAACAGTTGCGGGAAAGTAGCTGTATTTTTCCATTGTAGGGAGGCTTGTCACGTTATTTATGCTTGCAATGTGTTGCAGTGTGAAAAGTTATTTTCATTATTATTATTTTTGTTTACACAGTCAGACAGGTGCTATTGACTGGTTTGTTTTATCCAGACATCGAGTCCTTCCCAAGGACCTGGGATGCCAGAATTTTATTGTCAATTGTTATAGATATCGTCGCAGAATATAGGCTGTTCCCAGTAAAGCTGCTTTTTGTAATTGGCTGATTGTGATTTCTGTGGCCCCTATGGTGTTGAGGTGCTCTTCAAGGTCTTTTGGAACTGCACCCAGGGCGCCAATTACTTCTGGGATTATTTTGTTCTTCTTCTGCCACAACCTTTCAATTTCAATTTGTAGATCTTTGTATTTGGTGATTTTTTCTATTTCTTTTTCTTCTGTTCTTCTGTGAGAAAGGGCTCGATATCTTGATCTGGGGACCTACATTAGAAGAACATTACCTGAGATTACAGAAGGCTCTGGAGAGGGCTCGTGAAGCTGTTTGTTTATTCAGTTTATATACCGCCCTTCCTAAAGTGGCTCAGGGTACATTAAAATTAGCTCAGGCGACATTAAGATTTTAAAAAACCATGATGAAACTTTTTTAAAAATGCATTTAAAACAGATTTAAATTAAAATTAGATATCATTAAAAGCCATTTCTTTTAAAAATGTCTGTAAGGCTCCCCTGAAGGCCTCCAAGGAAGATCACCCTCTTATATCCATGGGAATATAAACTATTTGAATCTCAACAAGCAAAAATGAAAATGTAGAGTTAAAGGAATAACCATTTATGGGCATGGTGAACTTTCTGGGAAAAATTGTTCCTTATTTATTTGTTTGTTTATTTTTCCAAAATTTTATACTGCCTCAAACCTCCATCTCTGGGCAGTTTACAATAACAAGTTGTTTTAAAAAATTAAATTAAATTTTTAAAAATTAAATTAAATTATAATTCTTTAGGGACTTTTAAAAAGTTGTCAGAGATTGGGAGGTTTACCATTAATCTCGGGAATCTATTGCATAAAAATGCTCAGGGGACTTGGGTTCCCAATCAGAACACTGAATCTGAGAAGCTGAAACATGCACACATTGAAAAAGAGGCTTTGGCAATAGTATTCGCGTGTAAGAAATTTTGTGTGTTTATATATGGAAGATCAACCATGGCAGAAACTGACCACAAACCATTGGTATAGATGGAGGTGTTCAGCTCAGATTACAAGACTATTCTTTCAATTACAGTTATATGATCTGCAATTAGAGTACAGTCCTGGCAAAAACTTAGTGATTGCAGACACTTTGTCCAGAGCTTTCAGTGGGACAGAGTCTGAAGCAGACACTGAATCTGATGTAGTATATGTTAATCTTCTTAAGATAACATTCCCAATCTCTGACCAGATGAGGTTAACTATTGCACAGACGAAATCTCAGGACAATATTTTGCAACAGGTCATCCGAGCTATTAATTCTGGCAGGTCCAAAATGCATCTACCAAATCTTTATAGCCACTTTGTGGAGGACCTTTATGTGTTAAACGGGATTCTGTTCAAAGGTACTAAATTTGTAGTTCCTTTCACTCTAAAGATGCTGAAACAGGTATATGAAGGACACATGGGCATGGGAAAATGCAAACGATGTGCCAGAAGTATTGATCCAACATGAACTCTGACATAGAAAAGTTTATACAAAATTGTGGAGCATGTCAAAAATACAGAGGCTATCAACAAAAGCAGCCCATGATTGTGATCCCACCAATCAATGAACCATGGTCTCTGGTAGGCATTGATCAGTTATTTCATGCAAGACAAAACTATCTGTTGGTTCTGGATTATTATTCTCATTTTCCTGAAATTGCTCTGCTATTCAACATGACTGCCTACCATGTCATTTCCTTTCTAAAGTCCTTCTTTGCAAGGCATGGCATTCCTGCTGTTGTCATGCCAGATAATGCACCTTCCATTTGCCAGTTGTAACTTTACATTTGAGTATTTGTGACTTTACATTTGAGTATTTGAGACTTTACATTTGAGAATTTGCAAAGCTGTCTGATTTCAAGCATATTACTTCCAGTCCCAGATATCCGCCATCTAATGGGCTCATGGAGAATGGTGTCAAGATCATTAACAAAGCTGCTTAAGAAACCAGGGGATTCAAACACAGATCATCATCTGGCTTTATAGAATTACAGGGCTATAGCTTTGGAAATGGGATTATCTGTTGCTGAACTATTGCTTGGAAGAAAACTAAGAAGAAGATTGCCCGCCTTCCTGGACATGGATTATATCTTCAAAGATGTTGTAAATGCATGGCAAACTCAAGAAAAAGTCAAACATAAATTCTGTTATGATAAAGGCTCATGTGATCTTCCATTGTTGCACCCACGAGACAGTGAACCTTTTCTCACAAGCAGTGAGAAAGGGCTACTGGATTTGTGAAGAGAAAGCCCAAAAGACCTTACTTCCCTGCAGACAAGCTTTCCACTATCCCTGGGCGGGTGGATTGCCCGCCCACACAAGCACCGGCTGCTGCGGGCAGCTCCAAGGGTCAGGGTGCCGGGACATGCCGCCCTGTGCTGCCCTGCCTCTTGGAGCTCCAATAATGCACCGCACGAGTGCACAGTGCATTATGGGGATCCATCTCCCCTCCCCTTGTCTGCCAGTGCAGCTGACATATGACCAAAAAACCAAGGTTAAGGGAACGCATTTTGGAGGGTGGCTCCATAGGAAGGAGGAGAGCTGGTCTTGTGGTAGCAAGCATGACTTGTCCCCATAGCTAAGCAGGGTCTGCCCTGGTTGCATATGAATGGGAGACTTGATGTGTGAGCACTGTAAGATATTCCCCTCAGGGGATGAAGCCACTCTGGGAAGAGCAGAAGGTTTCAAGTTCCCTCCCTGACTTCTCCAAGATAGGGCTGAGAGAGATTCCTGTCTGCAACCTTGGAGAAGCCACTGCCAATCTGTGTAGACAATACTGAGCTAAATAGACCAATGGTCTGCCTCAGTATACAGCAGCTTCCTATGTTCCTAAGGTTTCAGGCAGAAGCCCTACCCAGATATGCCAGGGATTGAACCTGGGACCATCTGCATGCAAAGTTGACATACAGGTGAAACTCGGAAAATTAGAATATCGTGCAAAAGTCCATTAATTTCAGTAATGCAAATTAAAAGGTGAAACTGATATATGAGACAGACGCATTACATGCAAAGCGAGATAAGTCAAGCCTTAATTTGTTATAATTGTGGTGATCATGGCATACAGCTCATGAAAACCCCAAATCCACAATCTCAGAAAATTAGAATATTACTGTCACTAGCCGCATCAAGACCTGCCTAGCTTCAGCAAGGTGACTGTATCGTGCTCTGGGATCCAGACATTGCCAATATAACTCTGGTATTTGGTCAGGAACACGAGTTATAGGTAAACACAGTGTGACTTTCAACTGCCCATTATCATCCAGAGCACCGTCTCTGATAAACGGACGTTCATTAATTATTTTGTCTCCTAAATGACTTTACGCATCCCCACTTAGCATCTGTAGTACTTGCTGTGCTAACAAGTTTCCCGTACCTAGCATCCGGTGCTAGAGGAGAACAAACATCCCATGGATTTCTCCATCATGAAAGCCTTTATAGCATTTTCCCCCTTCCCCTGCTCCTTACCTGGCAGAGCTGTCCTTTCTGCAAATTTATGGTGCATTTCGTGGCCTCTAGGTAGAAATGTCCTTGTGTTTCTCCTGGGAATAATTGGTATGAAGGTAAACATTAGCTGCTCTGCTTGGGGTGTTTCTGAGCAACACAGAATAAATGTAGAAGGCCCAGAGTGCAGGCATGTGATTGGCAGGTCTATTACAGCTGCCCTGTGCTCCATCTTGTATTTCTTTTTATTAGTAATTATGATATGGGGACTCAGGCTTCGGAACATTGGCCATGAGGCTTACCGACATTAATGAGATGGTTGTCAATAATAATCGCCAGAACTCTGGATTTAATATAGAACCAGGTTCACTAGGGCTTAGCCCCAGGACCTGAGTTCAGTGCCAGGATGTATCTTACTTATTTATTTATTTATTCATTCATTCATTTATTCATTCATTTATTTGGCGCAGTCATGTTTGTTTGTTTGTTTGTTTGTTTAGTGCATTTATATACCGCCCTATATAAAATCTCAGGGCAGTTTACAATTTAAACCATATTCCTTGGACAACATGGGGAAATAATGTGACGAAGTGCATTTGAGCATGTTAAGAGGGCTGGCCTACCATTAAGCACTGCCAGGTATTCCCCTTCGGGGATGGAGCCCCTTTGGGAAGAGCATCTGCATGCTTGCATGCAAAAGGTTCCAGGTTTCATCCCTGGCATCTCCAAGATAGGGCTGAGAGAGATTCCTTTCTGCAACCCTGGAGAAGCCGCTGCCAGTCTGTATAGACAATACTGAGCTAGCGAGACCAAGGGTCTGACTTAGTGAAGCTATTCCCACAATCAGCAAAAATTGGGCTATGGAAGGCTAACCCAATTTCTCCTGATCATGAGAAGCAACCGGAACCCACTGCTTAACCTGGGTTTGGGGTGTTAAAGGATCATGTGTCACTGTGGCGTGACTCTGCACCACGACAACTCATGAGTAGCCTTCCGGTGTCAGGAGGCTCCCCAAAAGGCACCACATACTCACACGGTGCCTTATGGGACTTCCAGGCGCCCCTGAACCCCACCGCCCCAACCACCTCTGTGATGGAGCCGGTCATCATCTGGGCGGCCAATCCGGCCACCCAGGGAGGGCTCCCTGATCATCTTGGGGGAGATGAGAAGAAGCCCGAGAAGAAGCTTGGTGTGTCATAACTTGGGATAGTTTCCATGGCAGACATTTCCATTTCATTTTGTGGCATCTTTCTTTTTTATTTTACATATATAACTTGCTCTTCCTCTAAGGAACCCAGAGTGGTGTCGATGGTTATGTTTATCCTCACAACAACCCTGTGAGTTAGGTCAGGCTGAGAGCTACGTGACTGGCCTAGAATCATCCAGTGAGTTTCATGGCTGAACGGAGATTTGAACTCAGATCTCCCTGTTCCTAGTCCAACACTCTAACCACTACACCACACTGGCTCTTTTGAACTGGGGGGGGGTAATCTTGAGGCCATATTCAAGGGATTTCAATCATATACTTTCTTTACACTGTCGTCAGAGTACATCCATGCCTCCTGTTTCAAACAGTTGTGTTATTCAGTAAAGTACTTCATTATTGTACTATTCTTGAGGTCACTTTAGTAAATATTAAACTATGGCTGATGTGCTTTACTTTACCCTCCATGCCATGAAGATGCCCTTGACATGAGAAAGGAAGCATGGGCGATACTGACTTAGAAAAGGGCACTATGGCCAACTGTTTCTGCCCAGGAGGACTGAAGTGACAGCTATGCTCTATTTCACTCTATATCTCAAAGCAACCAAAGGAGACAGAAGTAAGCAACTGCTAGATTTATCATTGAGCGACTGTGGGCCAAGTGCAGATACTACTGTTATAGGGTCACATGTACGACTAACCTGCGAGTGCCAACATCTGAAGTTAAAATTGGGCATATATTTTTTCCCCCAACTTTGTGCAATACAAAGATTTCCAACTGTTGCATTTGATCACTTTGAATGCAGCCGTGTTGCAGTACTGTGGCACCCACACCAAGCTGCCTCACCAGGCCTTGCATGGGTATATTATAGTACCCATGAGTCAGGGCACATATACTGTATCAGAAATACCCCTGTGTCTCATAAAGGGACAAGTTGATACTCTTTTCTCTAACTTGTTTGCTTGTTAATGGGTGTTGATTGTCTGCCAGTGTTTCTAGAATGAGCGGAAGAAACTTCTTCAGCTGTGTATGGCTACAAGATGTGTCTTGAATGGGTGTAGGTGGTTGGTTGCTGCTAGGTAGGACAGGCCACCATTCTCAGGTGAGGATTACTGGCCAGAAACAGTTGGGAGTTGCAGTGTAGAAGAAGCAGGCATTCTAGCAGCGGATTAGAGGACAGAGCTTTGGGGAAGCTGCAAGCATATTATGAGGCTGTTCTCACATGCAGCCTAACCCGAGCTAGGGATGCCCAGCTCGGATTAGGCTGCGCATGAGAACTGCCAGGATTGGCCCTGATCCTGGTGGGCTAGTGATCCTGGTGGGCCAATCTTCCCCTTCTTTTCCACCTTTCTTCTCTATCATAGGAACATAGGAAGCTGCCATATACCAAGTCATACCATGGCTCAGTCTAGTTCAGTATTATCAAGGTTTCAGGCGGGCATCTCTCTCAACCCTATCTTGGAGATGTCAGGGAGGGAAATTGGAACCTTCTGCTCTTCCCAGAGCGGCTCCATCCCCTGAGGGGAATATCTTGCAGTGCTCACACATCAAGTCTCCCATTCAGATGCAACCAGGGTGGACCCTGCTTAGCTAAGGGGACAAGTCATGCTTGCTACCACAAGGCCAGCAATCCTCTGTCTGAAGAGTGGGAAGGGGGAGGGGAGGGGTTCACTGGGGTGTTATGGCAGCTAGTCAGTAGGAAAATGTTTACATTGTTTTCCTATCACGGCAGTGGTTCTCAAAGGTGGTTCTCCAGCTGCTGATGGACTACATCTCCCAACACCCACAGCCACAGTAGTTGGAGGCAGCTGTGGATGGTGGGATCTGTAGTCTAGACCAGGGAGACCTGAGTTCAAATCCCCATTCAGCCATGAAACTAGCTGGGTGACTCTGGGCCAGTCACTTCTCTCTCAGCCTAACTTACTTCACAGGGTTGTTGTGAAAGAGAAACTCAAGCATGTAGTACACCGCTCTGGGCTCCTTGGAGGAAGAGCGGGATAGAAATGTAATTATTATTATTATTAATAATAATAATAATAATAATAATAATAATAATACACGGATTATTCCTAGTAGTGTGTATGGGATGCTTGCTGTGGCTTTGGGTGTTTTGCTCCAGGGGCACCGGGGAAGGTGATGGGTTGATATAAACGCTCTAAAAGAAAAACTCCTAATAAAATGTTAGTAAGAGCAAAATTACAAACCTAGAGCCCAAACACTACAAATAGCTGCAGCACAGCAACCTGAGGTAAATTACTAGTCAGCAATGCCCTTAGACCAAGGTTGCCCAAGCTTCGATCCCCAGATGCTGTTGGAGTACAACTCCCATTGTCCTTTGGCCATTGTGGCTGGGAATGATGGGAGTTGTAGTCCAACAACATCTGGGGACCCAAGGCTGGGAAACCCCGCCCCAGACTCACTTTATGATGGCTGTCCTGCCTCCAGCAACAAATGAGTAAGCCCCATGGCAATCCCTGGGATTTGGGCATGTGTTAACTACGTGCTGCACTGGATTTTCGGCATGCGCTTGCAAGCGCAGAAATTCAGGGCAGCAGGAAGCTGCTTTCCATACTTAACTCAACCTCCCTGTGTTGGGAGATATCGAACCCAGGAGCATTTTCACAGCATGAGCATTTTTGTCCCCGCAATCTGGAGGGCTGATGGAGCAAATTAAGAATGCCGAGGAAACTCCTTGCTTTTTGTGAGCTCTGTCAGGAATGCGTATCATTACCTGAGAAAGCAGCACTAACACTTAGCATTCAGTGATGGAGGGAACTTTGTTACAAATGGTTATCATTTTGTCACTTAAAAAAAAAAAAAGAGTGGGAACTTAGTCGTCTTCTAAGAGCCTGCTGGGTCCATTTAAGACCCGCATCTGAACATCATCTGCCCAACAATATACTGCGGCGTATTAATCTTTTTTTACTGCTTTGCTGCTTGATTTGTGGCTCTCATTTCTCTAGCCCGAAGGCTATGGTTTTCTAAAGTGACGGTTACACTCAGATCCTTACAGGGTGCAAAATTACATACATAATACATTTATGGATCCCTTTTACTTACTCCATAATGGATTCCGTATTATGGAGTTCTCCCCCCTCCTTGCCAACCCTGAAGAATTTTGCAAGAAAAGGAGCATTAGGATTTTAGAGGTTGTGACTCCAGGCGGGATGTAGCTAAGCTCTCATTCCCATTCACTGCCAAAAAAAAATAAAAATCAGCATAGATGGAACATCAGGGGAACTTTATTAGGTATTTTACACTGCTGACATCCCTGGAGCTTTGCTTCTTTTCTGGTATTAATAAGACACCTGAGGATTCCTTGCAGGTTTAAAAGCATGCCCTGGACATGAAAAGGTAGGCAACAAACTTAACGTGGTAGTTTTGTTGTTATTTTAAATGTATTTTGCAATCGTGAGCTTGTTGGTCCCTCAAAGCAACTCTGCAGTTCCGGGGTGGATTAATCTTTTTGCCCCCCATTGGTAGCCAAAGATTTGCCGCCCCAAGGACAAGAGTAAGGGGGCTTGTGTGGTGGGGGTGGGACTTAATTCTTTTTTTAATCTTTAAAAATGCTGCTGTGTCGTGGCGGAGGCTCCGCCCAGCTCTTAAACCTTCACAGGAGATGAGGTAAGGCACTGGAGGACGGCGGCGAAAGAGCTCCACACTCAAGCCCAGCTTACTCGCAAATGACACAGAGTGGGCGGTTTCGGGCCTCTGCGTGAGCGTGCGCAGAGCCCAACCTAACCTCCTGTGATGGTTTAGGAGGCAGGCAGAGCTTCTGCCACTACACAGTGGCATTTTTAAAGGTTGAAAAAAAGAGAATTCGACTTCCCTCCAAGATACTGCCCCACAAGATTTGCCGCCATAGGCGGCTGCCTATACCGTCTATGGGGTAATCTGCCATTGTGCAGTTCAGGTCATGGTTAATTCCATTTAACAGATGGAGGACTGTGCCAGAAAGAGACTTTCAAAGTCACCCAGAGAGTCCCTAGCCTCAGTAGGGTGTTGAAGCTTGGTCTGCTAGCTCCAGCATTCTCATCCACTGCATCAGATGGACCCTAAGAATGGCATGGGATCAGATCAGGCAATCGTGCCAGGAGTAACTCTTCCCCAGTTGCCCCATTCTGTGTTGTGGGGAGTGAGAGCAAGCCTTTCTGTTCCCCCCCTGCTCACCTGGGTGGCTATTCCAACCGCAGCCCCACCAGATGTCTATAGGCCTGTTCAGACATTGAGACTATTCTCACGACCGTGTGGAACCGGGTTAAGGGAGCCCAGCCCGGTTCTGCGCGGTCATGTGCTACAACCGGAGCTGCGTGGCTCCCGGCTACAAACCTTCAAAAATACCCCTCCCCTGAAACCCCTCCGTTAACCTGTTTTTTCCAATCATGAGACGCCACGGCGTGGCTCCATGCTGCGGCAACTCATGAGGAGACCCCCAACCGGGAGGCTCCAACAAGCCTCCCAGGGTCGGAGGTCTCCCAGAATGCCCCATGCACTCACGTGGGGCATCCTGGGACTTCCAGGGGCCAGGCAGGCCCCGATCCCTGATGGCCTTCACTTTGAAGACTACTTCACTTTGAGCCAAACCCTTCAATGCCTTGAAGCAAAGCTTTGGCTCCTCTCTTACCTATACCTCATCCCCTTTTCACCCCACAAACCACTTACCAGTGTAAAAAGAAAAAGCTCTAGTATTTCTCTCCATTTCCTGCCGTGAGAACACAAGCGGCAGCCTGACCTTAAAAAGAACACTTTTTAACTTTTTCTCATGGAGACCCAGAAAATTGCACTGGTGTTCCTGGGATTTGTAGTCTTTTCTGAGGCTGCAGGAATGGACACACTCTCAGTTCACGTAGAGTGACAGTGAGACCCTAATGTGCCTCACATAAACTGAGTATGCATACTCAGATATGCCCCCAGGATCCTCCACAACAATGTAGCAGATGTTGAGGGGTTCCTCAGAAGATGAGTTGATGTGTAAAGGATTTCTAGTGGGTAGAAAGTTTTAGAAACACTGCTTTAGGATTGATCACTACTGAAATTTTAACTTCAGTTGCTGTAAAAAAGTTGAATTTAACTTTTTTTACTTACATATATAGTCTCTGCCTAAAGCCTGTCAACTGGATAATATGAAACATAAAAAATGTGAATAATTTTAAAATAAGTGGCCAGTCATCATTAATTCATTTTGTGCTCATTATATTGCCATTAATCATGATTTATGCATTGAGTACTAATATGGAGTTCCACTGCAACTCTGGTTTGCCTCTAATTTTATTTCAAGAAAAATAATTGGATTGCTTAAAACGTCACCTCTTCTTCATTGTTCCTCAGTCTTTCAGAAGCGATGGCCAGGGGGAAATGAATCATTTTGGTGACTGGCAAATGGGAAGCAGAGCCCTCTGTTCCCTAGTTCTTCAACTAAATCGAGGACAGGACAAAACAGAAGCCTGAGACAGGCTACATTAACTAAGGTTCTGATGGTCCAATTCATGTCAAGCCAGTGCTTACATTGCAGAGCCTTCATAACACTAGTCAAGAACCATGCAGACATCATGCATTGATTTCAACAGGGGAGTCCTATACTAGAAAGCAAAGAGATCCTGCCATCATTGCATACAGCACCTAGAATTTCTTTTTTCCTTACCAAAGAGACAAAGAAAATTGCTCCATGGGCTGTGGCAGCTGGGTCTCTCACATGAGAGCCTGTAGTATGGATTGGAAGAAAACTCTCCAAATATGGTTATCTCTATTAGCTGTCAAAACTTGTAGGCATGGCAACAAAAGGGGAGCTTCATTTAACATGATTCCTTGTTGAGGGCATTATATGAATTAGTCTTTAGAAAGTCAGTGTGGTGGCTGCAGCCTCAGAAAAGACTACAAACCCCGGGAGCTATCACACCATTACCAAGACTCTAGGGAAAGTATAGGGAAAAGTCATTTTAAATATAAACCCTATACTTTCCTTTGTGTCCTGGGAATGGTGTGGGTGCTCCTGGGAGTAGTAGTATTTCCTGAGGCCGCAGCCAACATTCTAAGGTCTGGTTCATATGTTTCCCTCTTAAGGAGGAATCATATTAAAAATACTGCCTACTCCCTCATCATCGGGAGTAAAGATATATAGAAAAGCAGCCTGTAAGTTAAGGGTGTGAAGAATGGTTTGTGGTTGGAGTGTTCTGACCATGAACCAGGCCATTTTGAATGTTCCAAACTCTGAACAGAATGCCTGTGAAATGAAGGGCCTGTTCTGAGCTTGGAATGTAACGACCCCATTCTGACTTAGAACACTCAAAACGTTCCAAACGCCATTTTAGACTTCAAAATGTTGCTCTTCTGGCCTCTGTGCATGCGCAGTAGCCGTTTGCATGGTCAGCACCACCACGCAAATGGATGTCATGTGTGTGCAGAGGCCAGAAGAGCACCATTTTTGAGTCTAAAATGGTGCTCAGACTGTTCCAACTCAGAACATGTCTCATTCCATCAGAACAACTCGCTTGAGTGGTTGTTCCAACAGAATGATGCAGGACATTTGTGTTCCATTCCAAGCTCAGAATGGAATGCAAATGCCGTTCCGTGTACATCCCTACTCTAAGTAGTACTTTTAGGCATGGGGAGGATGTAGTGAACTTCAGGAGAGTGAAGAGATTCGTTCTGGTTTTCTTTTTCTTTTTAACCAAAACCAGATGGTGCTTCACTTTGGGCTGAAGCTTTGCGCAATCCTTCCAGCTATGCATACCCCAAACAACGTACAAATCACAGTATCCACAGGTGCTCCAATGAAATGCAAACTGTCTTTCAAACCTCTAATTATGTCCATGGTTTGTGTAGAAAATGCTACTTTTCAATTATTGGTTTTTGTTCACTTGTCAGAGGCAAAATTAAAAAAACCCAACCCTCAACAAAAACATATTATTTCTAAGCAGCATAAAAGAGAAGAAATTCAGCAAATTGCTTTCTCAATGTAGCTATTGTAAACCTAGTACAGAATTACATAACTCTCCAAATTGCTTTGTAGACATAATTATTTGAGCTCAAATCCTTTCTTCCAGAATATCAGAAAGTAAAGAGACTAGGTATTCATATATTGCACATAGTTTCATTACCTTTTCTAAAATTCCACATTCTATTTGGTATATTAGTGCAGGAGCACTAATGTCTCCAAAGTCCCATTCAGACATTATGTTGCACGAGTGTACAGATGTCTGTATACTCATACATGTTATTGTGTGAATGGCTGTACTTGTGTTCATGTTAAACCTGAACCTGGGTACAGGCCCTTCAGATGCATGGTACAAATAGGAAGGAAGTGTACTTCTGCACCTATGTTCAACATAACATGTGAATAACTGTACCTGTGCACAGATCTGTACCTGGCTACACTGTACACTTGTACAGGTGTTCAGCATAACATGTGAATGGGGCTCAAGAGAAATGAGAATTGTAAACAGGGAAACAATCAAATATCAGGAGCAGTTCTTCTTGATCTGGGTATGGGACAGTTTCAGCGAGCTGGTTGTCAACATGCAGAATATGTACAACCCCACAGAGCCTGCCTTTACATTATCCCACCTTGACAATATTCTTGAACATGTTTTAGGGCTTGGATTTGGAGGCTTCAATTTAAGCAGAACCACTCTGAAAGCACGACTTCTTAGATTCATCCCAGGTCTTTGTGAAGATGGAGTTGGCTAGCTTACATTTGCAGGGGATGTCCACAATGTCATATGCGATGCCTGTAAACATAATGGTCACAATGATGTAATAAGATCATAAGAACAGCCCTGCTGGATCAGGCCCAAGGCCCATCTAGTCCCGCATCCTGTTTCACACACCATATGCCACTTAATCATGAAGAAAGAGTAGGGATAAACATGTGGTAAATAAATGATAAAATGTAACATCACACCCTGTGATGATGCCTGCCCCCAGATCCATATTATTGGTTGCTGTTGGCAGGTCAGATGTGTTGAGGGAACACACAGCATGCTGCTTTTGTGTCCTGCATTTCCATAACTTAAGTTTGATTGGTGGGAACATGCAAGAGAGCCTTCTCCATGGCCTCAGCACTGGAACTTCCTGCCCCAGAGATCTGTCTAGTTCCCTCCGTGTTGATATGCTGATTGAAATGGAAGACCTTTCTGTTCCCAGCAGGCTTTTGGCTCACTTGGATATTTGATTAGTTTAGTTTTGTCTGACTCCCTGCTGCTAAGTTGTCATCTGCTCTCTCTTGTCTGTCTAGCCATTTGTTTATCCGTTTTAATTTTGATCTTAATTGTTGTTTTTAAAGATGGAAGTTGCAGTGGGTGCCTCTTAACTGTAGCCGGAAAGACAGGGTGGAAGTGTCCTTTTCATAAATAAACAGCTACACGCTATGAGTAGAGAAAGGGGTCAGTCCGAATTTATCAAAACTTCGATATGCCTAGTGTTTTCTTTTCCGAATAAAATTGGAGGCGCATTTCTCATGCAACATTCAAAGTAGAGATGTGTGCAATTATTCTGTCAACTCTTGAAACAATGAGCAGGCAAACTCATTGCATATGCAAGATAGCCAAGTTGCAACTGCTTCCTGGCACCTTGCTACTGATCAGACCCTTTGTCTGATTAGTCAGGACTTGGCAAAGAGAGGGAGCTTCATGGGTAAGAGCGGTGCTTCTAGGATACCCTCACCCTGCCCCTTATAGCTGCACCAGGGCATCTTTAGGGATAATGCCAGTGGCTGACATCCAGGACAGTCTACCAGTAGCGTGGCTGGAAGCCACTGGAGGGAGGCCAGCAGCAGCCTGTGTCCAGCCTCACCCCACCCCTGTGTCTATTGTCAGACACAGGGGACATGGTCTAGCTCCCAAATGGGGCCATGCGGCCCCGTCCGGGAGTTAGATCGAGGCCAGCGCTGTGTTTGCAGCCACTGCGAACGCAGTGCTGGCCATCTAATTCCTGAACAGGACCACTCAGCCCTGTTCGGGGGCTAGATCGGGGCCTGAAGCGGCTCTCTCTGCCTTTTAAGCTTCTCCTGGCTGTGCTGCGAATGCAGCGCTGGCCATTTAACTCCCAAATGGGGCCACACAGCCCCGTTCGGGAGCTAATCCACACACACTCTGCTAATCCACATGCCACACACACTGATGCGAGGGTGTGTCGGGGCCGCTGGGTGCAGCCCCTGAAGGGTGGTGGCCCAGGTTCTTTGAACCCAGTTGCCCAATAGTGGCTATGCCTCTGCTGGAAGCCATGCCTGTGCAACAAAGAGCTCCTCCACTACCACTGCAGCCACACAGCAGGGAGCAGATTTTGACAATTTAATCTGACTCCCAACGTTCCCTGTGTCACTCAAAAACATGTCCACAAGTGTTGTGCAACCCTCAAGGGCATATTTTCAGGCAACACAAGGCACTTCCAGTGCAAATTGTCAACATTTGCTCTCCCCTGCTGTACGTGTGGCCCCATCGCAACTAGTAAAGCTTCCCATGGTGTGTGTGGGAGGGGGAGGTCCAACCACACACCTGGTAGGCTGCTCTGGATGCCAGCCACTGGGGATCAATACTGCACAGAATGTGGTGGGTGCATTGAACAAGATAGTTTAACTTTTGAAGGAACAATCAGAAAGACAACTTCAACAGCAGTGTTCCCTGTGACAACGAATTCCAGGTGTTGTTGACTAGAACTCCCAGCATCCCCAGCCAAAGGTCATAGCAGCTGGGGATGCTGGTAGTTGTACAACATCTTGGAATCCCTGTTACAGGGAACACTGCTCTACAGCAGGGATTCTTAGCCTTGGGTCCCCAGATGTTATTAAACTTCAACTCCCATAATCCCCAGGGTTGTGGGAGTTGAAGTCCAACATCATCTGGGGATGCAAATTTGAGAACCTCGGCTCTATGGTATTCTGTGTTATTTACGAGGAGAGGAGAGCTGGTCTTGTGGTAGCAAACATGACTTGTCCCCATAGCTAAGCAGGGTCCACCCTGGTTGCATTTGAATGGGAGACCACATGTGAGCACTGTAAGATATTCCCCTCAGGGGATGGAACCGCTCTGGGAAGAGCAGAAGGTTTCAGGTTCCCTCTGTGGCTTCTCCAAGACAGGGCTGAGAGAGATTCCTGCCTGCAA
The DNA here is from genome assembly GCF_027244095.1 of Hemicordylus capensis. Lineage (NCBI taxonomy): Eukaryota > Metazoa > Chordata > Lepidosauria > Squamata > Cordylidae > Hemicordylus > Hemicordylus capensis. The sequence goes on from NC_069662.1 coordinate 152,528,730, forward strand.
TCTTGGAGAAGCCGCTGCCAGTCTGTATTGACAATACTGAGCTAGATAGACCAATGGTCTGACTCAGTATATGGCAGCTTCCTATGTTCCTATGTACTAGGCTCCGCACATGTGAGTTAAAGACTTTACATCAGGGGCACTAGTAAAACAAAATGACCTCCCATATTAGGTACACTCTATTCTCATGATGGGGGAAAACCAGACTAAAGAAGCCCAGCCCGTTTTCCCCCCATCGTGAGAACCAGCGGGCGAGCCCTGTGGTTTTCTGGTGGCTAGTCCGCCAAAGTATCCCTCCGCTTAGCCCAGGTTAGCGGAGCGAGTGCTCCGCTAACCTGGGTTTTCTGATTGTGTGCCGCCACGACGTGGCTCTGCGCCGTGACGACACTCGAGGAGACCCCCACCTGGCGGCTGTAAGCAGCCTCCCAGGTTCGGAGGTCTCTCCAGGATGCCCTGCACACTCGTGCAGGGCATCCTGGAACTTCCAGGGGCCGTGCAGGCCCCGATCTCTGCCGCACCTGTCTGCTCCGTGATGGAACCAGCAGTCATGTGGACGGCCGATCTGGCCACCAGCTACAAGCAGCTGCTTGTCTGTGGAGAGAGTGGGCTAAGCCTGCTCTCCCCGCAGAACCTCCTCCGGTGATTCACACTGATCGTGTGAAGTGCCTCTCTGTGTCCCATGTGACTGCGGAAGAGCCTTTTTCCCAAAACCCAGCGGCCCTAAAAAAAAATAACATCATTCTAGAACAGGGATTCCCAACTTGCGGTACTCAAGAGGTTGCTGAACTACAACTCCCATCATGGGAGTTGATGGAAGTTGTAGTTCAGCAAAATCTGCAGAGCTGCACGTTGCCTACCGCTACATTCGATCAATAATTAAAGGAGGGGTTCCCAACCTGTGGTACTCCAGATGTTGCTGAACTACAAATCCTATCACCCCCAGCCACAATTTATCAAGATCTCTCCCGATCTTGCTGAACTACATCAACTCCCATTGTGGGGGTTTATTGTGGCTGGGGATGATAGGAGTTGTAGTTCAGCCACATCTGAAGTACCACAAGTTGGGAACCCCTGTTTTAGAGCATTTTGGAGGTTGCCTCTCCTGTTGATCCTTCCCTCCTCTCCTCTAACTTTTGAAGACACACATCAGGCCTCCTCATGGCACACAGAGCTTGGGAACCGCTGTACTGAATCCACGCTCCCGCAAAATGTTTCATTCCAAAGAATGGAGGCCCTGAGGGAGCGTGCTTTCCTCCCCCCTTTTATTGTGTCTGTGATGCTGATAATAAATAACCTGCTGCCATAAGACATCAGAACTAGCACTCTTGAATGCTACTGCAGGTGTCGTTATGGTTATAACTGCTATATAGCAGAATGACGGAGGCTGTCTCCTTCCCAGGCTAAAATACAGGGATACATTTAGTACTTGACACATTTACATCAACCACAGTTGCTGGATGTTTGAGGTTATGGTTCTTTCACTTTCTGTTTTAACAAAACCTAGGCTGCCCAAGAGAGCACGAGAGGGAGAGAGATTTCCTCTGATAGCCGTTAAAACCCCTCACCCTGCCTCGCTTGCAACAGCTGTAGGCAATAAGCAATCCTTCGTCGGCCAGTTGGTATATATGACCTAAACTAACAACCACAGGATGTAGCAAATACATACAGATTTTGAGAAGGGCTGATAATTTATTTGTCAGCTAGTTTCGGTCAGGAAGAATGGTTGGAGAAAATTTTCTGTACCCATTAAAACTGAACACATTGCTCCTCCAGATTTCTCAGATCTGGGAAGAAAAACAGAAAGAGGGAGGGGGGAAGCTGGACTCAAAGACAAGCATCTCAAGAGGAGAAAGCTGCCCCACATACACACTTAGAAAGCAAGGGAGCTGCAAAAATTGATTCCCGTGGAGGTCATTCACACAATCAAAAACCGTGTTCGACCTGGATTTGGGAGTTTTGTGTGCTCCCAATTTTTGGTTGTGTGGAAGCAAGGTAAGAGGAAAACCTGGGTAGAAGTGAACTGGGTAGCTTTTCCTCCTACCTTGCTTCCACACAATCACTTCTACCCAGGCTTTCCTCCTACTTTGCTTCCACACAACCAAAAATTGGGAGCACATGCAGCTCCCTAACCCGGGTAGAACACAGTGAGGCTGTTCACACGTGCAGCCAAGAGTGGGCTAAGGCAGCAAAGCCCACTCTTGGCTGTGCTTATGTACTGCCAGGAGGCATGCAGCTCATGAAGGCAACAGGGCAGCGGCAAACCCACTTCGGGACCCTACTGCTTGTTAAGTGTCCGAGGCTCCTGGCCAGTGCCAGGGCGGGGGGGGGAGCCCCACAATGCCCCATGCACTCCCACAGTGCATTATGGGATTTTGGGATGCTGTGTGCTGGGGGCAGCTGGAGTTTGTGTGGATGCACGATCTGCATGCCTAGCACGGACTGGGCAATAGTCTGCAAGGGAGGTAAGTTCCAGCAGCCTTCCTCCCTATGCGCCTGGTAGCCCTTCTCACTGATCGTGAGAAAGGGCTGAGTTTTTGATTGTATGGATAACCTCCTAGTATAATTAAACGATCACAGATGCTGATTAGCTCCATGCATGGGGAGGGGGGCTTGAAAAGGCATCCCCCGTTTCAAGACAACTCAGGCAGCATTGTCCCTGCCACTGCTAGCTTTTCCTTGCCAGTCCCTCAACCCTTCTTCAGCCAACAAAACAAAAACTTTTAACTTTGGGGATGGATAGGTCTTGCACTCCGCAAACCCGGTTTTTTAAATCGTGAGTTGCCGCGGTGCGGCTACTCATGAGGAGACCCCTGACTGGGAGGCTGAAAAGCAGCCTCCTGGCTTGGGTGGGGGAGTCCCTCCAGTATGCCCTGAGCGCCATTATTATTATTATTATTATTATTATTATTATTATTAATAATAATAATTCAATTTCTATACCACCCTTCCAAAAATGGCTCAGGGTGGTTTACACAAAGAAATAATAAATAAATAAGATGGCTCCCTGTCCCCAAAGGGCTCACAATCTAAAAAGAAACATAAGACACACACCAGCAACAGTCACTGGAAGTACTGTGCTGGGGGTGGATAAGGCCAGTTACTCTCCCCCTGCTCAATAAAGAGAATCACAACATTAAAAAGGTGCCTCTTTGCCCAGTTAGCAGTTACCATGTGGCCCCCGAACTCCCCAGCCCACGCCGGCTCCATGATGGAGCCAAACCGCCCAGGGCTGCAGCCCTGCTCATGTGCAGGGAGAGTGGGCTAAGCCCAGTCTCCCCACTAACCCGCTAGAGGCTCTTCTCACGGAGCATGAGAAGAGCCTCCACCAGTCACAGAACAGAGTGTTATCTGGTTTAAAGTATTTAACAGTTGGGGAACAGATGAGGTCTTTTTCTGTGCTCATTTGTTTAACTGATGATGGCGTGTATGCCAAAACATTTTTATTGATGTGTATCAACTTTTATTTTTACACAATAATGGGTCTTTTGAAGAGAACTAAAGTGTTAATATGCACATTGCATCACTGACATACCAGCTTTTACAATGAAAATAAAATACAGTGCCAGAATCATGACTAATGGTGTGCTTGTGCAATGGACAAAGTTGGGCTCATGCAAGAAGGTTGTGGAGCTGTGCAAAGTTGTGGTCTTCCATGATGTTGTACAACCGCAAATGGAAGGCCTTCTCTGAGACATATACAAGGATGTGCTACAAGGTTGTGCAGCAAGTGCTATGCAAGAGTCCTGGAGCAACAGTGTTGTGTAACAATCATTGCTCAGAAATGTTGTGCAATGAGTGTTGTGTAACTTATCGACATTTTCTGCTAGCACACAGCTTAGTCTGTACCTTTGTGCAACATCCCAGCTCTATGTCCTTAAGGTAGCACAACTGCATTACACTAGGAACATAGGAAACTATTTTATACTGATTCAGACCCTTGGTCCATCTAGCTCAATATTGTCTACACTGACTAGCAGCGGCTCTCAATGTTTTAGACAGGAGTCTCTCCTAGCCCCATCTGGAAATGCTAGAGAGTGAACCTGGGGCTTTCTGCATGCAAACAGATGCTCTACCACTGAGCTATGGTCCTACCCTTTAAGGGGAATATTATACAACAGACAGTGCTCACATGTAGTCACCCATCCAATTGCAAACCAGGGCAGACTCTACTTAGCAAAGGGGAGAATTCATGCTCACTACCGGAATGCAGCTCCCGATGTCGCAGAACTCATCTGCTCAACATCCATACACAAGCTCAATATCCTTCTGCAAGTGTAACGTCACTTGGGTTGTTGGCCAAGTGATATAACAATAACCTATATAAACTACAGGCAAACCTCATTACTTGTGAGGGTTCTGTTCCTCGCCTACTACCATGGGTAAAGAAACCGCGGGTAACAAGGCATTATTCCGATGGGAAATGGTGTTAGGTTCCAGAATGGAGGAAAAACAACAGAATGGGGTGGGGGGAGACAACCATGTAGTTTTTTACTGTTCTGTGCTCCGTGGGGTCTGCATCTGCCCAGGAATGCCCTGTATGTGCCCAGGAATGCCCCCCAAACCATGAAAAATCTTTTTTTAAAAACAGGAAATGAGCTACAAAATGGCTCCCATGGACAAAATGGTGGCCAGAAGTAACCTCTGCCGCCACTTCTGACCCTCTAGGAACTGTGGATATATGGGTTTTAACCCTTTTGTATCCACAGATAATGAAAATGAGTGTCGGTCACCTGTGGATACGTGAAACCACAGATGGTGAGTCTGTGAATAGCGAGTTTCCCTGTACTGTCATAAAACAGTGCCTTAGCTAAAGTTACAGAAAACGCTTCCAAAAAACCAATTGCATTACTAAAAACAAATCCTAACAATACTTTTAAAAAAAAACAACAGCTCCTAAACCTAATTCAGCACAATAAAGAGGGCTCCAAATATTCCGAAGGTGCTGCAGCTGGAAAGCCTCCACATACAAAGCCTATGCATACAAAAACAAACCCTTCAAGAATCAGCTGCTGAATCATTCTCATGCCTGATATCTTATAATCACAAATGAAAGCTAAGAGAGGCCTTGCCCACAAGCAAAACATCTGAGAACTATGGTTATTTGATGTTTGAATTGTATTTTTATTGCTTATAAACAGGTTGTTAGCCATTTTAGAGACCTGTATGTCAAAAAGTGAGGTACGAATCGAGTGCATTGCATAAATCAATGCAACAGGATGAACCACCGAAGGAAGGCCCAGTGAATCCTTCCCACAGATTCTCTCTGCTCTCATCATCACTTGCCCTTAGTAGGATGACAAATGATGCCTTGACTTCTATTGACTGCGAAGAGTCCACCGGGGTCAGAGGCAAGGAGATTCGGTCCGGCCAGCCATCCAAGGGAAGCCAGTCACACCTCATTAGTTAAGCATGCAGGTAGTGGAGGTTTTAGATTTGTTTCAGGCCTGGTTGCAAAAGGTGCCCTGACAGCTTGAGTTATGTTGACAGGTTCCCCTCAAAGGAAAGGAGTGTGTCATGCAGGAGAGATGAAACATGTTTCACTGTCACCCTCCTTGCAGAATAAATGGATGGCCTAGAATCTTTCCATCGGCGACATTCCCATCGGGGGGCGGGGGAGGCGGATGGAGAGTTGAGTTTGATGTTATAAATCACCATAATTTGTTACAATTTCCAAAGACAAATATGACAGGGTGGAATTACTTTGCGATGCTGAGACAGTCATTTGCAGAAGCCATAAAGTGCCAGTATAAATCTGAACACGGGATATATTTAATCTGAGGAAACAGAGCACAATATCCCCTCGGTATCTTGTGTTTACAAAGAACTTAAGTGTGCTGATGTCATGTTATTGCAAGTTGCTGCTTCTGTATTATTCTTCCGAATCAAGCCAGCTCTTGTATGAGCAGTATAGCAGCTTCTGGAGGATTCTTTCAGTCCTGTTAGGAAGGGAAGGAGCAAAAAGCCACACATTTATGATATTTCCAGCAGAGGATGTCTGATACTTTTATTTATTTAACTATCATATTTATATACTGCCTGATGTGTGTATCTCTAGGCGATGTACACGCACTGCTGTGGTGGAAATGTGCCCAATGGGGATGGGGCCGTCTGGGGGGCAGTCCCCTCCTGGAGCCCCCCTTCCAGTGAGGGGGTGGCGGGAGGGAGGGGATCGGATCTACCAGCCTGGGCCAGCCGACCGTTTCCGCCAGGTTGAATTCTCCAGGCGAACTGCAGTTTATAACAACAAATATAAAATAAAGCAAAAACAAAACTATTTCACAGAATAAAAAAGATATAACAATTTCATAGGATAAGTACAATTAAACAGTTTAAAATTAATTTCAGTTAAAAGCCCGAGAAAACAGGTGCATCTTGAGGGTCTTCCTAAAAGCAATCAGAAATGGAGATGCTATTATTGTTGTTGTTGTTGTTTACACAGTCAGACAGGTGTGATTGACTGGTTTGTTTTATCCAGACTTCGAGTCCTTCCCAAGGACCTGGGATGCCAGAATTTTATTGTCAATTGTTATAGATATCGTCGCAGAATATAGGCTGTTCCCAGTAAAGCTGCTTTTTGTAATTGGCTGATGGTGATTTCTGTGGCCCCTATGGTGTTGAGGTGATCTTCAAGCTCTTTTGGAACTGCACCCAGGGCGCCAATGACCACTGGGATTATTTTGGTCTTCTTCTGCCACAGCCTTTCAATTTCAATTTGTAGATCTTTGTATTTGGTGATTTTTTCTATTTCTTTCCTTCTATTCTGCTATCTCCTGGTATTGTTATGTCGATTATTTTAACTTGTTTTTCTTTCTTCTCGACTACAGTTATATCTGGTGTATTGTGTGACAGATGTTTGTCTTTTTGTAGTCGGAAGTCCCATAATATGTTTGCATCTTCATTTTCTACAACCTTTTCAATTTTATGGTCCCACCAATTTTTGGCTACAGGTAGCTTGTATTTTTTGCAGATGTTCTAGTGTATCATTCCTGCTACCTTGACATGCCTTTTTTTGTAGTCAGTCTGTGCAATCTTTTGACAGCAGCTGATTAGGTGGTCCACAGTTTCATCTGCTTCTTTACAAAGGCTGCACTTGCTATTTGTTGTTGATTTTTCTACCTTTGCTCTCATTGCATTTGTTCTTAGTGCCTGTTCTTGTGCAGCCAGTATTAAACCTTCTGTTTCTTTCTTCAAGTTGCCATTCTTAAGCCATTGCCAGATCTTGGTGATGTTTGGTTTTCCAGTTATGTTGTGCAAATATTGGCCATGCAGTGACCTATTATTATTATTATTATTATTATTATTATTATTTACATTTTATATGCCGCTCTTCCTCTAAGGAGCCCAGAGCAGTGTACTGCCTACTTAGGTTTCTGCTCATAACAACCCTGCGAAGTAAGTTAGGTTGAGAGAGAAGTGACTGGCCCAGAGTCACTCAGCAAGTATCATGGCTGAATGGGGATTTGAACTCAGGTCTCCCCAGTCCTAGTCCAGCACTCTAACCACTATACCACGCTAGCTCTCTTATGTTGACAGGGAATATATTCCAAAGCCCCGGGGCAGCTACAGAGAAACCCCGGTCCTGAGTCACCACCAAACGAGGCGGTGACAACTGTAACCAGACCTCCCCAGATGATTCTCATAGGCGGCAGGGTTCATGACAAAGAAGGCAGTCTCTTAAATACTCTGGACCCAAGCCATTGAGGGCTTTATAGGTAATAACTAACACTTTGTATTTTGCTCGGAAACATATCGGCAGCTAGTGCAGTTCTTGTTAAATTGGTGTGATATGGTCCCTTCGGGTTCTCTGGCTGACGCATTCTGTACCAAATGCAGTTTCCACACTACGTACAAAGGCAGCCCCACTTAGAGTGCATTACAGTAGTCAAGCCTGGAGGTTACCAGCATATGTGCCAGTGTTTTAAGGTCATTGGACTCCAGAAATGGACATAGCTGATGTATCAGCTGAAGCTGATAACAAGCATTTCTGGCCACTGCCTCAACCTGAAAAACCAGAGAGAGTTTTGGATCCAGGAGCACTCCCAACCTGATCTTTCAAGAGGAGTGTAACTCCACACAGAACAAACAGATCTAAACCATCGCTTGGGTCCTGACCCCCCACAGTCAGTACCTCCATCTTATTTTGATTCAGCTTCAGTTTATTATCCCTCATCTAGCCCATTATTGCCTCCAGGCAGGTATTTAGGAAAGTTATGCCATTTCCTGATGAGGTCCAAATGGAGAAATAGATTTGGGTGTCATCAGTATGTAGATAACACCCTGCACCAAACCTCCTGATGATCTTTCTCAGCAGTTTCATGTAGATGTTAAAGAGCATTGGAGACAGTATGGAGCCTTGTAGAGTTCCATACTTTAGTATGGAAAGTGGTGTCACTTTGCAGAGTGACACCATCTGGAATCTACCCAAGAGGTAGGAACGGAACCACTGTAAAGCAGTGCCACCTAATCCCACCTCCCTCAGGCAACCCAAAAGGATCTGCAGAGTCACACTCCCTCTGTCAGTAGCCAATTGGAGATCATCCATAAGGCTGACCAAGGCAGTCTCAACCCCATAGCCTGCTCGAAAGCCAGTTTGAAATGGGTCTAGAGGCCACCCACTCAATCACCTTGCTCAACCATGGAAGATTGGAAACAGGTCTGTAATTAGCTCTCTCTGAGGGATGTAATGCAGGTTTCTTCAAATAAGGTCTAATAATAGCTTCCTTAAGACAAAGAAGCATCCTGCACTCCCTCAGAGAAGCATTTCTAATACTTCTCAGACCATCTCTGATAATACAATTGCCAGATGAAATAAGCCAAGTTCGGCAAGAGTCAAGAGAACAGGCTGTAGGGCATACAGTCTGTAGCACCTCCACAGTAAACTCTGCAGTAACTGTGGAATCCAGTTCAGCCTGAATATGAGAGATTTTATCCACAAAAAAGTATTTGGAAACATCACAGTGAGTGAGTGATGGTTCCAAGTTCGAATTCAAGGGTGAGGGGCACATACAATCCTTCTCACAACCCTAGACAACTCCACTGGATGTGAATTTGCGGAAGCAATGCTGGCAGAAAAGAACCACTTCTTTGACGCCTGCACTACCAGAGCATAGATCTTCAAATGTGCTCTGTGTTGTGTTGTCGGTGGATATGCGCCTAGTCTTCTGCTACTTGTGCTCTAGTCATCTACCTTGCCACTTCAGTTCCTCTTAATATCACAGGACTAATTTTTAAGCAGGTCAAAGAGGATGCTTTGAGGATCGATTGTGTCTTGTGCTCTAGTGAGTTTATTATTCCATGTTTCCAGCAGAGGATCGGCAGAATCACTAGCAGAGCTAACTCTAAACCCTTCCAAGACTTCTTTGAATCCTATTGGATCCAATAACCTCCTTGGGCAGACCAACCTAATAGGTCCTTTACCCCTGCAGAGGTGGGTTGTGGTTGCAAGTCCTGCCTGAGCCAGATGGTGTTCTGTCCATCATGGAGTATCCCACCAGGAGAAGCTGGGCCAAATTGGACCACTGGCCTCTCCCAACCAGGTCTTGGTCATGCATACCAGGTCTGCTCCTTAAAAATCAAGTCATGGATGATCTCAGGCTTATTTTGGACCGACCCAGCATTACAGAGTAATGTGAGGTTCTGTGGGTAATTGGTACTGCTCTCCAAGGTCAAAGAGGTTGTAGGCAGGGGCGTATCTAGGGGTAGGGCAGGCAGGGCATGTGCCCTGGGCGCCACTTGAAGGGGGCGCCATTTTGTAAAATTAATTTTTTTAAAAAAAATGGCTGCCAAAAACAAAATGGCCACCGTGCATGCTCAAATGGCCTCTGTGAGGCCCTAGGTCATGCCAGGCCTTGCAGAGGCCATTTGAGCATGCACTGTGGCCATTTTGTTTTCAGTGGCCATTTTTTAAAAAAAAGATTTTTAAAAATGGCCACTGCACATGCTCAAATGGTCCCTGCGAGGCCCTAGAGGCCAGTGGGGGGAGGAGGAACCTTTGCAAACCCCCCAGCCTTTAGGAAGCCCCAAGAAGGGCCTACAGGTAAAAAATAATAATATATATAATATAAGTCACTGTACACATATTCAGATTGCCACTATGTACAGAGAATCAGGGCTTGTGAATACTGAGCTGATGCTTATGATCTAGGATTGTATTCATTTGCTCTTACTTTGCTTCTTGTGATAAGTGAGTTAAATGTGATGTCTTGCTAATATGGCTATTAATGGTGAATTTGTCTTTGAATCACTGTGAAATCCTTAATATTAAGGCCCACTGGGAGTTTCTTGCTCTCTTTCTCTCATTTTAACTGTCTTTCTGAAAGACTAGAATATATTCCAAGCAGTGACACAGTTTACTCTGCATATCCTTTAATTATTTACAGAGTATCTGGGAAAAGCCAAATTCTCCATTGATTTTTAAAACTTATGTAATGGTGATGCTACAATACATAGTAGAGAATTAGACAGGCACTTCTGTTTAGTTTTCCAAGTACACCTCCACATAGTATTTGGGTATTTCATGAGCCCCAGCATACTGAAATTTGTAGTTTTCCAGCATTTTTTGGTCTGGCTAAGTCCACTGCTAAAATAGTTTTTGAAATATTAAAAGATTAACGAGCCTGACTTGTATTTTTCAGCTGATATTATGGTAAAGTTATCTGAAAGATGGGTGTCAGATGTTTGGACAGGGGGCGCAATTTCAGTGTTTGCCCTAGGCGCTATTTTCCCTAGATACACCTCTGGTTGTAGGCCTGCTGGAAGGGGAAACAGCTGACCTACCAGCACCATATCTTTGTCGATTCCCTACCACCACTGGAATAGCTGCCCCAGAGTTGTCCCCCACATCCTGATCAGTAGGCAACTCGATACACATACCTTTACCAGGCTCAACCAATTGCTAGGCAACAATAATACTGTAGTCAGCAGGAGTCTTCCTTTTAGGAGTCCAAAACAATATGTTTGACCCCAGCCCTCAGTCCCACTCCAGAATGCCACTACCAAAGGCTGGGCCCCTTAGCACTGTAAGATATTCCCCTTAGGGGATGGAGCCACTCTGGGAAGAGCAGAAGGTTCCAGCTTCCCTTCCTGGTAGCATCTCCAAGATAGGGCTGAGAGAGATTCCTGCCTGCAACCTTGGAGAAGCCACTGCCAGTTTGCGTAGACAATACTGAGCTAGATGGACCCATGGTCTGACTTAGTATATGGCAGCTTCCTATGTTCCTATGTTCCCTTTAAAAGGGACAAAAGTTTAAAAGCCCAACAGGCATGGCTCTCACCCACCCTATCAGAAAAACCTGGCCCAGGTACAGAATTTTACAGCAATTAAAAGTGAGGAAAACAACAGATAGCACCCAAAGGGAGAGTGTACCAAAGCCACAGCCCGAGTCCCTCCCCCAATCCAGAAGGTGTGGGGGGAAGCCAGATGGAATAAACCCCTACCCCACAGTGGGGCTATTCTCATGATCAGGAGAAATCGGGCTAGGAGAGCCTAGCCTGATTTTTGCTGATTGTGAGAACCACCGGGCTATCTGATTGTGAGTAGCCGCGGCGCGGCTCCGCACCGCAGCTACTCATGAGTAGACCCCCGGAGGGGAAGCGAAAAGCCGCTTCTCGGCTCTGGGGGTCTCCCCAGTATGCCCTGCGTGCTTGTGCAGGGCATACTGGGGCTTCTGGGGGCCGTGCGGCCCCCGAGCTCCCCAGCCCCCGCCTGCTCCATCACAGAACTGGCAATCATGTGGGTGGCTGATCCGGCTGCCCAGGGCTCCCTCCCCGCTCACCGCCCCAAACCGGGTCTCACTAATCGTGAGACCCGGTCCAGTGTCTCTTCCAGTCACTTTTGACAAATAAAACCTATTTCTGTGTGCATGAGATGGATTCCAGAGGAAGAAATGGGGCTGAGGAGGTGGTTAAATGTTCTCTAATAAAAGAGCACTTGTTTAATCATTTGTTTATTTTATTTTTGAATTTCTATGCTGCCTTTGTACCCTCAAAAGGGCCCCCAATGATGCAATACAATTTGCAATTAAAACCATTTAAGATACTTGCTTTCTAGTGAGTCCTCCTCCATATACTTTGCAAAATAACTAGTAGAGCTGAAAGCAGCTTGAATTATAAAATTATAGGTCTTGGCAATAGCATGAAGATGACAAAGTTCGGATTACTGTTAAAAGCTTAAAACTTAGTATATTTTGAAGAATACTGTTGCTTTAGTGTATTGCATGGCTTATGACGCACCAAACCATTGCGGGGTACCCTTCATGAGTTACCAGCCAACCAGATACCTGACAACCCCTTTTCTTTACTTCCTGTTGTTGTTGTTACATTTATATCCTGCTCTTCATCCAAGGAGCCCAGAGCAGTGTACTACATACTTGAGTTTCTCCTCACAACAACCCTGTGAAGTAGGTTAGGCTGAGAGAGAAGTGACTGGCCCAGAGTCACCTAGCAAGTATCATGGCTGAATGGAGATTTGAACTTGGGACTCCCCGGTCCTAGTCCAGCACTCTAACCACTACACCACGCTGGTTATGTTGGGTCACCATATGTAAAGCATGAAGTCACCATATGGGTCACATGTTGTGCAGGCCTTTTATAGATGTATTGTGTACAATACTGAAATGACCATTCAGAATAATATATTTCACACTTCCACGATCACAATGGAAGGAGGTACTCATATACTGTTTTGATTGTTTTTAATGTTGTTTTAGAATATTTTAATATGTTTTAAATTTCTTGTTTTTGTTTTTAACTAATGTTTTAATGTTCTTTTATCTTGTTGTAAACCGCCCAGAGATGTAAGTTTTTGGACGGTATAAAAATAAGTGAAATAAATAAATAAATAATAAAATATAAATATAGACACAGGTGTCTGTATGGCACTGATGTGACTCACTGAAGCTCTTCTCACAATCGGTGAGAAGAGCTTCCGGTGAGAAGATTGGTGAGAAGAGCTTCTTCTTAGCCCACTCTCCCCGCAGATGAGCAGCTGTTTGTAGCTGGGTGGCCAGATCAGCCACCCACATGGCTGTCGGTTCTGTCACAGAGCTGGCGGGGCTGAGGGGATCGGGGTCATGCGGCCCCCGGAAGCTACAGGATGCCCCATGAGAGTGTGCTAGGCATCCTGGAGAGACCCCGAGCCCGGGAGGCTGTCGAAGGTCTACTCGTGTGTCACTACATGCTGTGGCAACACACAAGCAACCAAATGAGGTTAACTGAGTACTCACTCCCTTAACCTCATATAAGGGGAGGGGTAATTAGGCAGGCTAGCCGCCTTGGGAGCATCCGGCTCGCCTGTGAGCCCGGTGGTTCCCACAATCCCCGGAAAGCGGTCTAAGCTCCCTTGGCCCACTTTCCAGTGTTTGTGGGAATAGCCTCACTAAGATACTCCAGATTGCACTTTTGTTGCCCTCCAGCAAGCGGACACTTCTATATTGGTGCCAGGGATTAAAGTGTTAAGGGGAGAAGATAGAAGAGAAATGAGAATGGAACCCCATGACCATATTTTATTAAGCAATCAATTCAACAGTTTGGAGGTTTTACAATCTCCTTTTTGTAAGGAATGAACAAGCCAAGTGTGTCAAGTATGTAAAGTCACAAAACTGAGATAGTTTGACTAAGAGATGGAAGACAAACAAAGCTTGAATTTTGTGTTGAATGGCAGCCTCTTATAGAGATCCAAAAACTGAATTATAGTATTGATATTAAGGTGGCCTTGCTGTTTTCCTACGTATCAAGGGAAATTACTGTGATATTGTAAACATGGTGATTTATCCTAAGATGAAACCAAATTCAGGCTGTAGACCCTTATTTTCCAGCAGGGGCTCTTTTCACGTAAAGAAATTGGATATTTGAGTGAATTAAGAATTGTTAACCAACGTTAGTTTTAAACTGTCTTTGTATTACCCAGTAAAATTATAAACAAAAGGAGAGGCACGCATGAATTTCAAAGTCTGATTTGGCACCTATGGCAATCTCCTGGTCTTAGTTTTTCTCTTCTTCTAAATCCTCATTTTTGGTGTGTCAGGAAATAGATTTGGGTGTTATCATGACAGAGATTAAATGTGTCTTGTCATTGTGTGCTGTGCTGAATAAATCAAACCCCAGCAATGCAGTATTATGTTGTGAAAAATCCCACCACATGCAAAACTCAGGCAGAAATGATAAAATGGCCTCCCCCTCTCTTAGCTGGAGTTCCTGATATGTTTATTCTGCTACTTGGGAAGAAAGCAGGAGGTATTTGAAACCTGACGGTGCAACAGTGCCTTCAGCAGATGCTAACAAGAGGAGTGCAGGTGTTTCTACCGTTCTCCATCCCCCGCTCTGTAGGGGGCACCTTGTTTCATTCTTTGGAAAGTTGCTATTCGCAGAGCGGAACATGAGTGTCAAGGCAGCTGACAGCAGTTAACTCCACAATTTTTGGGGTGTTTTTTTTGTTTTTTGTTTTTAAGTCTTATTCCTGCCAAATCTCACAACAGCAAATGTTGCTGTTATTTTCACAGCCCAGGGAAGAGTTTTGTGCTTAGTCATTTTAGGATACTATATCACAGGCCTGGCTATTAATGGCTAGGGATGTGCATAAAACCGGTTTGCCCGGTTTGGTTCGAATTCGAACCGGGTTCGAATCAGGAGGGGTGGTTCGGTTTTGGTTTTGCTCAAACCCCCCTCTGGTTTGGTTTGAATTCGAACCATTTTGAACCAGGGTATAATGGGACCCAAACCAGCCCATATCCATATCCCCTATTATGGAGCACCTAGGGGCACAAAAGTGGGTTTTGCTCGAACCCCACTCTGGTTTGGTTCAAATTCTAACTGTTTTGAAACGGTGCCAGGGGAGCCTACCACCCACAAAATCCCAAGCCAGTTGGACACTCCTCTGGTTATTGGTGGATTTTTAAATTATTTTTGAATTCCTCATAGAGAATAATGAGGATTGCAGCAAATGTATAGCTTCATGTCAGGGGGAAAGGGGTGTCCTGGAGTGGAGTGTGCTGGATGGTAATTCCCAAGGGTGGCAAGGAAGCTATCAGAATTATTTGAAAGGAATTGGGCAAAGGGCTGATTTTTAAGTGATTTTTGAAGTTTACACGTCTTTAAGGTTTTTCTCCATAAAGAAGCATGGAAGTGTCAGCAAATGTATAGCTTCACGTTGGGGGCAAAGGGGTGGCCTAGAGCAGAGTGTGGTGGGTGGTAGTGCCCAAGGGGGGCAAGGGAGCTATCAGAATAATTTGAAAGGAATTGGGCAAAGGGCTGATTTTTAAGTGATTTTTGAAGTTTATGTGTCTTTAAGGTTAGCAATGAGAGTGGATTTATGGTTTGTCATTGGAAATCTTATATACTACCAAAGAATCTACACTCAGACTACTTCAGAAACAACAAAACCCAGTAGCCCATGGGTTAGCAACCCATGGGGGTGGTTAGCACCCTCTGTGCACTACACCATCACTCACTCTGGGCCACCCCAGCACCCCACAAGTGGCTTTAAGGTTTTTCTCCATAGGGAAGAATGGAGGTTTCAGCAGCCCCATAACTGCACTTGGGTGGTGCTGGGCTGGCCCAGAGCGAGGGTGCCAACCACCCATGGGTTAGCAACCCATGGGGTAGTGAGTTTTGTTGTTTCTGAAGTGATCTGGGTGTAGATTCTTTGGTCGCATATAAGAGATTAATTACAAACCATGAACCATCAAACTACCCTGGTTTGAATTCGAACCGGTTCGAGTTAGAACCAGTTCGCACATCCCTATTAATGGCTGCGTTGTCATGATGAGAATGATTGTGGTTAAAAGGTTGACTGTGATAAGTAAGCCCCATGTACTCCCGTAGAGCGTGTCATGTGAACATGGAATTTCTGGACAATCCTTGTTAAATCACTGCACTTAACCAGCATTTAACCAGGATTGCTAATCAGGATTGGATCCTGGTTAACGGTCCAAGTTAAATGCTGGGATTTAACTGGGATTGCCCAGAAATTCCAGGCTCTCATTACATGCTCCATGGACTTGCCAATCACTATGAACTCTTTAACTGTGATCATTCTCATCATGAGAACATTGCCAGAATTGATAAGGGAAAGGCTCTGGTTGTGCCCACCCTGTTTTCAAGCACTGTTGCTCCTGAATGGAAATCCTGTGCTAACAGTAGTCCTGACCGAGAATCTGGTTGAAGACAGATGTAATACTTAAAAAGAAGTCACAGCCTCCTCCCCTCAACTTTAACAGTTGAATAACAGACAAATGTTCCAAGCTTGGGCTTTGACTCAAAATAAGACACACATATAAAGTAGCTTTATACACACAGAGATAGCCAGGGAGAGACTTGTAAGACATTACAGAATCTCAGAAATGGAGTTTCAGAACATTAGGTATAAAGGGTGAAGATTAGGAGGCTATTCACACAACCTCCCAAAAGTAGGAGCCCAGCCCGATTTGGGGAGGTCATGTGCTACAACAGAAGCCGTGCGGCTCCCGGCAGCAAACCTTCCAAAGTACCCTTCCCCTTAAATGAGGTTAATTGCGGGAGCACTCCCCTAACCCCAATTTGGCAATTGTGAGTTACCACAGTGCGGCTCCATGCCATGCTGACTCATGAGGAGACTCCCAACCAGTAGGCTCCAAAAGGTCTCCTGGCCTTGGAGGGCTAAGCCCACTCTCTCCACAAACCACCCCGAGGTGCTTCACTTTGCTCGTGTGAAGTGCCCCAATATTTGTAGAGAGGTTTGGGCTGTTTTAGAAGTACCCTCATGGTACACAGGAGTTCTGCACATTCCTAAACAATCCTCCCCCACACACTGTTTTCCCATATCTTTTCTCCTAGAAGAAGAAAAATGGCTTAGTTAAGGTGATTTTGACTTGAAAAACAGTCTACAAGAAATAGTTAAGCATGCGCTGGGATGTCACGTGAAACCACTGTTAAAGCTAAGTCATGTTCCACATGACATCTTCAAGTCTTGATAGCACATACACCCTACTCCCTTGCCCACATGAGCCTCAGTAGAATTCTACTTTCAACTGAAGTTAAAAACAAAATCAGTCATGATGTCTGAACTGACTGATCTTAGTTTAGTCTAACCAACTTGCTTGAAATAAACTGATATTTAAACTGATATATTCAAACCCAAGGTTTGAAGTTTGTTACATATCTAGGTTTATTTCAAGGAAGTTGTTATAATAAACTAAGATTGGTTGGTTCAGATATCACAAACTATCTTAGTTTGTTTTTAACCTCTATCAAAATAGAATTCTGCTGAAGCTAGAGTGGGCAGGAGAAGTGGGGGAGTGGGGTTTGAAGACATCACACCGAACCAAGATTAAACTGTGGTTCTCCATGATATCTGAACTGGTCCATCCATTGCTCTGGTCAGATGTGCAGCCCCCAACTTCAGCTGTATTTTAATTGGGGGCGGGGTGAAGTCCTGTTCAGAAGTCACTCTCCTAGTTGATCCACATTCTCTAATCTGAGGAGGTGACTTATATAACCTACTAATTTACTGCATCAGTTACTAACTGATGTAAACCACCCTGAGCCATTTTTGGAAGGGCGGTATATAAATCAAATAAATAAATAAGTACTACATTTCCTCAAACCACAAGGTCTACAAATCTAACACCCGTTTCTGGAAAGGGTTGAGGGAATAAAGAAGAACGAAGGCTGGACAAAAATAGCTTATGAACATTTGCAGCTCAGAGACGTCTCTGGGTCAGTTTGCTGTTGTGCTCTCTAAACTCAGGTGGGCGAGAGAAAGCTGTACTTGTTTTCTCTCATTTGTATTTACAGCTAATCAAGGATTTCACAAATCCCTGAAAAGCAGGCCAGCAGTCCTAAAGCATAGACTAACTTGGAGAGAAAAGAGTCTCAAGGCACCAGTTAGTCTCCTTAGAAGCATGGAGAGAGCAATACAAGCTTAATATTGGTGATGTTGCAATAAAGCTTCAGGATTCAGGCAGAGAGCATGGCTTCCTTTTTGATGATCCATTCACATGAGGAGGAAACAAGACCTTTCTGTCTTCAGCTGTCTTGCAACTATCATCTTGCAACAGCATATTTGCTATGCTGGTCCATTGGCCATCCTTAAGTACCATTTTCTCTGGTCCCAAATAGATGGTTTATGATTGCCATGAGACCTCCATGGTGCTGAAGCAACATATGATTGGAACATTTTGAAATAAATATTTCCAAAACTGCATTGACCTATCATCTGAAGACTTGTTGATCCTCAAAAAAGCACTGAAACATCCCTAAGATCTGGACGAAAATGTATATCAAATATGAATTGGCAAAAGTTAACTGCAGTTGAGAGGAAGATGGTCAGAACTGGTCATGCAACTCAAGGATTGAGAGACACATGCATGCTCACCAAGCCCTTTCTCATGATCAGTAAGAAGGGCTGGGTGGTGGGGGAGGCAGAAGAAGCTACAGAAGAAGCTACTTGCAGACAATGCAGCTACTGGTCCGGGAGGGTGAGGACGCACGATCCCACGCACCCAGATAGTCCTCTGCTTCACCCAGCAGCATGAAGGTGCCGGGTTTGGGATGTGTCATCCCACACACTCACCCGAGCTCCCACAATGCACCATGTTAGTGTGCAGTGCATTGTGGGGCTCCCCACAGCAATGGGTGAGTGCCCATCAGAGTTACAGCTCCAGCTAAAAGCAGCCAGTGCATGAGCAGGGAAACGAGGTAAGGGAGTGCTCTCTCCCGTAACCTCATTTATGAGATGGGCCTCTTTGGTGGCTTTTGTGGGCCCGATCCCGGCGGTTCTTATAAGCAGACAAGATCAGGCTTGGCTTCCTTATCCCAGCTTTGGCTGCGTGTGAGAACAGCCTCACCTCCTTGTGTGTCTATCCTCTGGCCTAACTTTATTTTCTCTCATTTTCTTCCGCCACAATTCTGACCCCTTGTCCTCCTTGGTTGGCTTTTATCCTTTCTGCTTCGGCCCACCTTTTTCTCGCAGGGACAGTGGTAAAGAAGTCAGAGGGCCATTTTTCAGCACCATGGGAGGGAGCAGTAATCGCCAAGCAGCAGTCTCCCTGAGGTGAGGCACAGTTCTTAATGGAAGGCATTGAGGACAGAGGTGGCTTCATCCAACATAACATGCAACTCTGTCTAAGTGTCAGCTGATCAGCCCACTGCTGTGCAACCCATTAACACTGCCATTTCCACCTTTCTACCCCTCAGGACTCAAACAACCTTTAGTTCACTGTTTTTGTTTGGGAAGAGATCTTCAGTATTCTTAAACTACCACAAATTTTATATATATAGAGAGAGAGAGAGAGATTGAGAGAGAGAGCGCGCACTTCCTTTTCTGTCACCTCTTGCAAGCTGTTACTAAACAGTGTAAAGCTTCTTCCACTGTGGAAATGGTTTCGGGCCAATGTCAACAAGGAGGAGAGAAACCTGAGAAAAGTACAGGAAACGCTGCGAGCTTTTTTGAGTCAGTCAGCATGAGAAATCATTTGTGTTTGTCGCAGGTAGGTGGATGTTTATTTGAAAAGTGGGGAAAGAAGGAAGGAGAAAGAGCAGGCCTTGTCTCAGCACGTAGCTGATGTACTGTTTGGGCTACCCAAGTAACTCTTTTTTTTGTGAGAGAGAATTCTTCCCATATGTTCACATCTATGGGTCTCCCTTTACTACTGTGCATTTAGAAAAACACACCAACATTCTTTAGTATATTTAAAAAAAATACATCATTTTTCTTTTAAGTACATAAGAGCCAGTCAGATTAGCCAGGTGCATGGGTGTGGATATAAAAGAGGACGAGATTGCATCCTTTGCAACTGTAGATGTAGAAGCGAGGGCGGTCCTTTCATGAGGCGAGGTGGGGCAGCAGGTTATTGGGATGCCAGCAGGGTGGCAGGATTCCACCCCCTGCTACCATCAAGGCCACTTTTTGACACCAATCTGACCCTTACAAGCATTACAAGGAGTGCCTTTCATACTCCTTGCAAAGCTTCCAGGGAAAACAAGGAGAGAAGAGGAGGCTGCTGGCAACCTTCCCTCCTCCCTGCCCTCCTGTGCCACTTTCAAAGCTTGTGAGGGTCCATTTTGAAAGGGAGCTGGACCCCACCAGGGGTGCCTCACCTCAGGCACCACAGTACTTTGGGCTTCCCTTGCATGGGAGGGATATTATTCAGCTCATTCCTTGTTAAAACAAAAAAATTTCCCCCAGACAGAATGCACAACTGTAGCAAACATACATTAAGACAAAGAAACAAAATTGATTTTAAAAATTGATTTTTTAAAAATACTATATTTCTCTCTCAACATTATATAGTATATAGATACCTGCCCCATTTCTCAACTCCCTTTAACTAAACAAACAAAACAAAAACAAAAAATAAACAAGAAGAACAAAACAAATAACTAGCGAAAAAGACTCCAGTCACAGAATCACTCTGACCACTATTTTCTACAGAAACATCTCTTTTTTTATTGCATAACAATGCATAAAATTCAAAGATGGCTTCCAAATGCAATGGCTTCCAAATTCCGTGGAACTTTTCATGAACTTCCCTTTTAAGATAAGCTATCTTTTCACAAGCACCCCAAAGCAGTAAATCGGTAATCCGCCATTCTATCTCAGGATTGTCTTAAGAGCAGGATATAAATGTAAACAACAACAACACTTTCCATGTTTGACATATAAGGCTCAGGAAACACTGTACCTATGGTCTTTCACCTGAGGGAGTCCTCTCTGTGGGTTTGGACAGGGCCAAAGACACCATTAAATGAAGGATCTGGGATATGGAGTTTCAGAAACACCTGTCTAAGACATCAGGGTCATTCCTCCTGCTCAGTGGTGGGATGAGAACTCTCCCAGCAGATTATCTGTTTCTCCTCACTTTCCTCAAATATAGATGGGCCTTTTCAAGGGCCTGTATGAATGCCCTCCCTTCAGAATTCTTGGTTGGTATATACAGTAGAATTCCAATTGAGCAGAGATAATGCCCCTGTAACTCTGATGAGATTGAATCAGTTGCCCATGTGCTTTTGCAGTGTGTCTTTTATACAGACCTTAGGCAAAGGTTAATTGACCCTCTTTTACATAATCTGCCAGGTCGGTTGGACGAATTCTACACCAAATATCTGCTTATAGATGCAAATTCATCTATCACACACAGAGTGGCAAAATTCTGTTGTTCCGCAATACGAGTTTGTCACACTCTTCTCACTAATGGTTAGATCCAATGTACAGTCATGTTATTAAAATGGCTGTGTTTAAAATTTTATATTGTTTTAGATGTTGTGTTATTGGTCAAAGACTGTAATGACTGACTGACTGACATATAAGACTTCACCAGAATGAGTGCCTACAACAGCCAAAGTTCCTTGCCTCTAGATAGCTTTCCAGTCCCTTGGGATAAGGCCAAGTATTGCTATAGAAGTCCTGCATTATTTTATTATATGTATTGATGATGACAATTCTGTAAGCCACTTTGTTAGCTGCTGAATGAAAAGCAGGATTTAAATATATGAAATATATAAATAGTTCATGCCATTTGACTCCTACCTGCACAGGTAGGCTCTTGTTCTATTCAAGTTTTCCCATTTTAAATAGCCCAAGAGGATGGACTTCAGCTAATTCCTTTGGAAGATCATTCCATACCCCACTAAATCTGTCCATTAGAAAACACTCATGAGATCCAGCATACTTTATCATGGATCATTATTTCTTTATTGCAATGAATATGCCAGGACCCCTTCTCTTGGTAGCAAGCTGATATTCAGTCTGAAAATAATTCCCTTCTCCCTCACTCAAACACGTGATGCAACTTTAAACAATAAATCTCAATTGCCTAGAATCTTAAGCAACAGAGTTGTTTGCATTATAACACTTTAGAAGCATAATTTGCAGCATGCAGTAGGGCGGTGGAGTCTGGGAGTAGGGAATAGTCCATTTTATACTCAATATAGTGCTATCCTTGAGAAATGAGTACTGTAAAGGCATTGATATATAATGTGGGTGATAAAGATTGGGAGTTGATGTATTTGTGAGGGAAGGTGGAGGTGTATATCAAAACTAGAGGAAGAGCTTTGTCATAAATAAAGATGGCATGTATTTGTGAGGTACACCTCAGGGAAAAAGAGGAGTAATCTATAGTCAGGGGCTTCAGAAAAGAAAGGACTGGTACGTTCTTGGGCAGACCCAATGGAAACCCTTTTTTCTCGTTGTGAACAGCTGGTGCCTTTTCCCATATAGCAAGGAACTAGCTTGGATTAGTAAATCCAACAAAACCAACAAAAACTCAACTGGCAAAATAGCATGGCTCCCACTAATTCAACTCTAATGCTACTTTCACAGGTTTTTGGAGCATAATGAGGATGAAGACTTCAGCTCAGTGCTAGAGTAAATTTTTTAGGGATGTGTAAAACGATTCGGGTACAAAACAATTTGTACCTAAATCTGGCCGATTCAGGTGATTTGTAGACAAAACAAATCACCTCTGTCCTCAATTGCCCAGATTTGGGTACAAAACAAATCATCCCAGATTTGGACCCAAAAAATTCAGAGATTCAGACCTCCATTTTGTGGCCAAAGTGAGTTGGGTGGTAGTGCCCAATGGATGGAAGCTACCACCCAAATTTCAAAGAAATTAGGCAAAGGGGTGATTTTTAAAGCATTTTTGAAGTTGGCACATCTTTATAAGCTTTCCCCCATAGGAATAATGGGAATTTCAGCAGCCTTATAGCTCCATGGGGGGGGGGCACCAGGGTGTCCCAGAGTGGGTTGTGGTGGGTGGTAGTGCCCAATGGGTGCAAGGAAGCTACCACCCATATTTCAAAGAAATTAGGCAAAGGGGTGATTTTAAAATGATTTTTGAAGTTTGTATGTCTTTAAGCTTTTTCCATAGGGAATAATGGGGATTTCATTAGTTATAACTCCCCAGGGATGGTGGCCCAGAGTGGGTTGTGGTGGGTGGTAGTGCCCAATGGGTGCAAGGAAGCTACCACCCAGATTCCAAAGGAATTGGGCAAAGGGGTGATTTTTAAAGAATTTTTGAAGATGGCATGTCTGTGTGGCAGATTTTGGGCAGAAAAGGGGTTTCAGGGGCAGAAGAGTGGGTCAGGTGGCAATGCCCTAATGGGTTCCTGCTACTACCCAGATTGGGGAAAGGGGTGATTTTTAAAGAATTTCTGAAGTTCGCACATCTTAAAGCTTTTCACCATAGGAATAATGGGGATTTCAGCAGCCCCAAAACTCTACTTGAGGGACACCAGGGTGGCCCAGAGTGGGGTAGGGTGTCAACCAAGCCCAAAACGACAAGCCCATGTGGCACTGGGTTTTGTTGTTTCTGAGGGTAGATTCTCTCAGAATCTTCTGAGAGTAGATTCTCTGGTAGGAAATGAGAGTGGATTCAATGACTCGGGATGGGGATCCCTATAAGGCACCACACACTTGCGCAGTGCATTATTGGAGCTCCAGGGGTGGGGCGTGGCATATTCCAGCACCCCAACCCCCGGAGCTGCAGGGGAAGCCTCTGCTCGTCTGGGTGGGTGATCGGCCTGCCCAGGGAAGGGAAGGAGATCATCTGCAGGGAGGTAGGTTAAACCCACCTTCCCCTCAGACCACCCAGGAGCTCTTCTCACTGATCATGAGAAGAGCTCTAGTATGAGGCAGCTTCCTGTGTTCACAGTCTTCCAAGAAGCTCACCTCCTTGAAAGGAGTGGAAGAGGGTCTTGAGTATTTCCCTTCATTTCAGTGGGATCTGTGAAAGAAGATTTTCAGTGAGTTTTTTGTTTTGTTTTTTAGCATATCTACATAGCAGACAGTGAGGCGAGTCTCACGATCAGTGAGACTTAGCCCACTCTCCCCACAGACAATCGCCCACACGATTGCCAGCTCCGTCACAGAGGCGGCGGGAGCTGCGGGGATCGGGGGTGAGCACGCAGGGCATCCTGGAGAGACCCCCCAAGCCGGGGAGGCTGCTTGTAGCCTCCTGGTGGGGGTCTCCTTGTGTGTCGCTGCAGCGTGGAGCTTCAGCGTAGAGGCACATGATCTGGAAGCCCGGGTCAGCGGAGCACTCGCTCTGCTAATCTGGGCTAAGGGGAAGGGTACTTAAGAGGGCTAGCTGCCGGGAGCAGCTTGGCTCCCGTTGCAGCACACGATCGGCTCCCTTCGCCCGCTTTCGGGCAATCGTGAGAATCACCTCCATGGTTTAATAATGATTTCTGTTCCAGTTAGTTGAATTGGAACAGGTTCAGAGAAGGGCAACAAAGATGGCGAGGGGTCTAGAAACCAAGTGGAAGGACCTGGCGAAAAGAAGACTAAGGGGAGATATGAAAACTGTCGATAAATATCTGAAGGGCTGTCACATAGAAGTAGGAGTGGACTCTGCTGCTCTTGAGAGAACAGGCGTAGAACCAGTGGGTTGAAATTAGAAGGAAGCAGATTCAGGCAAGCCATGAAGAGGAGTTTCTTAACTTTAAGAGCTGATTGGCAGAGGCATTGAGGCGCTTCACACAAGCAGTGTGAAGCACCGAAAGGCGGTCTGTGGTGCAAGCGGGTTTGGCCTGCTGTCCCTGCAGATGATCGCTTGCCTTTCTTCGGGCAGGCGGATTGCCCGCCCAGACTAGCGGTGGCTTCGCTGCAGCACTCAGGCACTCCAGGGGTTGGGCGCAGGGAAGTGCTGCTGCATGGTGCCCTGCCCCGTGGAGCCCCAATAATGCACCGCTCAAGTGTGTGGTACATTATTAGGAGCCCCCCTCCCCCCGAGTGTGTCCGCTGCAGCTGCAAGCAGCCACAGCAGACACACAATTAATTAGCCAGGGTTTGGGGCGTGCTCGCACCCAGAACCCGGGTTAAGCGGCGGGCTACTTCAGAGGGCTCGCCACCGTGCTGCCTCCAGGAGCTGCATGGCTCCCGGCAGTTCTCTCGTGCAGACAAAACAGATCTGGGCTTCCCCAGCCTGGTTTTCACTGCTCATGAGAATAGCTTCATTGTCTGCTTCGTGCAGTTTTGAGCCTTCCTTTGCTGGAGGTTTTCACATAGAGGCTGGGGGGCCATCTGTCAGGGATACGGAGGCAGTTTCCCACACTGATCAGGACGTTGGACTGGAAGACCGCTAAGGTCCCTATGGATCCTTTAGGTCCCCCTAAAATCTTACGTTATTTCTTAGGAGCCCAGAGAACTCCTGGGGAGAATGGATCACTAGCAGAAAATGCTCAGCTCCCTCACCTAACCACAATTTCCAAGATTCTAGAGGAAAAGACGCTTGGGAAACAATCTACACTGCATAGGGAGAGCCCCTGGTGGTGCAGTGGTAAAACTGCCGCCCTGTAACCAGAAGGTTACAAGTTCGATCCTGACCAGGGGCTCAAGGTTGACTCAGCCTTCCATCCTTCCGAGGTCGGTAAAATGAGTACCCAGAATGTTGGGGGCAATATGCTAAATCATTGTAAACCGCTTAGAGAGCTTCAGCTATAGAGCGGTATATAAATGTAAGTGCTATTGCTATTGCTAGGGAGAGAGATATTCAGCAGTTTACAAATATGCTATAAAATGGATGGATGGGTAGATAGGTAGATAAATAAATGATGGATCAGAGTGGTATAACCAGGATTGCTTTAGAGTGTAGATGTGGACTGTAATGTGAATCTGAAGTTGTAAATATAGTTTGTCCAGCATAGCACATAGGAAATAGTCTTGTTTGATTTGAATTACAGTCCCTTAAATGGTGTCCATTTATCTTGAAAGAGCTATTTTGTATGTGTTTCCCCCCTTTATTTGAAACAAAGATGCTGTGTTCCATCCATCATGGATATAAGACGATACAACAACCATATTTCTTTTTTTAACCGGGAGGGTTAAAGTTCATGTAAGGATTTACCTGCATCTAATCTTTTTTTTGCATTGACTAATCTTGATATTCAAGTTCAATTTTTTTTTGCCACAATGTTGTTATAATCTATGGCCCTGATTCCCTTAAAGTGACTTTTATCATGTTGTGTTTCCAAGAACATTAGTATTCTGCAGAACACAGAGGAAAAGCACCATGCACATATCTACACCACAGACATAAACTGGTTTAACATCCGTTCTCTCTCCTCACGTAACCTTGGAAACTGTATCCCTCATTGTGGGGAGGCTAGGGGTAGCTGACCGTATACTCGGCAGACTACAGAGTTCTTTGAGAGCATGAGAGTTCAACTGCTATAAAAGTGAAACCAGTTTGTTTTGGTATTAACTATATTCTTTGGTATAAGAATATAGCTTATATCATTAGTATCTCTTGCTGGTTTAAAAAGCAAGCCATGTTTCCCTTTTAAACATGTCTTCCTGATCTCTCTCTCTCTCTCTCTCTCTCTCTCTCTCTCTCTCTCTCTCTCTCTCCTTTCACTGCATTACCTCATAGCTGTCTTTACTTTTTCCTTCACTGGTCTCCAAACTTTCCTTCAAATCTCTTAGAATATGAGTTCTATTATTATCATAATAGGACCCATATTAAAGAGAATGCCTTCTACATCATGATCCCCACCACCTATTGAGATCACTTGGGTGCTTTCCACATTGCAAGCTGCAACAGTTTTGCAACGTATCTGCTAAGAGTGCTTCCGTACTGCCTGCAATCCAACATCACTTGCAGTGAGGTGCTGTCCATATTTCTGATGCCCTAATTCGGATTTTATTGCTGCGCTGTGGCACTGCAACGTTGCTTCTGCGTTGCAGGAAAGTAGCAGTATTTTTTTCCATTGTAGGAGGGGTGCAACAATGTTGCCCCAGTGTAAGTGGTGTGGTGTGGACGGTTCATGGGGGGGCAATCTTTCCAAATTGCCCTTCCTGCTTTGATTTTGTCTCTTTTTTAACAACCCCCCCCCTTTTTTATTTTTTCTTATTTTTACACTGTGTGAAGGGCGAGCAGCAGGAACAGCCTTAAGAGCTGAGAGGCTCTGCCCAGGCTTGCTTTGCTCACCACTTTTTTTTGGGGGGGGGGGGAACCAAAGCGTACAGCTGCCTCGACTCCCCCACCTCAACCCTCTTGTTCAATATCCACCTGATTGCCAACTTCCCCTGCTAACTGGGCAAAGAGGCACCTTTTAATGTGGTGATTCTTTTTATTTAGCAGGGGGGGAGTAACTGGCCCTATCCACCCCCAGCACAGTACCTCCAATGACTGTTGCTGGTGTCTATCTTTTGTTTCTTTTTAGATTGTGAGCCCTTTGGGGACAGGGAGCCATCTTATTTGTTTATTTGTTTGTTATTTCTCTGTGTAAATCGCCCTGAGCCATTTTTGGAAGGGTGGTATAGAAATCGAATGAATGAATGAACTCTATCTCGGGGCCCTCTCCGCCATTTATTGTCGTCGTTTGTTTATGCAAGTAAATTCTCACTTTGGAGCAGCACTTTCCCTGCCATTGGTTTTTTGCTTGTTTGTTTTTGCTGGATTGCTTGTGCAAGGGTTCAACGCTGCAAGTAATCTTTTGTTTTTGAACAGCACTTTCCCTGACAGCTTTGCACCAGGGAGACAGAAATGTGTGGGTTTTTTTAAGATGACACGTCATCCTCTGCCTCCTCCACAACCCCTTTGGCCCAAAATAGGGCAGGAGGAGGGGGCAGATAACGCGGTTCTTATGTTCTTACGTAAATGGCTGTTGCTCCCATTTTACAGTTAGGAAACGGAACTGACAGAGAGAGTGGCTTTGTCAAAGGCAAGGCACCATTTGCAACCGTGTGGGCACAGTTTTCCCAAAGGGTTGGACTGATTTCAGCCATGTCATGCCACCACACATCCTGCAGAGATGTGACTGAAATATTCATAACCAGAGGGGCTGTTATTGTATACAAATGACTGACCATGTGGAATTATGCCAACCTGGTTGCACTGGAAGCTGCCACCCAAGTGGCTGACTGGATTTGAATGATGGGGGGCGGGGGGGGGGAATCACAGGGTTTGTGTCAGGAGTGGAATTTTTACCCAGGACTCCTAAATCCAAGCCCATATTTGTATCGACTGGAGCTTTGTATCTACTGGATACAAATTTTTGGATGCAAATTTGGATACTGGATACAAATTTGTGTCTTCTGGAGCTTTTTCACACAGGGCTTTTAGTTCACATCTCCTCCAGAATGAAGGGTGTGCATTCACATATCAGCCAGATTTACCCCGAAGTCTCTGCAAGCTATCGGAGAGAATTTCACACACGATTTGGATTTTTCATTGTGCACTAAGTCTGTAGCCCGATTTTAAAATGGTTTTAAAAAATCCATTGTTTGTGTCATTTGGGGGGGGGGGCAACTTCGAAGTCACAGTAAAGCCTGCTGTCTGAAAATGCTCCAGGACTGCACTGGGTTGCTTTGGGGGGAACCAAGCGCTCGTACACAATCTAGTTTATCAGACTATTAAGTTGGAAGTGAGCATTCCGGTGTTGCATTTTGGAGATATGGTGGCAGGAGATAAGGAGCAGATGGCCTTTGGGATTCCTTCCAAATCTTTGATGCTTACAAAAATTAAAGAGTTAACATACTCCTTCATGTCTACACAACTCTTCTGAAATTCTAAATGTAGAAGATGCCTTGAAATTTACCTTGGGGTGGCCATGTACTGCAGCTGAGCAATACTAATTAGCAGGCAAATTAGATACCTTTATCTATATCTTCTCCTTATAGAAATAGCAGATATAATTTTGCAATTGTCCCCCTAGGCCTCCGAAATGTCATTTCATTAATTTTACACGGGGGAGGGGAGCTGACTAGGCACGAGTGCAAATAACTTCCTGGCTGCATCGCGGAAGGTGATCTCTCTCGAGTTGCTGCCTTCTGCCCTCCCAACCATCAAGACCGGTAGCCGACGACACCCCTGCCATCCTGTAAACACTTGATCTGCTTTATGTTTTGGCGTTGGTATACAAGAGGTACGCAATACACTGGAGACCGTTCAGGAACATCTCATTTCCGCCCAGCTGCCTGACAGCTAAACAGTATCATATGCTTTGCAATATATGGCCTTATCGTGGGAAATGTTTCTTGGTATACTGCAGTAAAGAAGAAACATTTGAATGTTCTACATCTCCCTTGAAGATACCTGTCAAGCTTT
Source organism: Hemicordylus capensis (assembly GCF_027244095.1). NCBI lineage: Eukaryota > Metazoa > Chordata > Lepidosauria > Squamata > Cordylidae > Hemicordylus > Hemicordylus capensis. The sequence goes on from NC_069662.1 coordinate 152,557,751, forward strand.
AGATAGCCATGTAGATGATGCCGTGCCTGTAGATAAGCAAGTGCAGGAAGCTGCTATGGGATCCTCTTTCTTTCAAGCCTCAGAAACTGGTGTTATGGTTAGCTAAGGAAACGTGGGCTGCAATTGTTCCTTCTTTTGTAGGGGGATGGCCTGAATATTGGTCACTGGACAGTCCACTCAAGGGGCATTTAGTTATGGCCTTTCTCCTTTTGTTGGATTGTTGGCCTGTTCTGTCTGAACCAGGCCAATCATGTATAATCTAGTTGTGCCATGCAATTTCCGCAAGCTATAAAGGTGACCTAATCTAAAATGTTTAACGATGAAGGAGAAGGACAGCAGGCTGAATTAGTTGCACTGTTCCAAAGCTTCAGCTGGAGTTCTCAAGGACTGTAGAACGTACAGAAAATCAAAGGATTGTCAAAACAAGATGCAGGCAGAGGATTTAAACCTCTGTCAATATATTTTACTTGAAATGTCCAAGGTCCAAGTGGAGATATGTATATGTATAAGCACGCACACACACACACACACACACACACACACACACACACACACCATGAGAGGTAGAGGGAGGTATAAGGTACCAATTACTAGGTATGGAAAGCAGTTCTTTAAGAATGTTGGGATATCTGATGTCATTAACCAGTGAATGCCTTGCCCTGAACACAGTAGCCCAATTCAGACATTATGCTGTGCAGGGCACACTCGTGCATATGTTTGTGTGAATGATTCTACCTGCGTTCATTTTAAAATGAACCTGGATACTGACACGTCAAATGCATGGTACAGATAGGAAGTATATTTCTGTACCAGCATTCAACATGTGAATGACTGTACCTGTGTACAGATCTGTACCTGTGTACACTGTACACTCATAATACGCATGTTGAACATAATGTACGAATGGGCCTAGTGTGAGTGTTGCTTCCCCGTAGTGTTTATGGATATTCCAGACATATAGATTTGGCCACTCACAGGGGTGTTTCATCATCTTACTGGGAGGGAGGCTGTTATTTATTATTTTATTATTTTATTTATTATTTAATTATTTATTAGATTTATATACTGCCCTTCCAAAATGGCTCAGGGCGGTTCACAACATTGATTGATTAGGTGTCGATTAGGTGCCTATTAATCTTAGCAAAGATAAAGCTCAAAGAAAAACGTGGGTATTCAAGTCCCTTTCACACCTTTTATTTCTTTGTTTGTTGGTTACATTTTTATCCCACTCTTCCTCCAAGGAGCTCAGGTTAGTGTGGGAGCCACCCCCAAGCTATTGACCCAGGCTGCTTGAAACTGAGTGTGAATATTTCCAGTGCAACAGGTAGGAACAGTCTCATGACTGCTGTGAGGCAAGCTGAGAGGGAGTTTAAGATAAGTTTGTTATTTATATTGCAATAGACGTTTTTGCCCTGGATCTTTCTAGAGAGTTTTGTAATTGATAACTAGTTTACCGCAAGAGTATCTCAGGATGTACTATCTTTTCCAAAACACAAAATAATTGTGGGAACTGGCCGATATGCTGAGCAGTCTTCCATTAGCATTTCCCATCAACCCATGGTGCTGCGGGTCTCAAAAATCAATTTGCTCTTCTGCAAATACTTACAGTTGCACACCCACACTTCAAGACTGCAACTTTCATTGGAAGCAATGGATCCAGAAGTGTCAGGTGCACATCATTAACTGTGCAACATTTTGGGCACTGTTTTTTCTCATGGTAGGGTACATCTTCCTAATTTTGTTTTAAGCAGCCAAAACCATTATACCTCCAACAACAAGACTATCCCCCTATATTAGGGGTTCCTAATCTGTGGTACTCCAGATGTTGATGAACTACAACTTCCATCATCCTCAGCTACAATTTATTGTGGCTGAAGATTATGGGAGTTGTAGTTCAGCAACATCCAGAGTATCACAGGTTGGGAACCCTTGCCCTATGTGATGTGGACGCCTCTGGTGCTGAACTGGGGTTAGAACTATATATTGCCCAGAATAAAATCTGGGCATTTTGTGGTCAGGAACGACATGTTTTGAAAGTTTCTCGTACAGGAAGACATCTGTATGGTGATACAGATCATGCTATTGTCTATCACTGTCCTCTTTTAAGAATAAACCATTGTGATCTTGCTAATTATACAACCCACATGTCTGTATTATGAGAGTGATCAGTAAATACCATAGGAACATAGGAAACTGCCATATACTGAGTCAGACCATTGGTCTATCTAGCTCAGTATTCTCTTCACAGACTGGCAGCGGCTTCTCCAAGGTTGCAGGCAGGAATCTCTCTCAGCCCTATCTTGGAGAAGCCAGGGAGGGAACTTGAAACCTTCTGCTCTTCCCAGAGCAGCTTCATCCCCTGAGGGGAATCTCTTGCAGTGCTCACACATCAAGTCTCCCATTCAGATGCAACCAGGGCAGACCCTGCTTAGCTATGGGGACAAGTCATGCTTGCTAACACAAGACCAGCTCTCCTCTGTAAAAAAATGTGAGGTGGGACAGAGCAATAATTGCTTTGAAAGTGTAACTAAAGAAGCCATTCCCATTTGCTATATGTTTAAAGGCATTTAGGGGGAAAACTGGATTTCAGATGTTATTAAATATTGATTCCTTTCTGCATTCAAAGGAAGGAAAAGAAACTGTATTTATATTGAAGTCCCACTGGTATCTGAAGTGTTTTGCTAGATAAGCCGCAAGAGTTCTCTAATGGTGCTAACGAATGACAATCGATGGCATGGAGGCCAGGACATCAATCATGCATACTATCCCTGCCCAATCACCATGCTATTTATTTCTGTTTATTTATTTTAAAACATGGATATGCTGCCTTTCTTGATAGGGCAAGTCAATGTAACAGATGGAGCTGGGTCCCTTTGATTCACAGCTTGCAAACGTTCTTGGTGCTCAGTAGCTCCCCTACCCACATGATGGCATTTGTGAAATATGGCACCTCTCTATAAAGAGACTTGAAGAAGTCAGGGCTGGGCTGCAGCAGAGTGCGGTGGCTGAGTCCAAAGGTCGTAGAATGGGATGAACATCAAGCCAAAAGTGAACTCTTGTGTCTCTGACTGCCCGCTGCATGAAATAAAAAGTTCCTTGCAAGCATAGAAGGAAGTGGACTGGAGTAGAACTTTTCTCCCTGGTGTGCTTATCTATTACTTTCAAGGGAGGTTTTTTAAAAATACAGGAGAATATTCAGAAATGGTATCCTCCCCCGCCATCTGCAGTGAGGAGTGGTGCAATCCACTCTCCCACCTCAGGATTCTGCTACCTTATTCTACTGCATGTGGATGTTTGAATCTGGAGCCCCTGGTGGTGCAGTGGTAAAACTGCCGCCCTGTAACCAGAAGGTTACAAGTTCGATCCTGACCAGGGGCTCAAGGTTGACTCAGCCTTCCATCCTTCCGAGGTTGGTAAAATGAGTACCCAGAATGTTGGGGGCAATATGCTAAATCATTGTAAACCGCTTAGAGAGCTCCAGCTATAGAGCGGTATATAAATGTAAGTGCTATTGCTATTGCTATTGCTATAAGACAAGGGGGCTATTCTCACGATCTGCAAAAATTGGGCTAGGAGAGCCTAGCCCGGTTTTTGCAGATCGTAAGAACCACCGGGCTCGGCTGTGAACCCGGTGGTTCTAAAGCAGGTAACCTGCTCAAGAGCCCCTGTCCTAAAACCAGGTTTGCGGAGCGAGCACTCCGCAAACCTGGTTTTAATAATCATGAGTAGCCGCGGCACGGCTTCGTGCCATGCCTACTTACGAGGAGACCCCCAGAGGGGAGGCGAAAAGCCACCTCCTGGCTCCGGGGGTCTCACCAGCATGCCCTGCACACTCTTCCATGTTTTTGTTCATGCCTTCTCACAACCACATTTTGCTACTGCTGCTTCAGCACAATTTCTAGGGCTTCTTCGCTGTGTGATGCTAGCCAATCAGGGATCACATAGTAAATATTCTTTGCTGTTGTTTTGAATTGAAAATGGATTGCTGAGAACAAGTCAGCTTGATTCATGACACCATGAATCCAATCAGATTTGGCTGTGTGGTTATGGCATTGAAAGCTAACAAAGTCCATGCATGGTCATCATTCTGAAGTGGAGGAAGAGGCAACAATCCCAAATGCCCAGGCTGACACATTCTGTCTTGCTCCAGTGTGTGAGTGGCTTCATAACTTCAAACTGTTGGCCCTGATCTCACTCAAGTTGCATTTGATTACATGACTCACTGCAGAAGAATGTATACAGATTTGCACATTTCTTCATGTGCATCCTCTTGAGAGTATGAATGGATCGTGCACATTTGGACAAACATGCACGGTGTTTCCAAGTACACTATGATACACTTAACAGGGTGTGCATTCGGACGCACATCCAAATGAGCAACCTCATCGACATTCTATAGTGGCTAGTCATGTGTAGCTATGCACAACTAGAGATGGATCGGGGTGAAAGTGCTGGTGTACAATGGAACAACCAACAGGGCAAAAATGGAGCAAATGTCAGTAGGAAGATCACATGATTACACTACACTTGATAACTCATAGCCGAAAGTGTACATTGATTCCACTGGAAAACAATGCCTCTAGAGTGTGGTGAAATTTCAGTTTGCAGTGTTTGTTCTGCAATGACTCATTCACACATGCAATTTAGCACTTAGGCACATAGGAAGATGCCTTATACCAAATCAGACCACAGGTCTATCTGACTCAGTAGTGTCTCCACCAGAGCTGCAGAACTTGTTGTTGTTGGCCTACAACTCCCATCCTCTGACTATTGGTCACTCTGGCAGGGGGTTATGGGAGTTGTAGTCCAACAATAGCTGGACAGCCAAAGTTGTGCAGTCTTGGTCTACATTGACTGGGAGTGGCGCTCCTTGGTTACAGCCTAGGAGTCTCTCCCAGCCCTAGCTGGAAATACCAGGGCATGAACCCAGGACCCTCTGCATTCAAGCATATGGATGCTCTACCACTGAGCTACAGCCTCATCCCCTAAGGGGAGTAACTTACAGGGCTCACCCATAGTCTGCCATCCAGATGCAAACCAAGGTGGGCCCAGCTTAGCAAAGGGGACCATTCATGCTCACTACCACAAGACCTGCTCTCCTCTTTGATACTTGATACTGTAGTCTTCAAGGAATGAACTCCGGCTCTGTGCTCTAGACTTTCAGTTTACAAAATATGCCTGTGAAGCTGCTGTTGGGAAACAATCCATCACACCCTGCTCTTGCACAGCCTCCATTCATTTTCTTGGAGCTAGCCTTGCAGAGGAACCTGTGCAATCCCTATGGAGATGAATGTTTACTCGGCTGCAGAGCTTGATGGATTGTATCCTTGGTGTCCCACCTGTCTGAAGGCAAAAGTTGTAGGAGGTTTTCAAAGAGAGAACAAGAAATAGCGTGTCTCCTCCTTTCCTCTCCCCCACTCCCCACCCCTTGTGTTAAGGGCAGATACATTGGCTTTGCGGAATCACTAGAGCAAGTTGCAAATGATGTATGAAATGAAAAATCTTTGCCCATTGCACACAGAGAATATGACACTGTGCTGCATTCTCAGTGGCCCCATCCTATCTGTTGTGCTAATCAAATAAGACAGGATCAGGGGGGAAAGTATTCAGTAAACAGAAAGGAAGAGACAGAAAACCACCAGCATCAGAAATGCTAGATGAAGGGACTATAAATGAATGCCCATTCATGCATGTCCATCACTTTGTTGCTTGTAGGGATGTGTGGAAACCCCTGGAGATATTTCCCTTGTCTATAGAAACTTGTTCGGCTTCTCTTGAACATTCTCAGATATTCCTTCTTGAAGGAGCCCTGAAATTCACTTCCAGTGTCACTTTTTGGTAAATTTAGAGCCAATCCTCTATGGCAGGATACAGCTGAATGTGTGAACAGCTTCCATGGAAAAAAACACTCAGTTTGAGAGGAGATGATGCTATGAAAGTTCTGTCTGTGGTGTCTGATCTGTGATGGATGTTTCACACATGCAGCTTATCATGTCATGTTGCAGCTAACGAGTCATCGGGATGTCTTAATCAATCCTGAAATAGGCTTCAGTTTTTGAATATGCAGCAAAGAAAAGGAAAGAGGAATTGCTTTTCTCGCTGCTTTGTGTTTTCAGAAGAGGCGACACAGTCCATAAGAGTGATGCTGGCAAACTTCAGACATAGGAGTTTCAGATGAGGGATTTGGGGTATGTGCGAAACCACTGCAGATCAGCTCACAAGAACATAGGAAGTTGACTTGTACCAAGTCAGAACATTGGTCCATCTAGCTCAGTATTGTCTACACTGACTGGCAGCGGCTCTCCAAGATTTCAGGCAGGAGTCTCTCTCAGACCTACCTGGAGAGACCAGAGAATGAACCTGGGACCTTCTGCATGCAAAGCAGATGCTCTGTCACCGAGCAATGGCCCTTCCCCCTAAGGGGAATATCTTACAGCAGATTGTGCTCAGATAGTGTAGTCACCCATCCAAATTCAAACCAGGATGGACTCAACTTAGCAAAGGAGACAGCTCATGCTCACCACTGCTAGACCAGCTGTCCTCCCCAGGCAGACTGAAGAGCTCTAGGCCCTGCTATATAGCAATAATGTTCACTAAATAAATAATCACTGCATGCAAGTCCTACCTCCTCGGATTTTCATGCTACAAATGCCGCTTAACTTCCACCTGAGAGCTGAGAGCCTGAAGGGTCTTCAACCCTGGATATTCTTGTGCATATGTGATGCATTCTCGACAGCTAGACAGCATGAGCTGCCCAGCTATCCAGGCTTCAACAAGCATGATTGGGAGTCTAACTGTAAATGGTATGATTTGATGGGGAGGGGTATGCGTTTTTGGTGAATTCATGATGCCGGCATTCTGACGTAATAAGTATGATCATGGAACAACCTTCTCTTTCATTTTCAGCTGTCCTGTCATTTCACATAGAATACGTAACATTAGTAAAGTTGTTTAGTCTCACCATATGGTTGCTGTTGCTTATTAAGTATTTTTGGCTATATTCTACAAAATAAGCTGTGTGTTGGAAGGAGGTGAAGACTGCATAATAAATCTACTAGGAGCATGTGCTGTTCCAAAAACACGGTCTCCTTTACACACTCCAGATGGTACCAACCAGCACATTTTTCACGCCTGACCATAGTGAACACCCAGGGTTTGGTGAAGCTTGAAGCCTCTGGGCCCTCCTCCATCCTCCTTGCTTCATTTTGCCTGTCAGAGACTGTGGGGACAGCAGAGAAGGCTAATTTACAGCCACAGACCTGGCTGGAGCCCTGCATACATGTGTGAATACCTCCAGGCAACTAGGGAACTACAGCTCCCACAGTGCCCAGCTGGAGGCACTACATGTGCACTGGAACACTGAGGTCTCCAGACCCTGTTACAACTTTCAAGCCATGAACTGAGTCATCTCCACCATTCATTCATTCATTCATTCATTCACATGTATATCCTGCTTTGAGTGTTGAACATTGTTACGTTTATCCTCACAACAAATCTTTGAGGTAGGTTAGGCTGAGAGATAAGTGACTGATCTAGGGTTAACCACTGAGTTTCATGGCTGAATGGGGACTTGAACTTGGTTCTCCTCTGTCCTAATCCAGCACTCTAGCCACGACACCATGCTAACTCTCCACTTACTGTCATATGTAATAAGTAACATGAAGGCCTCCAGTCCCTGGTGGGTTAATGTCTTATTTATTTGTTTGTTTGTTTGTTTGTTTATTTATTTATTTATTTGAAACATTTCATATACTGCCCACTCCAAAGACTCTGGGCGATGTACAAAAACATGCAAAGCAAGACAGCATTAAAATTACATTCTAAATTAAAAACTAAAGTAACTAACAAAAAAGAAAAAACCAAAAAAGGAAGGAGCTAAATGAATCTGAAGGGGAAGGGAGTTCCAGAGAAGTAGGGCAGCAACCGAAAAGGCCCTTTTATGGGCCCTAGTGCCCTGAACCTCTCTGAAATCAGGGACCGACAGAAGCGCCATCTGAGAAGATCTGACCGGATGGGATATAACTGGATGGGAGAGGCGGGTCTGTAGGTAGATAGGTGCCACAGGGCTGTGAAGGTCAAAACCAGGACCTTAAATTGAACTCAGAAGCAAATAGGCAACCAGTGCAATGACTGCAGGAGAGGTGTTACCCTGTTATATTTTCTGGGACCCATGAGTAGGTGAGCTGTTGCATTCTGGACCCGTTGTAGCTTTCCGATCGTCTTTAAAGGTAGCCCTAGATAAAGAGTGTTACAATGATCTAAGCAGGAGATAACAAGGGCATGGGTCACTGTCATTAATGCCTGCCAATCAAGGTAAGGGCGTAATTGGCAAATCAGATGAATCTGGGCCAAAGCACTTCTGGATGCAGCCTCCACCTGCTGTTCAAGCAGGAGGCGCGAGTCCAAAAGGACCCCCAAATAACGAACAAGCTCCTTTGGGGGCAGCGCCACCCCATCTAGAACAAGGTTCACATCCAGCTGTTGGCCGATACGAGGGCTGAATAAAAGTAGTTCAGTCTTAGTGGGATTCAATCTGAGCTTATTTTGATTCATCCAGACCTTAACAGCTTCCAGGCATCGAGTAAGCACAGAAACAGCATCCCCAGAATGGTCTGGGATGGCAATATATAGCTGAGTATCATCAGTGTGTTGATGAAATCTCACCCCAAACTGGGAAATGACCTGACCCAGCGGCTCCATATAGATGTTAAAGAGGACAGGGGCAAGAACTGAACCCTGGGGAACTCCATAAAGGAGTGGCCATGGCTCAAAGCATCTGTCCTCAATTCATACCGACTGGACACACCCGCTAAGGTAAGAAGGGAACCACTGTAAGACAGTGCCCCCGATACCCAACCCACGCAGGCGGTCAAGGAAGATAGCATGATCGATAGTATCAAAAGCCGCTGAGAGATCTCAAAGGACCAAGAGAGGGACACTACTCATCAAGGTTCCGAAAAAGGTCATCTACCAGATTGACCAGTGCTGTCTCTGTGCTATGCCGAGGCCTGAAACCCGACTGGTAAGAATTAAGATAACTAGTTTCTTCCAAGAAAAGGGAGGTTGGAGATCAGTCTATAGTTGTCAAGAACCTTAGGGTCCAGGGAGGGTTTCTTCAAGTGAGGGTGAACTATCGCCTCTTTAAGGGCTTCTGGCACGAAATCCTCACATAGCGAGGAGTTAACCAACTCCCGTAGCCAAGAATTAACATTCCCACCAGCTGTTCTTACCAGCCAGGAGAGACAAGGGTCCAAGCAACATGTTGCCACACCCATACCCGAGAGAATCATGTCCGTATCCTCGACCAGCTCAAAGGTGTCCCATGTAATGTCACAAGGTGGAATCTCCTCTTTTGTCATTCACCCAGGCCTAGGGGCCTGATGTAATCCAAGTCAAGAGTCCAGATAATTATCCAAAGATCTACAGGGCACCCAGGAATAAATCCAGTTGTTGAATTATTTCCAGATTGAATTGATACAGGGAGGATCTTGTCCTTGCTCGGGGGATTTAGAAACTGTGACCAATGAATGAAATTAGGATAGGTTAAGCATCAGTTATTAAGCATCAGTTATTTGGGTGGAGAAGAAAGCACTGTTTCAATTTTGCACACACTTTTCAATATTAGTGCGACTGACTGACTCATAATCAAGTGGGGAAGGGCAAGTTAATTTGGAAAGAGAAGCAAGGGTACATTAATTCAATTCAAATCAAATTTTATTAATACTCCACAGATTTTCAATTGCCAAAAGTTCAAACAAATAAGTAATCTCATAAAATGCAGAGAAAATTCAAACACAAATGGACTCCAGTAACTGAGCAATTAAAAGTTAGAGTTAAAATAATTTATAACAAATTGTTTTTGTAATAATTATTTTAAACAAATCATTTTCAAGGAAATTACCATAGAAAACATTTAGTTTAGAAATGCTGTTGTGTTTGTTGTACAAGGTGGGGGAAGTCATTTGAAATATATTTAATGGAGCTGGTAGAGTAGGTTCTGTTTGAAAATAATGTCTTTACAAAATATGTAAAAGGGATTTTAAAAGGTCACATGGTAAAAGATACACGAATTAGACACTTTCTGGGAGAAGAGCTGTGAAGTGAGTTTGCCTTGATTGGGTTATTGGGATATTGACACCAAATGTGGTTGTAATTGTGTATCTGAAGTGTTATTTACTGTCTTTGTCTGTACCTCTGTCAGTGACCTTAATAATAAAGAGTCTGATTCTGAGCTTGAAAATGTGACCACTGAAAGAGAATTTTCCCTTGGCAACAGAACTGTCATGACAAGTATTGGCATTTCACAATAGAACTACAATCTGCAACTGAAGGGTCCCATGATTAGTTCAAATCAGTATGGGAGAATGAGCATCCTTCCCCATCCCCTTTGAGCTTACTTGACTCACTGACAGGGCCAGTTCAAAGTTTGCCCTCCATGAGTCCCCTACTATATGAGAGGGCCCCAAGAAAGTTGTTCCACCACCACCACTCAGAGGCTATGGGTAGTCTGAAGGATCAGCAGTGGACCCTTGTCAGCTGCCCTGTGATGGTCTGTCGTTCTTTCAATTCCCAAAGTCCTTTGCCCTTTGACTGCCTTCTTACCATCATTACACAGCACTTCCTGTCTCTGTGTGTTTCCCCCTAGAATCACTTCCTCCATGCCTCCATCTTTCCTCTACTTCCTCCGCCTGTCCTTCCCTTTGCTGCCTGATTCTCCATTCAATTCATATTCCATCACCCCTTCTTTGGAAAACCTGTCTCTGTCATGGTACTCTATCCTTTCATTTCTCTGTTACTGCGGCCCTACCTACTCAACTTTCCGCCATCTTTCATGCAACCCTTGCCTCAGCAGCAATTCCTGTTCTGAGAACCAGTTTGAAGTTTTACATGGCCCAAGTGACTTTGCATTCCCTTTGCAAACCCTTTCCTGTTGTTCAGTATTGTTAATTACAGCCCCTCCCCCCAGCAGTTAGAATGTTTGTTAACATTCTATCCTAGCACTGTAACTTAGCTGATGGTTAGAGGAGGCTCACAGGGTTTTTTTTTTAATATAGATCTCTGATTCAGAGATATAAACTGTGGTGCTGGAGGCCTAATATATATTCATCACCAGAAAAGCCATGCTGCTTCCATGAGGCCATCCTTCAACTGCTCTGCTCAGATGCTTTTCGAGGTTTATAGAATGGAGGAGAATACATCATTGCTTTCGGAAAGCTGGTGGGAGATTAGCAATGCCAACCCCCCAGGACTGCCCAGAGTCTTCAGGAATCAGTTTTTAAAAATATTATTATTATTATTATTATTATTATTACATTTATATCCCGCTCTTCCTCCAAGGAGCCCAGAGCGGTGTACTACATACTTGAGTTTCTCTTTCACAACAACCCTGTGAAGTAGATTAGGCTGAGAGAGAAGTGACTGGCCCAGAGTCACCCAGCTAGTTTCATGGCTGAATGGGGATTTGAACTCAGGTCTCCCCGGTCCTAGTCCAGCACTCTAACCACTACACCACGCTGGCTCTTTTAATCTCCAGGTGGCTATCAAAAGCAATCCTGAAGGTGTTAATGGCTCAGTATTGTGAAAAATATCAAGCAGGGGGGATCCCCAGGAATAGCTTCAGTCAGAGTTGGCAACCCTATGGGAAATTGATTGGTATATGAACATATGAACTTATATAAGCATATGAACCTGCCTTACACTGAGTCAGGTCATTGACTGGTATAGCTCTGTACTGTGTGCTCTGACTGGCAGCCCCTCTCCAAGGTATGAGACAGATGTCCTTCATCATGAGGTCCTTTTCACTGGACAATCCAGGGAGTTAGCTTAGGACCTTTTGCCTGCAAGATATGTGTTCTGTCAATGAGCTATGGCCTCTCTTCCTCCGTGTGCAGACAGCTGAAAGACAGGAGGTTATTTTATTTTATTTTTAAGGAAGAGGTGTCCACCCAAGTTTTCTTCAGAAGGTAGGTGTGAATAATCGTGGTCTTCTTGCCTCCAAACTGCAGCTCCATATCGGTTGGCTGTAGTTACTCCAGAGTGGTAGAAAGAAATCTTTACTCCTTGGCAATCTCGTCCAAGCCCTAGTCACAGGCAAGACTATCTACTCCACAGATCAACTCGTACATGCCAGGTCACACTGCACACCAAGCAGAGAGCAGGCGCACTGCAGGAAGGGATCCACAGAGCAAACGGCTACCAAGGACTCCACACCAGGGCTGCTCAGCTTCAGCCCTCCTGCAGATGCTGGCCTACAACTCCCCTGGCTATTGGCCACTGTGGCTGGGGATCATGGGAGGTGTAGTCCCAAAACAGCTGGGGGGCTGTTGAGCAAGCCTGCTCCACACCTACCATTCAAGGGAAACAGAAGGTTCCTCTAGAAATGAAAAATGGGTTAGTTTGGGTGATACAGCCCCCAGCACATGCTATTATGAAGGGGACCAAGACCATGCCTGTTGGGACGTCCTATGTGGACATCCCAATTACCTCCTGACACATCCCTTCATCACATGGAGGGCTGTCCCCCTAAAGGGACAGTTCAGATGAACAGCCCCTTCCCATCCAATAAAGGGATGTTCTGGGAAGGCATCAGGATGTCCCCAGGGAACATCCCAATTGCCAGTGCCTTTGGCACACCCCCTTCTTAACAACATGTTCTGGAGGACTGTATAGTCTAAAAAGATTCATTGTTTACTAGCCTAATGACCCTTGGCCCTGTTCTGGTTATGATCCTACATGCCAGTCCCAGATAACTTCCATGCGCACTTATGGCTTGCTTGTGATTGGGCAGAGAGCATTGAAATGGCATATCATTCCTTTGCGCTCTCCATTGATGAGAACATTTCATTTCCAGAGTGATTCTTACGCTTTCCGTTTGCGGAGTTAGTCTCTCTCGTGCCTTATCTGCCATTCCCCGAGGCTCCAGCTGTGAGTGACAGGATCCCTCATGCGCTCGGTGCCAAGGACTCAAAACTTTGAATTTAAAACCACAGATAGGAGATCTTTCTCAAGTGATATTGAGAAGTAGCAGCTTGACTCATTCAGCACATGCCTGCGCACCTGCTCAGAGGAGACTGGGCAACGAAATGAAAAGCTTTGCAGTGGGGGGAGCGGGCCCATGGGTTTTAAGAGATGAGGTGACTTGCCATTTTAAATTAATATTGACTGTACAAATACTCAGCCCCTGCAAGCTCCAAGCCTGAACAAATGTCTTATAAAGGCATTCTCCAACACGACATTTAGGTTCCCTGTAATGGAATTTTAATATAAATGCATGTGAATTTAATACAAGCCCCCTGTCATGGTCTTTATTAAAATTCCCACAGTGGAGTCTCTATTTTGTGCATCACTACTGCAGAAAAGGAAGAAAGCCTACGAAAGGGATACTTTTTAAAAACTTGTGCACACCAGCTGTTTTCGATGCTGTCACTTGATAGAGCCCTAAGCCATTAATATATATATACCCAAACCGCTTCCAAATGTTTGAATTTCAAATCCATACAGTGCAGTCTTCCTTAGCCATGAATTTCATGAGCTTAATGGGGGGAACCCTGTATTGTGCATATGCTGATAAACAGGATGGAAATCAATCCAATCCAATCAGAGCCAAATTCCTGCAGAATACCCAATGAAGTTTCACCTCACTGAAGGTTATTTGTCCAGGCAGATTTCAACCCTTCATGTTGTATTGAGTTTGGAGGCATGAAAATGCTGTGAGATTTTTTATTTTTTTTTTAAATAGATGATGAAAAAAATATCCATACAAATCTCTTCCAAGAATAGTGTGAAGAATTTTTCTTCAAGTCTGTTCCACTGCAGATTGATGAGAAGAACTACAAAGCTAATAGATGTAAGGAATCTACTCTCTGTGTTGATTGCATAATAACATAAGAACAGCTCTGCTGGATCAGGCTCAAGGCCTATCTAGTCCAGCCTCCTATTTCCCAGAGTGGCCCAACAGATGCCTCTAGGAAGCCCACAAACAGAAGCTGAAGGCATACCCCCTCTTCCACCATTGATCCCCTGCAACTGGTATTCAGAAACATCCTGGCCTCGGATTACCTGTATGCTCCTTCTTCATAGGACAGTTGCATATATTTTTGCTAGGGTTGTACAACAGTGTTGTACAACCGTGATGTTATCTCCCATCCCTCCAGAAATGAGCAAGATGAACAGCTTGGACATAGACACCCAGATATGACATGACCCATGGGTGTTAGTCAGCAGGATGCAAAAAGGCAAAAATGAGGAAGGCTGCAGATACTAACCTGTGGAGCTGGGGTAATGGCCAAGCCAAAGGCTAGCAAGCAGGGGTGGAGCTGTAATACGGCACATGGGTTCAAAACACCCACACAACCTGGCCTCCAGGGCCACCTTGCTTGCCCCTGGGGCCACTGCTTGCCTGATGACAGTTTCTCTCGCTCCCCATGCTCCACACCCCATGGCACCATGTGCTGCACCCCATGGCACCCTCCTCCAGCCATCACCACTTCCTGCCCACCCCCAACAGTGCTGCATGGGGCAGGAGACTGTCATCACTGGGGGGAGGGGCTACCACACACCCTTCCACCCCTGCCACCATCATGCACACCGCCGCCACCAGGGTAAGGAGTGCGCTGCTAGGGTTGCCAACATTCCATTGCCAGAATGAGGGACACAAGCTGGGGTGCGCGGGGGCCACAGGAGGTGTATGCAGTGGTAATCAAGAGCCTGAGTATCAGTGACATATATGTTATTGAATTATATGCTATTGAATAATGCCAGCATTGTTATTATTTAGAACATATTCAGGTTATACCACTTTTCAACCAAAAACTTCTCAGAAATAGTTTACATAGCAAAAGGAATAAAATGTCCTCCACTGCAAGTCTTTTACACTGCCACTGCTTGCCTCACCACCAAAATGTGGGACAAATGCTGTCCCTATAGGGACCAACGTTTCATCCCTGAAATGAGGGACATCCCACGTAATGCGAGACAGTCGGCAACCCTATGGGCTGCCACTGCAGTGGGGGGTGGGGGCTACCCATGAGTCCATGGGTTGCCTATGCCCTCCTTATGCCGCTGCTAGCAAGAGGGTCATAAATAGTGGGAACTGAGAGGAAGAGAAAGGAGAGCCTTGTTTTATAACTGCTTCCTTTGTTAGACAAATCTAATGCTTGTTTAACTAAGACTTGATTCTAGGAACAACCCCAATTTCTCCTCCTTTCCTTTCTGACTCCACCCCCTCCCCCACTCTCTAGGAGCCCCACTGGGACAAACGTCTCATCAACGAAACATAAAGGACTGCTAGATAGAATACAACAAGACTCTGGTGTCCTCCTCCCCACCCCCACCCCCGCGTCAGTGTCTCTCTGACCTTGGTAGTGTAGTGGGTATATATTTTATTTAGCAATGCTGTTCTAGTCATCTTCCCACCCTCCGCCCCACAATGCCTGATCCACATGGGGCAGTGACACGCTATATTGTGGAGGGGGAGATGTCAGAAAGGCCTGCTGGCTACAACAGCATTGCTTCTATTTCTGTTGCTACACAAGATGTGATGTCACAGCCACAGCTGTGACTATCACTACTAGCCTGGTGCACTACCGTCAGATGTGAACGTTAGCAAAACGTTGGCCTGAAACATGAAATACTCCAGGATTATTGAAAGGATTGATTATTATTAAAATGTCCTGGAGGTTTTTGGTGTTTCACAGCAGCTATCATTTGGTCTCCTGTTCTTCCGGTATTTGTATACCTACAATATTTTAAGATTCTTTCATGCGGAACCATCTCCTGTAATCTTCTTGTCCGTATTTAATGTAACTGATGCTATTTATTTCTCTGCACAAATAATTCTTATCTTGCCCTTTTCCAAAGGCTTAAAGCATGTTACGTGTTAAAACTAAAATCAAAGAAATATTATTTTAGCAGTTAAGTATACAGAAGAGAAGACTTCCCAGGCCTTAAAGTGAAAATGGCATGCCCCTTGCCCAGTTCTAGCTTAATCTCAGCCCACCAAAAGTCACTCCAATAAGGCCTTAAAACACTTTGTAGCCTTGGTCTCTAGCAAGTCTCCAGTGGGACAAAATTCCAGAACTGGGAGGGAGACACTGAGATTGGATCTCGGTGCAGATATGCGCAGTGTATTGCCAGGAGTATTGTCTTGGATGACCGCGGGGATCATAGTGGCACACAGGGAATAAGGCAATTCTCTCTTAAATTAGTTGATATCCCCGAGATAAGCAAATCAATGAATGAACTTGGTAATAGGGCCTCAAGGCAGTAAATAGACAGTATCTTGAAATGAGAATATGAAATGAAATATTTTTAACTAGTGGGTGAGGTCTGTTGATAACCGAGCAAAGTCATTTTGCATAGATTACACTTCTAGTAAGAAACTAAGTCAATCCCTTTTAATGGTATTTGACCAGATGTAATATAACATAGTAGTAATATAATGCCAAATATGATATAGCAGTAAGTATAAAGAGTAAAGGATATATAAACAGTATAACAGGTACCAATAATATAACAGTAAATTTCTATGAAAGTTCAAGAAATTAAATATATGTAATAGAATTTTTTGTTAATGTGCTTGCAAAGGGGAAGTAAAAGAATAGTTTTAAATGTGTAGGATTTCAACTTCAAACATTATTCATTTTATTGTACAGTATAATGACCATGTATGGTAAATTTGACTCATAGCAAATTTGAATCTCAGAAAGTGCTTATTTTCCTCAGCATTATGAGGTATGTCATTTTAGAATTATTGATCTGATTATTGAGTGTTAAAAATCTGTTGAGAGCAATAACAGTTAAAATATTACGATTAAGTCAGAATTTCTGGTGTGTGTGTGTGTGTGTGTGTGTGTGTGTGTGTGTGTGTGTGTGTGTGTGTTTAAACATGTCCCCAAGCATATTCTGGTTAAAACGTAGTGTATTCTACTGATTTAAGTGGCAAAATTGTTCCTGCAAAATTTGTTATCTGTAGGTAATAGGGTAGTATGATATTTAGAATTTTTTCAAAGAACTCCAAAAGAATTATTTAATTTTTCTCTGAGCATATAAGAAGTAGTGCATCCATCTAATTTAAGTGGCAGGAGTGTATGCAAAATTTGGTATGTGTCGTATGACTATTTCTCACTAAAAAACCAAATCCTTCAAAATAAAAAATAGATATTTGTACCCTTGTACCAGGAATGCCACACATCTGTATATGGGGTTGTTTTTTAACGAAAGGCACCTTGGGGTTGTTTTTTAACGAAAGGCGGTATAGAAATGTAAAAATAAATAAATAAAATAAAAATAAAAATAAATATAAGCAACGTGCTTCTGTACATGTCTCTCCCTCCTAACTTTAGGACAGGCTGCAACCCACTTGTTGGTCCTGATCCACTGACTGAAGATAAATAATTAAGGCAAACTTACATGTGTCATGAGATCCTATCTTGTTTCCCCACCTCCACTGTACATCACGACGAGCAGTGGGATGGAAAATGGAGGAAAATGGCACAGGTAGATCTGCCTAAATATGACATGAAGAAGAGAGAAATTTGACATGGGGCTTCCATTTTTGGTGGCTGCTCTGAGTTTACCATCACATCTTGTTCTGTGCTCTGGGTGAGGGAGGTTCTTTCAGTGCTTCTTGTTTCCTTCAGTCTGTAATAAAAACGTAAAGCCTACATTGGCAGAATGGTCATTCAGATTCCAAATGCCTCCATCCATGGTTTCTTGCAGATTGAGAAACGTTAAGTGTCGGCACAAAGAGCGCACTTGAGAGGCTCACGGCTGGTTTAAACCACATGTAGGAAAATGCTCAAAGGTGCCTTGTGCTTTTCCAGATAGTGGCATCTTAGTACAGCCAGGAGTTTATTGGTTTCAACAGTGGGTTGCAGCAGAGCCAAGGGACGTCCCCTAGGTAGTTTGTGAACTGCATGGTAAAAGGGCACAAAGGAATAAAGGACAGGGAAGTCATTCCAAAATCTTGTTGAAACTAAAGGGACAAATTAATCCTGACTGACTTAAGTCTAGGGATATGCATTTTTCCCCATGGGAGTAGTAGCTCTTTTTTACTCATATTGCCCCACAACAATGCGGCATTGTGGGGTAATTAAAATGCCCACTGCAAGGAAGTGTCTGCATGGTGGCTCTTGACAGAAACTACTGTCATAAGTAAGAAATACATGTTATTTGGGGAGAATTAAAGCTAAAGCAAAAATCAAGGACAATGAATGGAGGTTCCGGAAATGAATCCTCCATTTGTTTTGTGGTGCACATTCATTTCAGAACCCCAGTACAGATGGGGCCAATTGATTTCTATAGGGCTGAAATGCAGCTTCACTTCTAAAGGGGAGGGACCACAGTTCAGTGGTAAAGAGCGTGCTTTGCATGGAGAAAACCCCAGTTTTAATTGACAGTATCTCAAGTTAAAAGGTCCAGGTAGCATGTGATAGTCTTGTGGCCCTAGTACTCATTCCTTTAGGAATTTAATGATAACAATGAGAAAACCCTCTGCTTGATATTCTGTAGAGCTGCTGCTTGTCAAAATAGATAGAGGGATCAGTGTGCTGACTCATGATAACACAGTTTCATATGGATTGGAGCATTTGTCTGAAATCCTAGACAGCCTTATGAGGAGGCAAAGAAGAAGTGCGTGTGCAATCAAAATGTTTTGGAAAATTTTACTACCCTACCCCATCTGTGCATATATCTAAATTAATGTGTGATTCCCATCACATGTTGAGGTCATCTGGAGAGGTCCGTCTCCAGTTACCACCAGTACGTCTGGTGGCGACTTGGAACTGGACCTTCTCTATAGCTGCTCCTGGCCTATGGAATGCACTCCTGGCAGATATCTGCAGTTTAGGTTTGCTGTTGGCCTTTAAGAGAGCCCTAAAGACTTACTTGTTTGGCCTGGCCTTCCAAGGTTCTTAAATTGTTTTTAAGTATTTTAATTGGTTTTAAATTGTGTTAAAATGTTTTTATATTGTTTTAAGCAGTGTGTTTTAAATGATGTTTGTTTTTATGTTTTTTAAACTAGTTGTACACTGCCCAGAACCTCTGGATGGGGTAGTTTATAAATGTAATAAATAAATAAAGTGTGTGTACACACACATACACACATATGTCACAGATTGCAGCCTGTATCTTTTCTAGAAATTAATCAGATCTTCAGTTGAAGCTGCTCTCCAATGCAACCTTGGATTATTTCAGACTGAATCCACATTTATATCTTTACAGTGAGTACAGCCTCATTCCTATCAACATGACCCTGCTGAGGAACAAAGGTGGATGTTCCTCTTTTTTTTTAACCACCACACCTGTAATTGCTTGGTTATAAACTTCTCTGAGAACAGAACTGGTCTTTAAATCTCTGTGGGCAGTGAAGTGCTCCAAATTAAGGACTTCTTAAGGAATGTGGGGAGCGGCAGAAGAGCAGCTAAATCGTCTGCAAAGGAGAAGGGGAAAGCTGAAATGTTATAAAAGCTTTTTGCTAGAATTTTCTTTTACTCCCCCAGGGAATTTTTCATATCCTTTCAAATGTTTGTTGTTGTTGTTTTTTTTTTAACCCTGATATGGAACAATGGAAGCTATTTGATACCACCTTGTTTATAAAGTTGTTTTGTCAAGATTTGGACTTCAGGGATTCCCTAGTTTTAAAGTTGTAGGTTTGTTTCCCCTCACTTAAACATGAAATTCAAGTTAAGCAACTGGTATTGCTGGAAGGAGAATGTGGACTGAATCGAACTTGCAGAATCACCTTTGAGCCCCTCATTTTATGGATGGGTTTCTTTTATGGCTTCTAAGTTGGGTCTCTGGCTGATCTATAAACAGACATTAAAATAGCTCTTCTGTTCGTTGTAGGACCGAACAACATGTTAATAGACCAGTTGTGGTGGCTGCCTGTCTTCCTAATAACATAAAAAAGGCACCTTCTATAAATGTTCAAAAACATATTTGTATCAGCAGTATCAAGATTAAGGTATGCAAGCAGAGTGTCTATTTGCTTGCAGAAGGTCCCAGGTTCAATCCCTGGCACCCCCAGATAGAGCTCTAAAAGACTCCTGCCTGGAAACCCAGAGAGCTGCAGCCAGTCATTGTAGACAATACTGAGCTAGATGGACTAATGCTCTGACTCCTTACAAGGCAACTTTCTGTGTTCCTCCATGCTGCACATGTTCTATTGCATGCCTGAACTGTGCATACGTGTAAGCACCTTTCTGCATAATCAGAAACCTTGGACAGACAGGCTTCCCAGTCATGGGGGAGAGTGCCTACACATGTACAAGTGTACATTACAGACCTCATGGAGGGCAGTTGAAGCACTAAGAACATAAGAACAGCCCTGCTGGATCAGGCCCAAGGCCCATTAGTCCAGCACCCTGTTTCTTACAGTGGCCCAGGGGTGTAACGATAGGGGGGCAGGCAGGGCACGTGCCCTGGGCACCACTCTGGCGGGTCACGTGGGGGGTGCCAAAAAGTGGCATGCCCCCCGACCCCCCCCAAATCGCGCGGCAATGGCGGGCGGCGGCAGCGGATCGCTGAGTGCGGCGGTGGCGGGTGGCAGCAGATCGCCGAGTGCAGCAGAGCGACGCCGAGGCCTGCCGTCTGGCCTGGCGTCGCTTCCCAACTGCACAGGCGAACTGCGCAGGCGCGCCTCGCAGTTGGGAAGCGACGCCGGGCCAGACGGCAGGCCTCAGCATCACTCTGCTGCACTCGGCAATCCGCCGCCACCCGCCGCCGCCGCACTCGGCGATCCACCACTGTGTTCACTCCCGCCACTGCCCGCCACCACCGTGCGATCTGCCGCCGCCCGCCACCGCCGCGCTCACTCCGGCGAGGGGGGCGCAGGTATGTGAGGGGGCAGGGGGAGGGCACAATTTCAGGGGCAGAGCTTGCCCTGGGGCCGTTTCCCCCGTTACGCCTCTGGACCCACCAGATGCCGCTGGAAGCCACAGGCAGGAGTTGAGGGCATGCCCTCTCTCCTGCTGTTACTCCCCTGCAACTGGTACTCAGAGGCATCCTGCCTTTGAGGCTGGAGATGGCCTTTAGCCCTCCAACTTTTCACATTGATGCAGCAAGGCCCCCTCTTAAGCCAGCAGGGGGCTTGGAAACATAGGAACATAGGAAGCTGCCATATACCGAGTCAGACCATTGGCCTATCTAGCTCAGTATTGTCTACACAGATTGGCAGCGGCTTCTTCAAGGTTGCAGGCAGGAGTATCTCTCAGCCCTATCCTGGAGATGCCAGGGAGGGAATTGGAACCTTCTGCTCTTCCCAGAGTGGGACCAGAGACAGCCAAGAAAATGGCATGGTTGAATACAATGCATTTGTCTAGTTTGTACTAGTACTAGTCTGATGGCTACAGAACATAACAGCCCTGCTGGATCAGATCCAAGGCCCATCTAGTCCAGCATCCTGTTTCTTACAGTGGCCCACCAGATGCCGCTGGAAGCCACAGGCAGGAGTTGAGGGCATGCCCTCTCTCCTGCTGTTACTCCCCTGCAACTGGTACTCACAGGCATCCTGCCTTTGAGGCTGGAGGTGGCCTGTAACCCTCCGACTAATAGCCATTGATAGACCTCTCCTCCATGAAGTTATCCAAACCCCTCTTAAAGCCATCCAGGTTGTTGGCTGTCACCACTTTCCTGTGGCAGTGAGTTCCACAAGTGGATCATGCATTGTGTGAAACAATACTTCCCTTTGTTGGTCCTAGACCTCCTGGCAATCAATTTCATGGAGTGACCCCTGGTTCTAGTGTTGTGTGAGAGGGAAAAGAATTTCTCTCTCTCCACTTTCTCCACACTATGCATGATTTTATAGACCTCTATCATGTCTCCCCGCAGTCGTCTTTTCTCTAAACTAAAAGCTCCAAATGTTGTAGTCTTGCCTCATAAGAAAGGTGCTCTAGGCCCCTCCCTGATCATCTTGGTTGCCCTCTTCTGTACCTTTTCCACATCTACAATGTCCTTTTTAAGATGTGGTGACCAGAATTGTACACAGTACTCCAAGTGTGGTCGCATCATAGTTTTGTATAAGGGCATTATAATATTAGCAGTTTTATTTTCAATCCCCTTCCTAATGATCCCTAGCATGGAATTGGCCTTTTTCACAGCTGCCACACATTGAGTCGACACTTTCAACGAGCTGTCCACCACGACCCCAAGATCCCTCTCCTGATCAGTCACCGACAGCTCGGATCCCATCAACATATACTTGAAGTTGGGGGGTTTTGTCCCAATGTGCATCACCTTACACTTCCTAACACTGAACCGCATTTGCCATTTTGTCGCCCACTCCCCCAGTTTGGAGAGATCCTTTTGGAGCTCCTCACAATCCGTTTTGGATTTCACTACCCAGAAGAGTTTGGTGTCATCTGCAAATTTGGCCACCTCCCTGCTTACCCTTGCTTCTAGATCATTTATGAATAAATTAAAGAGCACCAGTCCCAGTACAGATCCCTGGGGGACCCCACTTCTTACTTCCCTCCATTGTGAAAACTCTCCATTTATACCTACCCTCTGTTTCCTGTCTTTCAACCAGTTAGCAATCCACACATGTACTTGTCCCCTTATCCCATGACCGCTAAGTTTCCCCAGGAGTCTTTGATGAGGAACTTTGTCAAAAGCTTTTTGGAAGTCCAGGTATACTATGTCAACTGGATCACCTTGATCCACACACTCATTGACACTCTCAAAGAACTCCAAAAGTTTGGTGAGGCAAGATTTACCTTTGCGGAAGCCATGCTGGCTCACTCCCAGCAGGGCCTGTTCTTCTATGTGCTTTACAATTTTATCCTTGAGTATGTTTTCCATCAATTTGCCAGGAACTGACATTAGGCTAACCGTCCTGTAATTTCCCAAATCGCCCCTGGACCCTTTTTTGAAAATCGGTGTTACATTTGCTACTCTCCAGTCCTCTGGTACAGAGCCCGATTTCAGGGATAAGTTATATATTTTAGCAAGGAGGTCGGCAATTTCACATTTGAGTTTTTTGAGGCCACCTCAGGTCTCTGAGGGAAGATGCAGGGGGCCAATAGCAAGAGAGAAGGGGCATGCCTTCACCTCTTGCCTGTGGGCTTTCCAGAGGCATCTGGTGGGCCACTGTGGGAAACAGGATGCTGGACTAGATAGGCCTTGGGCCTGATCCAGCAGGGCTGTTCTTATGATCTTATGTCTATGCAGCTATTAAAGATATAGGAATCTCAGCCTGCTTTGTCTCTTGCAAAGATATAGGAATCCCAGCCTTCTTTGTCTCAGGACCAGAGCCAGATTTAGGCACAAACTAAGTAAGCTCCAGTTTAGGGCCTTACGTTGTGAGACCCTCTGAATATAAAAAGCACACAATTTTAAAGTTTTACATAATGTATTTTCATTCAAAGGTATTTCTAACACAAATAGGCTTGCCACAAGATAACTGTTTTTATTAGAGTATTACTTTTTCTTTGGATCCTAGCCGAGAACAAATAAAGCTTTGTTATTTCCAATTATGTTGTCCTTTTTGTTAGGAGAAGATTGTTTTGTAATGCTCTGGGTCCTTTTAAGCTTGACATAGCTTAGGGCCTCAACATGTCATAATCCAGTCTTGCTCAGGACTAAAAGAGCAGGGAGCAGGCCAAAGAGATTTTTTTTTCCCCATGGCTGTTATGGGTCTATGGGAAAGAGAAGGAATGACTGTAGATTATTATGTCGGCAATATAGATGTGCCTGGAGAAAACAAAGGGGAAAAAGAGGGAGGGAAGCACAAAGTTGAAGTCAGGCTAGTGTAGTTCACCTAAGAGAGCAGCACCATCACAGATGTCCTTCAGAAGGGCCTTTAGGACTCACCTGTTCAGTCAGGCTTTTATTTTATTTTTAAATCTGATTTTAATTATTTTTCAGCCATGGTGGCACAGCGGAGAAGCAGCTTGCCTAGGAAGCAAGAGGCTGTTAGTTTGAATCCCCTTCGGTGTGCTTCCCACAAGACTGTGCAAAGTAAATATATGTTTGTAGTCACCTATATCAGGCAGCAGCAATATGGGAAAGTACTGGAGATTGATGCTCACTTCAGTGACAACGGCAAAGGCATCATCTCATACTTTGCGGGAGAAAGGCAATGGTAAACCACTCTACCAAAAATACCACATGGCTCTGTGGTCGACACCGACTCGATGGCACAATCTTTCCTTTCCTTTTTTAATTATTTGTTTTAACTGTTGGTTTTCGTGCTTATAGATATTTTAATCAATTGTAAACTCCCTTGAAATCTAGTTACAGGAGGTATATAAATGTGTATAGTAAGTAAGTAAGTAAGTAAATATTAAAATAAAATAAGCAAGCCAAGCTTGGAAATCAACTCTGAAGGCTTGTTCCAACCTGCCACTAAAGGACAGGCACACATTAAATCCCCCAAATTCTTCTTCAAGTTGCAGCTGGCTCCCTCTTGGTTTTTGCCCCCACAACATCTGGATTCCACCCCACTCCAGTGTAATGGAGTAATCTTGCTCCATTATATTGAATTGGCTATGTGGGGGTCACTTTCCTGGATCTTAGTTTACCTCAGTAAAATGATTCGAGATCTTCTGAATGTTTTCAGGATAATTTCTAACGTAATTATAGGCAAGCTTGGAAAAACTCAGCCATTTCTGAAATGACACACCTATAGCCATTTAGGCTGGGGTGCAGTATTCCCTCTAAGGCGTGCACATGTGTGTATGCACACCATCATCATCAATTTTATTACAGCCGTTGGCCAGCAGAAATAGGAGTAACAAATATACTCAATACAATGATCAATAAAACAGTGCTAAAACACAATAAAACAGATTACAATCACTCATAATAAATTACTTAAAAACAATAGACAGCTCTCGCAGTTAAGCACTTAATAGGGACCTTAGCCTGATTGCAATGTAGAAAAATTTAGCTACAGTTGTTGTAATCCCGGGGCTTGAATCTGCGAGGCAGTAATATGTATAAAAGAGCTCACACCTTCCAGGAAATTGGGTAACATAGGGGAAATAAGTTCTTCTCTAGCATCCCGATATAAAGAGCAATATAGCAGTACATGGGTGACAGTTTCCAGAAGGCCGATGCCACAAGGGCAGAAAACCACAACACAAGTTTTTTGATGTTCGCTCAGTTAATTTTAGATCCCGCTCAGGTTGAATCAGGAAAGCACCGCTCTGAATGCACATGTGCGCACACTGCCTTGATACTGCCACCCAGAACAAAACTCATACTGTGTACAAGTGGAAAAGAAAATTAGAGGGAACACTGGTTGGGTGGTACAGAAATCTAGTAAATAAATAAATAAATTTCTAATTAAGACTGGGACCCATGTTGCCGGCTGAGGTCAAGATAGATCCTGAGGCTGAAAAGCATAAAGATGATTCACCTAAATGTTACAAGGTGAACTTGACACACACATATTTGTTTTAAGTTGTGTACACCACCTAGAGATACACATGTCGGGCGGTATAGAAATATGATTGATAGATTGATAGACATGCCAGTTTCAGCAGAAGTCCTGTGTAGTCTCATATCTAGCTCCAAAATGTCCTCGTTGTTGATTTTTTAAATCCGATAACCCTACTAGTGTGAACCTTGCTATTCCCCCTCTCCTCCTCCAACCTCCTCTCCCAGTTGCCGTGCACATAATATAAGCTAACCTTCATGACGCGATAGGTTTATTAAAGGCAAATAGTCATCTCATGCTACAAATCCTTCAGAATACAGTGTTTTGAGTAAATGACATTTAGCAGCGATGTAGCTCTAATGGTAAAGAAAACAGAAGCAGCTCAGTACTTAAACCTCCATCCCAGAGTGAATATCATTTTCAATATCCTGTGGAGGGGGGGGGGAATCTTTGAAGTGTTTGTACCCAGCCTGCCCCAGTGGATTTACTCCGAATTAGTTAACGGTGAGAAAGCACTGAACTAAATTTATTGGTTATAGTCTCTCATGGTAGCACAAAGGAGGGAGGAGAATGAAAGGAAGCCTCCGCAGAATACTTTATCAGGTTCCGTAACAGCATCATCTCTGACAGTGAGGCAATAAAAGCATATTAGTGACCCCCTGATGAAACATGTTTACAAGTGAAGTCAAAGAGATGGATCATTCTATCTGTGAAGTGGCATTTCAGGCCTAACCACTGGTTGCCGTTAGTCACAAAAGCACATGGATCATGTAATGTGAGTGTAGAAGTGAAGGTTTGAAATGAGTTCTGATAATTGTGGGCAGCCCGCCTTCATCGTGTGCATTGTGCATGGCATTCAAAAAGGCACACAATCAGAGGGCAGCAAGCCCTTTCAGTTGGGAGCAGAGGGAAGTGGTGGAAGCAACTGAATAGGAGAAGGGTCCATAGCTCAGTGGTAGAGCATCTGCTTAGCCTGTCCCAGGTTCAATCTCTTACCTCTCCTGGTAGGGCTAAGAAAAATTCCTGACTGAAGCCCCGGAGAGCCAGTGCCAATTATAGATGTGTGCAAAATGTTTTGAGCTTGAAATGGGCCATTTTGAGCCTTTAGAGGTTAAAACAAAATGCCCTTAAAATGAAGGGCCTGTTTCAAGCTTGAAACAGAACAACCCCATTCCAAACTCAAAATGTTTCGAGTGTTTCGAGTGCCATTTTTTCAGGCTGCTTTCTCCTTCCTGGTTGTTTTTCTGGCACTGGCTTCCAATTGGCTTCTTGGTTGGCTTGTTAACATACAGATCAAGTGTTGTCATGGGCACTGGGCAACTGTGCCCCCATTGGCTGGGGAGAGGGAGGCGGAAACACTTCTGGAGGGAATTTCAAAATGGATTCAAAGGGGCAGAGAGGCAGAGAGAGAGCCCTTGAAGAAGAGGAGACAGGAGGACAGGAGGTTTTGATTTTGTGGTTTTCTTTTCTCAACACTGAGAATATGCTGTGCTATCTGACTATTACCAATATAACTTTTGCTGGATCTTAGATCGACAAAGGGGGAGCAAAAAAAAAAAAAAAAGGAGGGAATTTCAAAATGAATTCAGAGGGACTGGGAGGCAGAGAGAGCCCTTACATTAGGAGAGGAGGAAGGAATCAAGGAAGGTTTGATTTTGTGGTTTTCTTTTCTCAGCACTGAGTATAATACGCTTGCTGTGCTATTGCTGCTATAACTATCTGGTTTTGCTGGATCTCAGATTGACAAAGGCAGAACTTGGGTGCCTGCCTGCCTCTCTTCAGTTGTGGTTTGTTTTGTTTATAAGATCCGTGAGACCCGGTTTGGGGCGGTGAGTGGGAAGAGCGGGAGCAGGGCATAATGGGGAGACCCCCGGAGCTGGGAGGCAGCTTTTTGCCTCCCCTCCGGGGGTCTACTCATGAGTAGGCATGGTGCGAAGCTGCGCCATGGCTACTCACAATTGAAAAAACTAGGTTTGCAGAGCGCTCGCTCCACAAACCTGGTTTGGGGGCAGGGTTTCTTGAGCGGGTTACCCGCTCCAGAACCACCGGGCTCGCAGCCAAGCCCAGTGGTTCTGATGATCAGGGAAAATTGGGCTAGGCTTTCCTAGCCCAATTTTTCCCAATCGTGGGAATAGCCCCAGTGTCATGGCAAGAAATCATAGAGTGTCTGTGTGTGTGTAATATTTCTTGGTGATTGCTGGGATGAGCTCCATGTCTGGCCTTTGGACTAACTTGCGCTTCACTCACTGCTCTGGTCTGCTCTGCAATCTGCATTGCAAGGTGTATTCAGTCAAAATGTGGCCAAAGGTGCACTAGTTGAGCATATGGTATGCTTGCTGCTAAGGCTGCTGCTGCTGTGGCCGCTGTTGCAATGCTAGGAACATAAGGAGTAATAATTGTGTGTGAGAGAGCAACTTGTGCCAATGATGTCACTTCAGCGCAGGGGGGCACTGTGGCTGGCAGTGGATTCTGGGTCAATGATTCTTTCTTGTCATGTTTGGGCAGCCTTTGAAATGTGTTTTCTGTGTTTGGAAGGACAGGTTCCATTTTCTTTACAGAAGAAATGGGCTAGCAGGCAATTTTAAACAAAATTTTGACCTTTCCCCATAGGATCCTATGGGGGTATTGTGGAAAGGTTAAACCAGGCATCCCCAAACTGCGGCCCTCCAGATGTTGCTGAACTACAACTCCCAGCATCCCGAGCCACAATTTTTTGTGGCTGGGTATGCTGGGAGTTGTAGTTCAGCAACATCTGGAGGGCCGCAGTTTGGGGATGCCTGGGTTAAACAATTGTTTAAAATTGCCCACCTGCCCATTTCTTTTATGGGTTGGGTGGTAGGTAGCACCCATCATGCCATACCACCCAACCCACTTTGGTGTCCCTAGGAGCTAGCCATGGGGAACAATGGAGTGTTTAGAGTTCCCATTTGTTTCCTATGGCGAGAACACGTGAATTGGACTCAAAATGTTTCGAGTGTTTCGACAAAACATTTCAAGAATTTTGCATTGTGTTTTGAGCTCACAACAAAATACAAAATATGTTTCTTGAACACCCCTAGTGCCGGTCAGAGTAGATAATAGTGAGCTAGATGGACCCATGGTCTGATAAAATAGATGACAGCTTTCTATGTTCCTTTTTTTCCAAGCACAGAGAAGCTCTCCCACTTCTTAACTGAAATCCTAGCCACACTATGCCAAAGTGGCTAGGAAATCTTAGCCACTCTATGAAATCCTAGCCACCACCTTGTGGTGCAGAAGAAAAGAAAAGAGAGAGGAAGAGAAATCTGTGAATTGGTATTTGTAAATTGCATAACATTGCCAATCCCACATTGCACAGAAATATTAAATGGCAATAAACACTTTTTATCTGACAAGATGAGGGGCAGCGGGGCTTACCAAAGACAATTTTCTACCGCCTACTCAAAAGCTTCATTAAGTAGCCAGCCAACGATTGCCCCATTTTAATCACTTGCTGGAATGCAGACTGTTACCTGAATGTCATTTCCAGTTTCCTATGCCAAGCGTCTTTTCTGATATTCACCTCCCCATTTATGTACATCTCATTGCCTGCAGAGAAGGGTCAATGTGAGTTTTAATATATCGGAAGTGATCCAAATGGGTAAAAGTGCCAACTCTTACAATCTAAAATTCCCCCCTCCTTTATTCAGTTTAAAGAGGAGGGGAAAGGTGGTTACTGGAATCAGAAAATAAATGAATCACTTAGCTGGAACTTGTTCAATCAGGGAGAAAAAAGACAGCAGCAAGGGAGAGATAAGGAGAAATCAAGAGCTTTGTTTAAGACCCCAAGTCAACAAACCAAGCATAAAATCCTTCCTCTAATCTCAGGCGAAGGTGACCAGAAAATTAGAGATATCAGTAATGCCACACCCTTCAAAGAGAGTCTCAGAGCAGCTAATTTTAAGGTACAAAGTGGAACCCTAGAGAAGGATAAGGCTGTTTTTCAAGGTGAATCACAGGTTTAACTGGTGTCCTTATGAAGTGACCTTGGAAACACACTTCATTTCTGTGAGCTTCAGAGAGTCCACACTAGGTCAAGGCAATATGGGTAGAATTGACTGTCTGGAATAAATGAACAACACAGGATAATGGAAGAAAAGTCGAGAGACAAGAACAAAAGTTCTGCGTTCATGAGCAAATGGTTCATCTTTGGCGGTGAGGGGGAATTGTATCATGAAAGCAAGAATATTAATGTGTCCAACTTTTGTCCCATTTGTAGAGCTTCCCGTCCTTTAGTTTCTGATCCCTCCAAGCTGAAGATGGTTTTTAGAAGGCCTGAAGTGAAACAGATGTGTGATAGGAAAACCATCAGCTTCCGATATACACAAAGAGGCTCTACTCACGATCCGTTTGTAGAGCCTTACCGGGCTCGGCGCCCGCTCTCCACACAGACGAGCAGGGATCTGTCCCTGGGCGGCTGATCAATTACCGGCTCCATCATGGAGCCGATAGGGGTGGCAGGGATCAGGGGCCACCTAGCCCCTGGAATTCCCAGAATGCCCTGCGCAATTGCATTCTGGGGAGACTCCCAAGCCCAGGAGGCTTGCTGGAGGGTCAGGGGTCCCCTGGTGAGTTGCCGCAGCACGGAGCCGCACTGCAGTGTCTCACAATTTAAAAACCCAGATGAACAGAGCGCTCGCTCTGTTAACCTGGTTTAAGGGGAGGGGTATTTTTGAAGGTTTGCTGCCGGGAGCTGTGCAGCTCCCGTTGCAACACATGATCGCGCGGAACTGGGCTGGCCTCCCTTAGCCCGGTTCCACACAGTCGTGAGAATCGCCTCAAAGACTGATTCTATCATCACAGTGAAGGTGCCTCAAAATCTGTTCCTCAGACTTCATAGTGGAAGTCTGGTAGGACTTGGAGAAAGGTAGGAGGCCCTTAATACAATCCACAAATCCCATCCCTTTTCTCTTGCCATTTTCAGCCAAATAAGTCTCCCTCATTTGATTTCTAAAGACAATAAATGGAGTATCTCGAAAGGTAAGGGTCCAGGCCTCCTCTGCCTCCCTATTCTTCCAGCACTGCCCAAAAATGTTGCCACTTAAGTGAATCTACTTCAAGTGGTTTTGCATGCCATGGCAAATTGATCCCTCAAACATGGGCTAGGTTTGATGGATGTGATTTGTATTTTAAATCATCTAAGTGGTCCCACACCTGCTAACCTTTTCTAGAGTTGTCCCGGGACTCTGGAACACACTTCCTAATAAAATTAGAGTTTCCCTTTCTCTGAATGTTTTTTAAGAAGGACCTGAAAACATACCTGTTTAGTCAGGTTTTTAGTTTATAGTTTTAAACTATAACTAAACTATAGTTTACAACTATAACTATAGTTTTAAACTATAGCTATAACTCCCCTGCTAACTAGGCAAAGAGGAACCTTTTTAACATGGTGATTCTCTTTATTTGGCAGGGGGAGAGTAACTGGCCCTATCCGGCCTTATCCACCCCCAGCACAGTACCTCCAGTGACTGTTGCTGGTGTCTATCTTATGTTTCTGTTTAGATGGTGAGCCCTTTGGGGACAGGGAGCCATCTTATTTATTTATTATTTCTCTGTGTAAACCACTTTGGAAACTTTTGTTGAAAAGTGGTATATAAATATTTGTTGTTGTTGAAGCTTCAGTTTTTAGAGGTGTTATTGTATTTTTAAATTATTTTAACCATGCAATGTTTTAATGGTTTTTAGATGGTGAACTACCCAGGGACTTTTTTGTATAAGGCGTTATACAGATGTCCTCAATAAATAATAACCACACCTGCTAATTAGCATATGGGCTATGCAAATGAAGTGGCTGGTACCACCTGTGGGAGACAAATGCTCATTGTAATTTTTCACAAGTTCTATACCCTGAGAGATGGCAAATGGGTGAGAGCATTGCAATACTTTGAGATTTCCGTGTGTGATCATACTTTTATTGTTCTGACCATCAGGAGGCCTGCAGCAGCTGAGCTAACACAGGAACAAAAGGAACTGCCTTATACTGAGTCATAACATTGGTCCATCTAGCTCAATATTGTCCACACCAATTTGCAGCAGCTCTTCAAGGTTTCAGGCAGGGGTCTGCCCCTAAAACAGCAGCCAGAAGGAGGCCAGTCTTAATTGGGACTGTGGGAACGGAGAGGTTATTTATTTTGACTTCTACCATTTTCCCACCAGAACCCCTCTGAAGATGTTTCTTTTCCCCAATGCAGCTATTTGTTGTCATTAGCTGCTTCAGGGGTAGATAGTTGCTTGAAGGCAGTTAACTGCAGGGGAAACGGCATGAGAGGAAAGAGTTAACCTCTCCTCTGAGGGCGACTCTGCAATTCAGCCATGTCCACTTCTCCCCCCTAACACCCGCCAACACGTTTGCTGAATATGTGAGGGCAAGGCAGGACTGCACTTTCTGGCCACTCCCCTCAGCACCAACATGACTACTGGACACGCCCCGAGCTGCTTGCCTTTGGCATTAGCGTAAAAGGGCCCTACTGAATGCATGAGGGGGGGAAGCATGAAGAGAGCTATTTTGTGGCAGCAGACCAGGTTTGAGACTTGACAGGCAGCTTCTGCCAGTTGTAGTTCTTGGTGAGTCATCTCTTTCCAAATCTGTGTTGGCCTCATACACACATCACACTTCAGGTGTATACTGATAGCTGTACATCTAAAACAGGGGTATCCAACTGGATCCCTCTTGCAGATGTGGGCCTACAACTCCCATCATTCTTGGCTGCTGGCCATTGTGATTGGGGATGATGGGAGATGTAGGCCAACAACAGCTGGAGGACTGCAATTGAACATCCCTGCAGTAAAGCAAGTATTGTGTAAAGCAGCCCTCCATGCGGCATCTTGATCGGCTCTTATTAGAAAGAGAAGCTTGTTTCTCTGCAAATATTAATCTTATCTTAGCACTCTGAACTGTCACGTAATAATTTTGAATTGGCACATTTTTGTCCCACCCTTTCCCAAAGCATCCTGATAACAACTTTTTATCCTTACAGCAACCCTGTGAGGTATTTCAGACTGAGAGATAGGCTGTCTTCAGACATAATGGGGAACCTGAGAGGAACTCAGCTTAGGTCCAAATGGTCAGAACGTGAACCCAATTGATGTGCCTAAATGCACTTTTCTGGCTTCTTGTCAGGGCTCTTTTATTAAGAGTAACCAGACACAGGAGAAACTTTTCCAAGGCTTTAATATTAGCACTGCTGCAGACAGAGCAGTACCAACTGATTCACACCTAGTTGGAACCCTGAATTACAATTTCTATAGGTCTTTCTACCTTAGCTTAGTGCTTACACAGCTCGAATAAACATCTGCCACACAACAATGATTAAACAGTATATGCCTTATCAGCATGAGCCACAGACTTCTGTTTCCTAACTAAGACATCACTTTATCTTTACAAGGCTCTAAGCTTCCGCTAAAGTAAACACAAGTAGCTAAGCATGTACACAATTTTCACCTTTTGTGGATTCAAATACATCACAACCACGGTTCTCATTTTGCCCCCCAAACCTAGGAATGGACCCTCGGTCTGTACTGAGTTGCACTCACCCAACCAAGGGTCAGTTCCTTCCAGCGTTATGTCTGGATTGGGATTTCACCCCAAACAGGAGGTAAGGGAGGAAGCTCCTCCTGCAGACTTACCTCCCATTGGGTGGTGCAGCTGTCCTTCCAGGGTTGGAGGAAGCTCGTGCAGCCAGCCCCGCCCCCAGCTCCCAGGCTTGAGATTGTAATTGTAGGGGGGCATGTGGGGTAGGGAGTGGAGGCAAACTATGGGTCCGTTGAACCCACAGTTTGCTGTTGTGTCCAAAGGGCCCAAAGTGTTGTGCTTAAAACAACTCAGTTTCATTTCCGCTGAAGTCTTCATAGTTCAAACCCAGCCATGTATCCAGGGTGCGACCCTAAACTCACTCCCCGTAGGATTTCAAGATGAATTTAAAGCAAAAGAGAGTTGCTGTGGGGGCGTAAAACTTAAGCATCCAATATAAACATGGGGAAGACACTAGAAATTGGTCAAAAATACCAGTCAGCCAATGCCTGTTTTGGAAATACAGGAGGCCCTCATTATTCATGGATTGTGGTTTTATGTATCCATAGTCAGACCTCAGAAACTTTGTTTCCTTATCTGTGGGTCGTAAAATAGGCTATTTTCACCTCTCTGCAGTTCCTGGGCCACTGGTAGTGACTTCCGGTGTCATTTCTCATGGCATTTCTGGTCCAGAGGCAGTGCAGAGCCATTTTATGGTTCTTCTTTTAGAAAACATTTTTTTGCCTTTTTTTAACAAAAGAAAAAGAGGGGGGGTATTGCAGGATACTTGGAGAGCAAAATACAATGCTTTATTTCTCCCCCCATGTTTTTGGGGCCTGGCTGGGAGGGGAGTCAGGAACCTAGCCCCTGGATTCCCATTGGGGTAAAGTTTCTATTTGTGGCTTCTTGTGGTTGTAGGTGAGAATGTAACCCCCGCAAATAAAGAGGGCCTCCTGTACCATGAATTCTATTTTCTGTTTCATGCAAGGCACAAATTCTATAGCCATAGATGGTTCTGCACACCTTGAAAGAACAGATGATACAAACTGCCTAGAAGGCATTAGTGTTCCAGCTGTGGCTGGAAACTTTATGATCCTAAAAGCGAGTCAGCAAGTCAAACTGCATTGTCAGTGCTGCTTCGCTGGTACAGACATTTTCTGGATTACTGTCCAAATTGTTTCTTTACATTGGCAAGTAGCTGAGTATTAAGGCCCACTTTTCAAAAGTTAAGTCCAGATGACATCACTGAAATAATAAACAAGCTTACAAAATAAACCCAGTGCCAGCCTGTTGCTAAAAGGCACCTTGAGGTTTCTCTGAAACTGTTCTCCTAACTCTTCTTCTCCCCCAATCTTGGAAGGAAGGGTATAAAAAGTGGAGTGGATAATCTCTCTTCAGTGGAATGATGGAGTAGATCAGGGGTCCCCAGATGTGGGTGGACTACAACTTCCATCATCTCCAGCCATAGTGGCCATAGGAAGTTGCAGTACAACCACATCTGGGGGCCCAAGCTTGAAAACCCCTGGCTTAAATTACAATGGGTGATTACAGAGAAACATTTTGTCACTGACTGAGAGCGGCTTGCAACTGCCATTGTGGCTGGGGATGATGGGAATTGTAGTCCAGAAACATCTGGGACCCAAGGTTGGGAACCCCTGAGGTAGATCCAGGGCACTATCCACTTAGAAGATGTCTTGCACAAGCCCCATTAGAATGAATGGGAGGTGTACAAGAACGGAATAATGCTGTTGCTCATTCATATCCAGGGACAAATGAATTATGCCCAAATTATGTTTGCTATAAATCCCAAAGCAGATTCATAGCACATACCTATGCATGTCTTCTCAGAAGTAAGTCCTATTCAGTTTACTTACTCCCAGGTGCATGCATGGAGGATTGCAGCCTTACTGCTTATTCTCCGTTCCTTACCTAAGAACCAAGGTTTAGCTGTATGACTATACTGACTATATATCCAACAAATATGTCCTTGGCGGCTGTGTGACCCTCAGGGACATATTTGTGGGTTTCACATAATGTTTCCAGGAAAAGGGGAGATTGGCTAAAATTGCCCGTGCTGATGAAGTTAGAGTGCAGCTGCTTCTGGTGTGCATCCTTTGGGTGCACGTGCATAGCATTAGGATATCAGCAATAACCTTAACTTTGCAGGTATCAAACGAGCAACATAAATCTTGATTTTGTGGAGGGCAGGGTATACCTGCAAGCAAAATTCATAGTAGTCAATTCCTATAAGAATGCTTTTCCAAATCTTATAAGAATCTTTTTCCAAAGCAGCTGTAGCATGTATATTATGACAACAAATCAATTATTTCCCAGTTAACCTGAAATCCAGATATGTTAAAAGGTCATCAGGCATGTGGATAAGGGTGTTCCAATCAACATTGTATACTTGGACTTTCAAAAAGCTTTCAACAAAGCTTCTCATTAAAGACTCAGGAGAAAACATAGCAGTCATGGGATAAGAGGACAAGTTAATGTGTGGATTGGTAAATGCTTGAAGGACAGGAAACAAAGTGTAGGTATCAATGGACAGTTCTCTAAATGGAGGGAAGTAAGAAATTGGGTCCTCCAAGAATCTGTACTGGAACCAGAGCCTTTTAATTGATTCATAAATTATCTAGAAGTTGGAGTAAGCAGCAAAGTGGCCAAATTTGCAGATGACACCAAACTATTTAGAGTAGTGAAATCCAAAAAAGATTGTGAGGACCTCCAAAAGGATATCTCCAAACTGAGTGAATGGGCGACAAAATGCCAAATGCAGTTCAGTGTTACCAAGTGTAAAGTATTGGGGCAAAAAATATTGGGGCAAAAAACACTCCCAAATTAACATATACACTGATGGGGTCTGAGCTGTCAGTGACTGACCAGGAGAGAGCTCTTGGAATTATGGTGGACAGCTTGTTGAAAGTGTTGACTCAATGCCCAGCAGCTGTGAAAAAGGCCAATTCCATGCTTGGAATTATTAGGAAGGGAATTTAAAATAAAACTGCTAATAACATACTGCCCTTATCTATCGTGCAGCCATATTTGGAGTACAGTGTACAGTTCTGGTCACCATCCATACCACAAAAAGGATATTAGAGAACTGGAGGAGGTGCAGAAGAGGACAACCAAGGTGATCAGGGGTCTATAGCACCTTCCTTACGAGGCACGCCTATACCTGGGACTTTTTAGTTTAGAAAAAAGACGACTGAGGGGAGACATGATAGAGCTCTATAAAATTATGAATGATATGGAGAGACTGGAGAGAGAGAAATGTTTCTCCCTCTTTAATAACACTAGAACTAGGGGTCATCCCATGAAACTGATTGCCAAGAAATTTAGGACCCAAAAAAGGAAGGACTTTTTCATACAATGCATAAGTAACCTATAGAATTCTCTGCCTATATTCTCTAACCTATAGAATTCTCTCTTCACAAGATGTGGTGACAGTCACCAGCCTGGATGGCTTTGAGAAGGGCTTTGATAAATTCATGGAGGACAAGTCTATCAATGGCTACTACTCTGGTGACCTCCAACCTGAGATGCAAGATGCCTCTAAATATCAGTTGCAGGGAAGCAACAGCAGGAAAGAGGGTGTGCTCTCAGCTCTTGCCTGTGGGCTTCCCAGAGGCATCTGATGGGCCGCTGTGTGAAATAGAATGCTGGACTAGATAAGCCTTGGGCCTGATCTAGCAGGGCTCTTCTTATGTTCTTATGATGAGCAAACCCAGCTACCGACCCAGAAAACAGCTGGCACCTATATTGCTATGTTTAAAGGCTGTGCAGAAAGACAAGGACCCATCTATAATCTAATGTTCATCTGGACCAGAAATCTCAAGGGGTTTTTTTTAGTTCTCAGACACACTTTTCACCTTCAAAAGGTGTGTCATTTCTTTTACTGACCTAAAAGTACTTTGTTGGTACAGTTCTTTAATCATCCTCCGTACAGCACATTATTGTTGCCACATGGCTATAGTAAACTTGACATATTTATAAGGATGCGGAGCTTAAGGCTATGTCCAGGTTTGGTGATCTGCCAAGCTGAAAATAGCATTTAACAGGCTTTTAATCTATTTCATAGGTTATTGTCCACAGGAGGGTTGTTAAGAGTCTGTGGGTAAGAAAAATGAGAACAAAGGGTTATTTTCAATTACAGCTCAGCCACTGGTGGTATAGTTACTGTGTTATTGGTAATCAAAAAGAGGCGGGCTAATCACCGGACCCTTTAAATATGCCCCCCAAAGCATCATAAGTGTTTTTGTTATAAAACCAGACAGGCTATAAGAGACATATAGAAGTTGATCCCATCAAAAGTCAGCATGTAGATGAAATGCTGACATAGGCAAGGAACCAATGAATGAATGAATCTTTATTTCAATCACAGACCAGAGAAAGGAAGAAAGACTAAAAAAAACCCCAAAAAACTAGGTAGCTTTTCCTCCTCCCTTGCTTCCACACAATCACTTCTACCCAGGCATTTCTCTTACCTTGCTTCCACACAATCAAAAATTGGGAGCACACACAGCTCCCAAACCCGAGTAGAACATAGTTTTCACTTGTGTGAATGACCTCTAAATATAACAACAAACATTCCAGTCAACTTATCTTCTGTTGAACCTTCCCTGCTATTAAACAAAACTTTGCTACACTTAAAGATAACATAGTCATATCCAATAAAAGATAACTTACATAACACTTCTCAGAACACTCTGGGTAGTCTTTTTTAAATGGCAGCAAATAATTACTACAAACATCTTTATAATCATTGCAGTATAACAAAAAAGAAGCTTTTGTTTCAATACTTCCTGTGTTACACAGACTTAGGCACTCTGCATACAGAGCCTTCTTGAATCTTCCTTCAAGCACAGCTGTACACAATGCCTCTAAACAGGCTAATGAAAAAGCCTAATGATATTGGAGGACAGTAATCTGACAAAGTACCTGGCAGTCTTGATGTTAAAAACTTGGGCTTCCTTGTTTGGCTGTAGTTTAGTTTGCTCTCATATTAGAAAATGTAGGAAGAGAGAGCACATGGACAGAACATAAAAAGAGGATTTATACCTATGGAATATATATATACACAAACACACAAACACAAACACACACACACACACACACGTAGGTGAGGCCCATCATTGACTGGGCAAAGTCATTTTGCACAGATTACACCGATAGGGAAATTAAATATATGTAATAGATTTTTTTTAATTAAAGTGTTTGCCAGAGGACAGTTTGACATTTGTAGAATTTCAAACTCCAGCGTTATTTATTTAATTGAATAATTGCCATATAGTAAATTTGAATCATAGCAAATGTGAATCTGGGAAAGATCTTCTGCTTCTCTTGGGCATGAAGTTTTTGAATTACTGATCTGATTATTGAGTGTTGATAACCTGTTGAGAACAATAACAATTAAAATTCCTGATTACAGTATATAGTACCATTCATGTACATGGGGAGATGAGAGGACAGGTCCCTACTCTGAGGGGTTCACAGTCTATAAAAAGATACGAGGGAGACTGCAGAGGAGGGGGAAAGAAGTGCAGACAGAATAAACATGAGAAGAGCATGCTTTAATTCCATATACACATATCTAGGCTTACATGTAGTTGGTTATGGGGACTAAAGGGTTGTGCCAAAGGCTTCACAGAAAAGGTGAATTTTGAGGAGGAATTCATAGGAGAGGAAGAATACCTGCAGATATTTTAAGTCATGGTGATCAATAGTTACACGTCTTAAAATTTTAAGGGAGAAAAGGGTGGCACAGAAAATCACAAATGCACTGGCCGACATTCTGTGCAGTGAAACCTCAGTCTTAGCAAGTCACCAGGGCTCCTGTAGACAAACTCCTTAAAACCGTGAATCAGCACTTGAGCCCAACAGCAGCTCATATAGGCAGAGTGGGGGGAGGCAGTAAACAAGCCACAGATGTGGCTCATTCTCACTCTCTTCTCCATGTCCCGGCTGCCTCGTTTCACCTCCCCTCCCCTGTCACTGTGTTAACCTCAGGTGTGCGGGCTGAATGAGCATCCCTTGCATCTAGGGCAAACTCGGAGACAGGGGAGGTGAGGCTTGGCAGCTGAGGCAGGGAGAGGAGAGCAGGAATGAGCCATGCCAGTGGCTCATTTACCACCACCCTGCTCAACCTGTACAGGCTGTTGCTTGAGTTCACGCTGCTTTCATGGAAGTCGCACAACACAAGTGCCCGAACTCCGTTTTAAATATTTTCACAACAGCCTACATATGCAACAGCCATGGGGCTGCCTTTTATGTCCATAACTAATTCTGTAACTTCCTAATGCCGAGGTTTCACTGCACAGAACATCAGCCACTACTTTTAGTATGCTCAGACACAGTGTTCCCAGATGTTGTTGACTACAACTCCCAGAATCCCCAGCTGCAATAGCTTTTGCTTGGGGATTTTGGGAGTTGTAGTCAACAATGTCTGGGAATCCCTGTTAGAGGGAACACTGTTCAAACCAAATCTATTATATATTTTGAAAAATGTGTTTGCTTGCATGAAATAAAGTCATATTTCCCCATGACCTACAGATACCAAGCTCTGCATACACAATACTGTCGCTTAAATTAGCTGAATGCACTACTTTCTATACCAGAATATGCTTGGTTAAAATTTAATTTGTTTTTTGCATTTTAGAAGCAATTCTGAATATCATACTTCCCAATTATCTACAGATACCAAACTTTGCATGAACAATCCTGCCACTGCAATTAGCAGAATGCACTACTTTTTATGCCAGTCTGTGAAGACAATACTGAGCTAGATAGACCAATGGTATGACTCAGTATATGGCAGTTTCCTATGTTCCTATGTTCATTATCGATATCATGGGCAGCATCCAGACTAAGTAAGTCATGACTGGGTCTCATTGAAGGTTAAAGAGACTTAAGTTAACCGTAACTTAAGTTCAGACAAACAATAACTAACTTGTTTGAATGTTGCCTAATACCAATTAATTCCAACAGAAAATATTTTTAATTGAAGCTTTGAATTTATTTGAATATAATAAATCATGCTAAGTGTGATTTATTGATTCTTTTTCCGAATCATCTATTTCAGTTCAGATACTTCAGGCTATTGGAGGAAAATGTTTGAGATATTTGTACAGCATGCAAAAATAACAGGGCATACAGATCTGTAAAATCAGATCCCAATTAGTATATGGCATCAGAAAAAAAGAGAATTAGAGAATTTCCTGATTCAAAATTCTCTCAAAAACTCAGACCCCTTAAACTATACAATGCACAAATATTCTTGTATATTAACATTAGGCAGGTTCTCATGATCAACCCCCCCACACCCCACACCCAGCTAACTGGAAACCCCCAGTCGCTGAGCTGCATGCACTCTTGAAGAGTGTGTCCTGAGAATTCAGACATTTTTGTCAATCCTAGATATAGGTGCTTCTAACTCCTGACATTTAACCAGGAACGACCAGCCAAGTTCAGATCTAAGATCTGGGTTATGGTAAATGCTCTTGGTACCAAGACTCATGGTAAATGTCAGGAATTAGCATCACCGACCTAGGATCAGCGAAAAAAATGCTGAGTTCTCATGACACACTTCATGGGAGCATGCGCAGCTTAGCGACTGGGATTTTCCAGTAAGTTGGGTAGGAGTATCATAAGAACCTGCCCCCTACAATACGTATATAACTATCCTAGAAAACATTGCTGACTTTGAACAATGTTACTATACTGAATTAAACCTAGAAAATTAGTGTGTGTTAATCTGCAATTTCCTATTGGTTTGGTTTGGTTTGCATGAGGCTAGTTTGTACTGGCAGAGAATGTTCCCCCCCACCCCTTTCATATTCTATACTAGGCTGTTAAACTTG
This sequence comes from Hemicordylus capensis, assembly GCF_027244095.1. NCBI lineage: Eukaryota > Metazoa > Chordata > Lepidosauria > Squamata > Cordylidae > Hemicordylus > Hemicordylus capensis. The sequence goes on from NC_069662.1 coordinate 152,598,516, forward strand.
AATCTATGGTAGTCTTTTGGCCAAAAGAAAAAAAAAGGCAGATAAAACAATCCTAAAGAAAAAGAGCCTTCTCTGAGCTGTGTGAGCTATTTCAGCTCCTCTCCTTCTATGAAAAAGCAAGACTACAGAATTGGGGCGGTTATGGGGAGTTGGTGGAGGGGAGAGGCAAAGTCAGGCGACCTGTGGGAAGCTTCTGCAAAGTTATTTCAAAGAATGTTTCATCTTCAAAATTGAAGTGGCTTATCAAACTCAGTGGTGTCTGAAATCGGATTTCCTTATCCTGGAGTGTGTGTCACCTCTTGGCTCGTCACCAAAGAGTGCTCAGCTGAGAAGAATAAGATAGGAGACGTTTCCCCCCCTTCTTCTTTAAGCCGACAGAAGTGTTGGGATGAGTGGGCCACATTGTTGATTTGCAATGCTGATTTAGGCCCTGAAAACACCCAAGGTTCAGGGTTCTCAAATGTCTTAGGATGAGCCTCTGTTCGGAAGCCTTCAAAAATCAGGCTATGTGGAAGCACGTCTGAACAGGGAGACCCACCGCACCATCTCCACAGCTCCATTTCAAGGCTGCCTGTCTCCATTGGCTGGACCTGCTATTTTTTCCTCCCACTGTGTTCCTAATGAAAGTTGAGTCTCAAGGCTTCATTTGTGCAAGAATTCACCATAGCTTACCCATGGAAGGTGCTTATTTTTTTAATTTACTTTTAGATTTATATCCCATTCTTCCTCGGAGGAGCCTGGAGCATTGTACATAGTTTATGTTTATCCTCACAACAACCCTGTGAGGTAGGTTAGCACATATATAAAATAACAATAGTAAACATATTGCTTGGGATCATATGCGGAGTGTTTTTCCCTCACCTGTCACCAGTCTCCATATATCTGGGAGATGAATATAAGAACCAATGTGCTGGATCAAACAAAAAATAGTCTAATCCAGATTTCACTTTCCAGCAGCAGTGGATGTCTGGAGCTTACATTGAGCGTACTACTTCAAATTAGATACGTTAATTTGGCCATTGTGGCCATCACTGTGGTGATGGGAGTTGTAATTCAACAAGATCTGGGGACCCAAGGTTAAAGACCTTGATCTAGTTTCGCCCTTAGTTCTAGTGTTCTGCAGAGAGGGAGACAAAAATATATTTCTCTCCATGCTATTTGTAATTGTATAAATCTCTGTTGTAATCCTCACTTCAGTCATCTCCCCACCCCGCGCCCGCAAACTGAAATCTCCCAGGCACTTGAGACTTTCCCTGTAGGAAAGTTGCTACAACATCTTGGTCCTATTCAGGGCAGGAATTAGTGGTTGAAAAGCAGGAACCATAAGTGATAAGGTATGACCTGAAAGTAAGATTGCACCCCTATTAGAGTAGCTTCACACTGTTGGGCAGGGTGGAAGCGTGTTTCCTATGAACATACTGTTGTTTCTTGCAGTAAACCCAGCAAATTTCATCTTTGAACCCCACCCCACCCCATGTTAGAGTGCAGCTGAATCAGGGCTTCGAAGTATGTCTGCCCATGTGCCGAAGGCCCACATCTGTCATCCATACATCATAGGTACATAGGAGCTGCCTTAAAACAGGTCAGACCATCGGTCCATCTAACGCAGTATTGTCTACAATGACTGGCAGCTGTTCTCCAAGATTTCAGGCAGGAGTCTCCCTCAGCCCTACCTGGAGATGCCAGGGATTAAACCTGGGATCTTCTGCATGCAAAGCAAATGCTCGACCACTGAGTTATGGTCCCATCCTCATCTGTTGTCTGTAAAAATTAGAATCATTAGCTTGAGGAAACTGGCATTAGTGTGCCAGTGGCACCCTACTGGCCACAATGGCTGCCACATAAAATTGCGGAGCTGTTCTTGGAAGGGAGTCACTATTAGCTGACGTCACGACTGCTGGACATCCAGACAGCATTCCCGAAGAGGTTCCAGTAGAGTTTGTTGGGCACTTCCTGTTTCCAGTTTGAATGCAGCCTTATGGATGGTGATCAATGCCAAGCCTGTAGAGTTGCAAAGGAACCGCAACCCTTGGTATGTGCATTACCAACCAAACGGCTGCTTTCAGATGGAAACAAGGAGTGAGAGCTGTGTAGAAGCTGCCATATACCAAGTCTGGCACCAAGTCACGCCAATGGTCCATCTAGCTCAGTATTGTCTACACCAGGGCTGCTCAACCTTGGCCCTCCTGCAGATGTTGGCCTACAACTCTCATAATCCCCTACAATTGGCCACTGTGGCTGGAGATTATGGGAGTTGTGGTCCAAAAGCACCTGGGGGGTGGGGGCAAAGTTGAACAGGCCTGGTCTACACAGACTGGTAGCAGCTTCTCCAAGGCTGGAGGCAGGAGTCTCTCAGCCCTATCTGGAGATGCCAGGGAAGGAACCTGGAAACCTCTCCATGCAAGCATGCAGATGCTCTTCCCAGAGTGACCCCATCCCTTGAAGGGAATATCTTACAGTGCTCACATGTGTAGTCTCCCATTCAAATGCAATCCAGGGTGGACCCTGCTATGTGTTCCTCATAAAATCATCTCTAGGTGATTCCCTGCACCAGCAGTATGATGCCACACACACAACTACAGTATGAGAGGCAAGCTACAAAGCTGGATTAAAAATCGCTTTCACAAACTGCACACATCTGTCCCCCAGCAAATGCAGGAGCCAATCGGCAAACTCATTTGAAAATGACATGGGGAGAAAAAAAGGGGTATCATATTTAATGGAGCTCCTCTAATAGCATTAGGCCTTTTGTCTATTTTTACACCAGTTCAGTGATGCCGTTGCTGAAGGTCACTCTTCAGGAAAGGCCCTAATTAAGATTTCTGCCTGCAGCAAATTGTAGGAACTATAATATATCACACTGGAGCAACCCAGCTACAGATCATTGACTATCCTGAGCCAGTCATGTGGTAGGAGCAAATAATAGGGTTTTCGTAGCACCGGGAATCATTTGACAACATGATTTAAAATGCAGTACATTTTGGTTTTCTTGTACAATGTCACTTTAAAAAAAAGTGTATCCTTGTCACCAAACAGAATTGTTGAAATCAGGGATTCTCAACCTTGCTTCCCCAGATGTCACTGAACTACAGTGCCTGCCTCCCACACTCTTCCCTCCTCTTAGCTTGCTTTTTGAGTTCACATTACCATGGATCGGGAGCACGCACAACTCTCTTACCATGGTTAATGGTTTCCCTCACCCTGTTTTGAATCATGTGAACAAGCCTAATATGGCCCTGCCAAATAAGGACGGCTGGGGCGTAGAAACGTGAAGGAAGTGCAACTCAAGAGGTTCTTTAAAAAAAAGAAGAAGCAACCTTTGAAATCATTGCTGCCACCCATGGGCAACTCTAGAACAACTAGGTAACTAATGTTATCAGGAGAGTGACAATTTTGCTATACATTGAGGTCATTCACACAATCAAAAAGTGTGTTCTACCTGGGTTTGGGAGTTGGGTGTGTTCCCAATTTTGGATCGTGTGGAAGCAAGGTAGGAGGAAAACCTGGGTAGCTTTTCCTCCTACCTTGCTTCCACACAATAAGGCTCTCCACACAAGCAGGGTGGAGAGCCATGAGGGGGCTTAAGGGGAAAGCAGGCTTGGCCCACTCTCCCTGCACATGAGCAATCTGCTCACCCTGGGCATCCGGATTGACCACCCACACAATTACTGGATCTGTCATGGAGCCGGTTGGTGAGGCAGGGACTGGGGGCCTCCTGGCCCCTGGAAGTCCCAGAATGCCCCATGCAAGTGCACAGGGAATTCTGGGGACCCGCCTGATGCCAGGAGGCTTGTTGCAGCCTTCTGGTTGGGGGTCTCCTTGTGAGTTGCTGTGCACCGCAATGACACGTGATCCAGTAAATGGGGCTAGCAGAGCACTCACTCCACTAACCTCATTTAAGGGGAGAGGCATTTAGGGAGGCTTGCTGCCAGGAAACCAGGCTTATTTTATTTTTATTTATTATTTTATTTATTATTTTTTTAATACCCATGATAGGTTTGGTACATGGGCCACATTCTTTGAAAATACTGCCAAACCTTCCAGCTTGTCCAAGACAATAAGGCAGGAAAGACTAGGGTGGGGGAGAGGTCAGAACCAGGAAATCTCATCTGCACCAGAAGACCCTGCACACCCCCACCCCCTGTACACATGGCATCACCTAGCCCAGTTCCTGGTTATGAAGGAAGCGAAGGGGTTGGTTTGGCTCCTGGGAGGCTGAAGGAGTCTCCTACCTACCTGGCTGCACAGGCTTCTGCTGATTGTTCTGGGGTAGGGAAGTGCATGAATGAGGCTTCTTTAAAACAACACTTTAAAAAATAATCACTTCAAGGACCATAAGACACTATGGCCCCATTCAGACATAGTGCCAAAACTCAGTTAAACAAACCTGTGGTTAATTTCTGAGCCCAAGAATCATGCTGAAGACAATTGAGCAACTCCAATTTTGTTACCTCTGGCTGCTGGCCAAAATGATCCCACCCTCTTCCTAGTCCATTGAGGCTCCATCCCAGCAATCTCCATTCCCCATGCTAGACACCTCGTGTACTGGTGTCCAGTGAGGCCACGCATGCAACTGCTTCAACAAAACTGGTTCAGAGACAGTTGCCCCAGATCAGGTGCTAGGTTTGTGAAAGGGTCCCTTGCATGCCTGCCCCTTCCTCTTCTTTCCTTGGAAGTTTTCACATCCATTTCAATAGAAGTTCTAAGTAGAGGTTCTCCATGCAAGGCTCCTCACTAAGGGATGGATTGGAGGGTACCCAAGCAGTCCAAGCATCAATCACTTATAGCACTAACAATTCCCCAAATCAACCCCCTTCCCCTCAGAAGCAAGACGGGCTTTGCCCTTAAAACCTCTCTGAACCCTTGGTTTTCCTATGGCAACCCAGGACCACAACCACAGACCCGTTGAGCTTCTAGCCTCCCCCCAAATGCCAGCACACATGGCCCATTGTGAATTTATCAGTGTCATTAACAGAAACACACATCAGGCACATAAAGAAAGATTGTCTTTAATTAACACAACAAGAACAAGGGAGCCACAAGTGGGGTTAATGTGGTAATGATCCTGCAGTAGCTTCAGTGGAACTTGCACTGTGCCCAGGTGCAACATCTGAGTCTTTTGAATTTAAAAAGTGGATGCTCATTCATCACCCCACAGTTGTCTTTCCGGCTGTTGGGGTGGGAGTGGGGATGCTCCCAAGTATATCTGCAGCAAACTCAAATTATTGCCTGTGCTTCTCTGCTGTTGCGCTGACTCCTCTGTGCTGCCACAGGGGCAATGACTGTGTGTGTACAGAAATCTGTTTGTGCATGTTTGTATGTTGGGTTTAGTGTCTCCTTAACATAAACACTGAAATTATAACGTTTGAGAATTCTCTCCTGCTGTCGCTGTCTTTTCCTCCCAGTATTTTCTTGCTCAGGAATACGTCAGGTCCAAAGCAAGCAGGGGAAAGCAGGTTTCTTCCGATCTGGTTCTGTCCCTTTAAATGTAGGAACTTTCTGTCCCTTTAAATGCAGTATCCATGTGGCCAGGCAGCAGCAGGAAGAGTGAGGTGATGGCAGAAGTGGAGCGTTCACTCTGAGAGACAGCCAGCAAGAGATGTGTTCACCCTAGAATAGTAATAATAATAATAATTAATAATAAACAACTGTATTTGTTTGCTGCCCCATAACAAATTGTTAGAATGGACACATTTCTGAGCTTCTCTGAGCTGACCTCTTTTATGGCAGCGGGAGGAGCTTCCTCACGAAACCGAAGATACAACGGCAGCAGAATTCAGATGGCACAATGGTGCCTCGGAAGCTCTGGTTTCGGCAGCGAAACTCACTACAAACAGATGGTTCAAGTTCAGGTTTGGAGGCAAACATGGAGCCACAGTTGGGTGATGAAACTGCAGCTTCATGCATCCAGACAATCAGAAACACCTACCTCAGCTAGATTTACCTGAGGTTTGGTGTGATGTCTGAACTGGGCCTATGACTGTATCATAATCACTCTGTCTGACACTCTGGTGTAAAGTTCCCACTCCAGGGGGAGCAGGAAATATTTGGGGAAGGAGCAGCCGCTACTCCTTCCAACCCCCTTGGAATCATCCCTGCTGCCTCCCTTCTGAAAACAGGAAATCATTCTGTACTACTCCAAACCACTGGTAAATTCAGTGGAGGCAAGCAAGGAACGGTACATATTTCTGATCAGAATGTATTCCCAATGCCGTTCCCCAAGGCTGAAACGCTGTCGATTACCTTAATCTCCAAGATCAAACCCGTCCAGCTGCTTCGCTATACATTTTTAAAGACACACTCCTTTAAGCTGCACACAGTTTGACCACACACACAAAAAAATTGCCTCGTAATATTGCCTCGTTCTTACAACATTAGCTAGTTCTTTTTTAAATCTAAAAACCTAATAGTAAAGGGTTTTTTAAATTTTATTTTTAGGCTGAAGCATTTATCACTGTGAGTTTGACAGTACAGGGAGGAACAAGTTGGAGTTTTGACCTTGTGGGTCAGAGGCAGCCGGTTATCAGTGGCACCTAGCAAGAACCTCAGCAGCAGTTAATATGGCCCTTTTATACAGGATGGCAGGAGATACAGCCTGGAATGTCTGGGTGAGGGAAAACGACGGCAAGCTTTTAATACTCAATGTGCATTCACACCCAGGAGAGAGGGTATTGGTTTTCCTCTCATTCCATTGGGAAGGTGCTCTGTTGATTGGAGACGCTGGGTGAAAGACATCAGTGACATTTCAAAGCCATCAGGAGTCCACAAATAAAAAGATAACTGCCTTTTAAAAGATCCCTAATCTCCCCCCCCACACACACACACACACATGCTATGACAGCGATGAATGCCACATTTGTGGGGGGGGGAGTCATCAAAAAAGCCACAGCTGGTTTACCTATGACTTTCTTTTGTATGTCACTTTTCAAACACATCTTCAAGGATTCATCTCCTCTTTCCTTTCCCCACCCCACTGCCCCCACACAGCAGCCAAATGTGAGAAATATAGCCTGCATATGAGAGATAATATTGTCCTGGGCAATATCCAGTGGATTAATGTATTTTGACTGAAACTAGCAAGAACTTGCACTTCTGGTTTTACTTCTCTCAAACATGTCACCTAAGGAATGCTATGTTAAATATCATCCGGAGGGATGTGAAAATGTATGCTGACTCAAGAAGGCAAAACAGGTCCGGTTCTAGAAGATGTTTGACCTATATCATCATATCTCTTCATTCTGCTATAATTCCCCATATTCTGAGGAAGAAGACTGTTGTCTTTGGGTTCCTCCCATGAGATGCTGTTTGTGGTAATTATCCCAGTGTGATTTATTTGTAAAATCATCCTAATGGCTTAATTGTGGAAATAACTGGATTGAGCTTTGCCAAACAGGCTCAGCAAAATGATAGGATGATGGGATATACCATTTCTGCCATGAGACATGCAAAGAGAGAGAGTGAACAGAGAAAGGCTACGGAAAACCCAGGCTCTAGGATACCACCACACACTAAATGGATAACCATAGTGAAGCACAGCTGGTGAAAGTTCATCAACAATGGGGTCAAAGAATATGATGTATCCAGAGCCTGGCACCTGCGTTGTGCCCTTTGAATCACTGTGGCATGGGTTTGGATGGAGAAAGCAGGGTCATTTGTCAGTTTTTATGAAGTTGTGTTTACATTAATAATAATAACTAGCCAACCCCGCATATAGCATCTGTGCGCTCTTTGGGGTTGGTGGTTCCCCCTCCCCCCCCCCTTCTGCCCCAGTCTATGCCACTTTCTTTGCAGTGTGGCTCCGGCAGCCGCCCAGGCTCCTCATGGCAGTGTAGATCTGCCGCCCACCTCCTAAGACCCCCGCCGGGTGCGATGGAGTGCGGCAGCGCCACCTGCCCAGTTGGGCTCTTCTCAGCAGCATGGCTCCACTGCCCGCCACCTGCCACCTCTTCATGGAGGCCCAGCTGCCGACTCAACGCAGCCGGCCCGGACCTGCCCCTGTCGCCTCACCATGTCAGCCAAGCTCCTCTTGGCAGTGCTTCCTGGCAGCCGCCTATGACTCCTCAATGCCACCACCGTCTCCCCACCACGGCGGGAGCCACTGCTGCCCGCTTTTGCCCCCCCCCTTTCCCCCTCCCAGCGACCAGGCCTGGGCCTGGGCCTGGCTCCACTGCCCACCACCCTCCGCCTGTTTGTGGCGGCCCAACCGCTGCCTCACCGCAGCCAACCTGGACCCACTGCCGCCTCCTTACTGCATCCGGCCCAGGCTAGGCCGGCGTGGCTCCACCGCCCGCGTAGCCTGGGCTTGCCTCCACCGCCGCATCCCCACACATCCACGCATCCCCATGCATTTCCGCCTGCCATGTACATTCGACCGGCTTAGAGAATTAAATAGATGATGTTGATGATGATTGATGATGATACAATGGATATTTATATACTGCTTTTCAACAAAAGTTCCCAAAGCAGTTTACAAAGTTCCCTGTCACCAAAGATGGTTCCCTGTTGCCAAAGGGCTCATCTAAAAGGAAATATAAGGCATATATCAGCATCAAGCACTGGAGGGATGCTGTGCTGGGGCTGGATTGGGCCAGTTGCTCTCCCCCGCTGAACATAAGAAAACCACCACTTTAAAAAGTGCCCCTTTTGTAGTTAGTGGGGATAGGTGTAGAATGTGTTACTGAGAGGAAATTAAATGCCATCATACCTGACACAGTGGATAAGGCCCACGTGTTTATAAAATGATTTCCTAAGAGAACATATTTCAGGAACATTTTCAGAGGTTTCATTTAAAGGAACCTGACCTTAAATTGCATCCTTACAACCTGCCCTGCAAAGTGGGACATTGTTATATCCTCTGTTATAGCTCTGGGACAGGACTGAGAGAGCAACGACCTTCTTGTAAGTTCATGGCAGGGGCCATCTTCGAGTCTGAACTTGGCAGACAGCACAGTCTCTTGGCCACTACAGTAGACTTTCATTGAAGCTGTTTCAGGGTTGATATAAAACAGTTCATATACAGGCGGACCTTGTTATCCGTGGTTTCTTTATCTGTGGATTCGCAAATCTGCAGTTGGGTAATAGGCATGAGTGGGGGAAAATGGGGGGGAGACACATTGACCTCCTGTATCCATGAGCTGGGGGTGGAAATGACCACAGAGGTCATTTCTGGCCGCCATGTTGTGTTCTGGAGCCTCAAAATGGCTCCATTTTTTAAAGGGGGGGGTCAGTGATGTTCGGCCAATTTTTGGCCAATTCGGTGTTATTTGGGGGCTCAGCACAACTCAGGAGGAGCAGCTAAGTGCATTATGCAGCTTCCCCCTGCACACACACAAATACACAAATTGATGTTTTCTTGATGTTTTCTGGCGACCAGGAACCTAACCTTCAATTCCCCATTGCCGCAATGACTCTATATTTGCAGTTTCCGTATCTGCGGTTGTAGCATGGAATGGAACCCCCACGAATATCAAGGTCTTCCTGTATATGGGGAAGAACCATTGCTCATTAGAAGAGCATCTGCTTTGCAGAAGGCCCCAGGATTGATACAGGCATCTCCAGCTAAGAAGGTGGCAAAGAAAGATCCCTTGCCTAAAATCCCAGAAAGCCGCTGGCAGTCAGTGTAGAGAGCTAGATCACCAAATGGTCTGATTCAGGGTTTCTTAACCTTGGGCCCCCAGATGTTGTTGGACTACAACTCCCATCATCCCCAGACATGGCATTGGTGGCTGAGGATGATGGGAGTTGTAGTCCAACAACATCTGGGGGCCCAAGGTTAAGAAACCCTGGTCTGATTCATTATAAGTCAGACTCTTGTGTAACCTATGTAAAATGAACCAACGGTCTGACTTGACATAAGGCAATTTGATATGTTTGTATGTTCAATTTCCTTTCGATTTGCTGGCCCCTTCTGAAATACTTGGCCTTGGTCAGTGAGTTCTGAAGAAAGAATAGTTTATTGTTTAGGAGGAAGGGGGAAAGGTTACCTGTTGTTCAGATGTACCTTCTACCAAGGATACATTTCCAATTACTCTGTTTTGTGAGCACAAAAGCAATATCCCCCCCCCGCCCCACGTCCTGTCCGGGTTCAGTGCATTACAAAGGTAAGAGTTAATTGAAAGAGCCGCCTGCAACCATTGTACCCTAGAGCCTCTAAATGTCGACTGGCTGATGGTGGGCAGTAGTAAACCATGTGTGTTTCTCTTTAAAAATGATGGACTGCATGGCTGGGTTGTCAGTGTGTGCCCTAGAGAGCCTTATCCACGTGTCAGGTCTTCTCTCGGTAACTGCTCGGTAGTGGAGTCAATTTTCAAAACAAGGCAACTTGGCAAAATGGGCTGTTGCGAGAGCAGGGGAGCAGAACAGAGACGAAGTCAAGCTTCGTCTCTGGAATGCGGGCCAGGCTGCAGAAGAGCCAGGCTGGGGGAGGGAACGGCGGAGCATTTCTGCCGAAAACCATTTCAGATGAAATTGTTTGGATCCAGTGTGCTAATTGCTTGGCAACAAGGCCCACTCAAAGCCAAGCATTCCCAGTGCAGTGCATGATGGGCAATTCTGCATCAAATTAAGCGGCTTCCCATTGTTGATGACTGTTGCCATTGATATTTCAGCAGGAGCATGAGACTTAAAGCGAGGATTAATTGGGCCGGAGGCCGGACAGATACAAAGGATGAGCCAGTGTGGAATAGTCGATAAAGGATTGCACTCGGACTGGGGAGAGAGCCCCTGGTTGAAATCCCTGCTCAGCCATGAAGCTCACAGCGTGGCATTGAGCCTGACAATCTCTCTCAGCCTAACCTACGTCACAGGGTCAGGGTCAGCAAGGGGAAGCGGGGAGAAATATTCCCCCAGCCACCAGACTGGAGCTTTACAACAAAGTGTCACACAACATAGTCATAGTATGTTAGGGTGCTATCAACTGAATTAAGGCCTCTGTTGTTTGAAGAAGCCCCTACCCGAGAACAAGCAGCAGAAGACAGTGCAGCCAGGTAGGTAGGAAAGTCCTCCAGCCTCCCAGGAGCCAGGACACCCTTTAGCTCCCCTCCTGGCCAGGAACTAGGCTGGGTGATACTATGTGTGCCGTGGAATGCAGAGTCATTTCCCCTGCAGATTTCAGCTGGCATGATCCTGACCTCTGTCCCCACCCCAGTCTTTCCTGCCACATGGTCTTGGACAGGAAGAGGAAAATAGCCTGGAAAGCAAGCTGTGAGTTTTAGCCTGATCCAAGAAGACAGTCTTTTCTAAGAAGAATCTGGTCCGTTTTCTGAATACGTTTGGAAATGTCAGGCAAGCTTCATTAATAAGGTAAATAAATGAACAACAACAAATATTTATATGCCGCTTTTAAGCAGAAGTGTCCAAAGGTGTTTACATAGAGAAATAAAAAATAAATAAAGCTGGCTTCCTGTCCCCCAAGGGCTCACAATCTAAAAAGAAATATAAGACCTACTGGAGGTACTGTGCTGGGGGCGGATAGGGCCAGGTGCTCTCCCCCTGCTAAATAAAGAGAATCACCACGTTAAAAGGGTGCCCCTTTGCTCAGGTAGCAACAATAATTACCTTACCTTGACAAGTATTAAATGTATGGCAAAATCCTCAGACCCTTAATAGCTTTCTTTGCCACCCCTTTACTCCCCCACTCTTGGCACACTATCCTGAGTGGCTGCTGGGCATGGGCAGAGGCCAGCTGAGCAGCGAGGCAGCACAGCTCCCCATGGGCTGCTGCGTTGGAGTGCATTGCTGCTGCTGCTGTGGCCTGCCGGCTCAGGGAGCTGGCTGCCTCAAGGGTGAAGGCTGTCGGGTGCCCCCGGCAGTGAAGTGAGGCAAAGGATCAGTGAGGCGGCCCCAAAAACGAGTGAGGTGGCCCTGGAGTCAGGACAGCATGAGTTCCTGGAAGCTGTGCACCCTTTTACAGCTCCACCCTGTTGGGGTTTGTGATTATCTAGCAAAGCCCCAAGGAAGTTACGACTCCAGTTACAGAGTGCAGAGTTTAGTTGTTGCAGCTATTTAAGGAACACACACAGAGGCGCACTAACCCCTGGACCTTGGGGACCCGGTCTGGTCCTCCAAGGTCCAGGTGGGGCCTCCAAATGGCCGGGGGGGGGGGGCTTGGCAGACACCCCTGCTCCACCAAATCTCCACTGTTGTTCTTTTATTTTAAAACTTCTTATCACGGCCGAGGAGTGACTGCAGCGGGGGGAAACGGAGCAGTCCTTCTCCCTTCTTGCCCCCTTCCCCGGAGGTGGAGAGACCGGAGGGATGCTGGCCGCGTCCGTTGCTTGCAACAATCTCTAAACTGTGCAGGTGCGCTTCGCACTTTGTTAAAGACGCTGGCCCAAATGGACGCGGCCAGCGTCCCTCCGGTCTCCCCGGGGGAGGGGGGAGGGGAGAAGGGGGAAGGACTGCTCCGCTCCCCCTCCCGCAGACACCCCTTGGCCGCAGTAAGAAGTATTTAAAAAAATAAAACCCATGGAGGTTGGCAGGGTGGAGGTTTGGGGGGGCTCACTCACAGGGGGCTGAGGGGTCCGGGTGGTTCAGGCGCCCAAATTATCTTGGTGCACCCCTGAACACACATGTTGATCATTTTAGGTGTTTAACTAAATTGATATATTGGTGAAAGACATTTGTGCACAAAACGTTTTGTATCCAAAACAAAACGCATATCCCTACTGGAACTCCAATCCAACAGACCCCTGATCATCTGTATGCTAGAGAATGAACCGAAACTGTTGGTTTGGTTGCAGTCCTGCACACAATTAGGCGGTGTGAGCCCCATTGTAGCCCACTGGATTCCAAAGCCTTGCACCCTTGTTGAGGAAAGAGTTACACCTCCCCACTCCAGGATCTTTTTTTTTGCAACAGCAATGCTGTAAACATGTTTGAAATATGGGGACTCTGGCCATGAAACAACTGTGTAAACAGGATTATTTCCTGACAGCCACACCACTCCAACATATTAAAAATGCATCGCCCGAGAAGCGACTGTTATAAATAGTCAGCCTCCTAGCTCAGTACATTAGCATGCTAGACTTTTGATTCCTCCATAATTATAGAATGAAAGCTTCAATCGCTGCAGTAGGTGAGCATTTAGAATTACAGCTGAGGTAATAAATTACTGGTCCTCAACTGTCCTCATCGGACAGATTGCTTTCAGTTCACAAAGAGAAATGCAGAGCCGTGTCGGGACTGGATTCCCCTGGTGAGCTTAATCTGTTCTATTTAAAAGTACTGAGGAAGTAATGAAGTAGTAGGCCACTTTTTAAACAACTCACCAGCATCAAATACTTATTCTTTTATTTTTATTTTTATTTCAAATCAAGTCTTCTCTTGAAAATGTTTACCTGATTTCTATGGATTTTTCATCCAACTTACAAATCCTTTGGCCCAAACAGTCTGTTCGGTTTTTTTATTCACTGGAACCTGTTCCTATAACATGGATACTTTTCTCCAGTGAAGGGCAGTGTGGTGTAGTAGTTAGAGTGTCAGACTAGGTCGGGGAAAGCCATATTCGTAACCTACTCAGTCTTGAAGCTCACTGGGTGAGTTTGGGCCAGTCTCTCTCTTAGCCTAGACTACCTCACATGATTTTTGTTAGGATGAAATGGGGGTAGGGAGGACATGTATGCTCGCCTGAATTGCTTGGTGCTGTATTTCTCCAACTTGGGTCTCTGTTGAACTACTGTATGCCACTGCGGCTGGGAATTATGGGGATTGTAATCTGACAATATCTGGGGACCTAAATTTGAGATGCCCTGCCTTAATCTAAGGGCAAGATAAAAGTGTAGTTTATTATTATATTATTATTATTATTATTATTATTATTATTATTATTATTATTACCACCATTTATATACTGCTCTTCCTCCGAGCGGTGTACATGGTTATGTCCGTCCTCACAACAACCCTGTGAGGTACGTTAGGCTGAGAGAGATGTGACTGGCCCAGAATCACCCAGTTAATTGCATGGCAAAATGGGGATTTGAACACGGGTCTCTCCGGTCCTAGTCCAGCGCTTTAACCACCACAGCACACTTCTTGTTGTTGTTGTTTGTTGTTACCAAAGACCCTTCCCTGCTTGAGACTCGTATGCCTGAGATTCAGGACTTGTCTTGTATGAAATGAATAGGCAGTGACTGCTTTCTGGGTGCTTCCACGTTACTCTAGCTGTAATGTTAGATTTCAGAAGATCAGGCTTCAGAATAATGGTTACTTCCTGTGCTTCAGTGTCATGGTTATTTCAGTGTAATGGTTACTTCCTGTGCCACTAATCACCAGGAGGTTTTTCACACAAGGCTTTTAAATCCCTTTAACTCACATCTCCCCCAGAATGGAGGGCGCGTGTTCACATATCGGCCAGATTTACCCTGAAGTTCCTGTGAGTTATCAGGGAGCAGTTCACACACAATTCGGGTTTTTCACAGCACATTAGAGTACAGCCGAATTTATATCTGGGGTTTTAAAAAAAACACTATTTGTGTCAGGTTTTGGGACAACTTCAAGTTTGCATTAAAGCCTCCCATTAAACTCGGGGTAAAACCTGCTGTGTGTAAAGGTCCCAGCAAATCCAGCAGTGCTGATGTAGAAAGTAGCTACATAGTTATATCCCCCTCCACTTCTCTCACCTTCCATCCACATGGTGCAGTCTCAGCTCTCTTCTGTGAGGCACCTTTTTAAAGTGGTGATTCTCTTTGTTTAACAGGGGGAGAGCAACTGGCCCTATCCATCCCCAGCATAATATCCCTCCAGTGGCTGTTGCCAATCATGTGTCCTTTTAGACTGTTAGCTCTTAGGGGACAGGGACCCATCTCTCTTTCTCTCTCTCTCTGTAAACCACTTTGGGACCTTCTGTTGAAAAGCGGTATATAACTATCCATAGTAATAATATTAGGGATGCTTCAACCAGAGTTGTATGTGCGCTGTACTAAAAATAAATGTAGGACAACAAAGAAATCACTTGCATGACAGAAATCCATCTCCAGTGCCAAGAAAAGCTGCAAACTGTATAAATTGCACCAGTTAATCAGATCCCCATATATTTTCTCAATTGCATTATTAATTAGGTCCACTCCATCATTTCGCCTTCCCCCTTACATTCAGACATGTCATGAGAGGGGAGTGAATCCCACACGCTGGCCATGCCTCCAGCACCAGGGCGCACACTGGCCACACCCCCTGATGACCACTCATATAAAGTCCGAGCTGAACCACTAGTTCCCAGAGCATTTGCGGAAGATGGACTTCTGGTATTGGGAGGGATATGCCAACATTGGGCATATTTTCCAATATCTGCATATTTTATCCTACTTGGAATTCCAAACCCAACATCTGTAACCTACTTCAAGCCTTGGTTACAGATGCCAAGTTCGGAACCAGAAGTAAAGCAGAAAGTGCTAATATTGGCGGGTTCAGACAACACTCCCAATGTTGGCATAACCGTCTGGGCACCAGAGGTTGAGCTCTTGCATGCAATTTGGGAACCAGTAGTTCAGCTGCATCACTGGTTCTCCATGCCATGTAAACCCACCCTTTGCATTATTTGAACAACTACCACCAGCATATCTTTGTTTAGGGCAATCGGGGCCCTATTTTCATTGGGGCTTAAGTCTAAACAATTGTACATAGAAGTGAAGCTTTATTTCTCTTTGTCTTTGGGTAGATCTCCCTTGCTCTTTCAGCTTTTTTTCAAATGATCTGTTTGCATATTTGCTTGATAGCTTGTTGCTGCTACATTTATTTCAAGTAAAGCATTATTGCTTGCATAGGATGTGCAGCTTACTTGCAAGTGATAAGTCTTTAGATTTGCTTGAGTTTTGCTACAGATACGTAAGACATACATTTGTTAAGGCACAACAGAAAATCTCACCAGGCAGTGATGTGCATGTCAGTTAATGGAGTGTGTCTTTCAGTGCAGAGCCTCTTGAAGGTCTTTGACAACGCCAGCTCCAAACCAGATTTTTAAAAACTCTACAGCTCAGCAAGAAAACTATATCTATTCCTGATGTTTCTCTCAGGAACACCCCGAAACAGGCATTACAAGAGTTGAGTGTTTTTATTTTTGTTTTTAATACACACATTTTTCATTAGTGGGTCACCCTTATTGCCTTGTTATCAGGGCTATGAAAAGGAAAGAGGAGATACTTATTTTATGGTTATGATCTTTATGGGTGCATAATTGGAGCTCCTGATAGGGATGTGCATGAACCTGTTCAGAGGTCCTTTTACAGGCCTCCGAACACATTCGAACATTGGCCAGTTCAAACATCCAGCGGGGGTGAGGGGTAGGACTTAATGGGTGGGGGGGATACACTTAGCCCTCCCACCACTTTCCCCCCACCAATGCTGGAATTTAAAAAATGCCTCGTGGTGGCAGCATACCTCCCTGCTGCCCCTTCTCCTTCTTCGGCCAAAAGTGGCCAGAAGTACCAGGCGCACATGTGCACACACACACCCTGTGCTCGTGCACAGTCACAATCGCGCATGCACATTTGACATGTGAGAGAGCGTGAGCAGCGTGCACATGCACACGTGGTACTTCCGGCCACTTCCAGCGGGAGAAGGAGAAGGTGCGGCCGGGAGCTATGCTGCCACCCCGAAGCATTTTACTAAACTCCAGTGCCAGCGGGGGGAAAGCGGCAGGAGGGCTAAGTGCACCGAGCTTTCAGAATGTCTCCCACAGATCGCACACTCACTGCAGAACATAAACAAACAAGTATGGACCTGCAAGAAAATGTGGCAGTATACCCCTGACCCTGTGCCCGAGCACGGTTTAAGTTTTCTTTGTTTGTTTAAAATATTTATATTTTAGGTGGATTTTGTGATTGTCAGGGGCATCCCATCCATGAAGCAAGATGAGATGTTTGCCTCGGACGGCAGATTATTGGGGTACCAGCAAGGTGGAAAGATGTCCTTCTGCCTCTTACTTTTAAAGGGGGAGTGGGTGTACAAAAGGGGGTGGCATTTGGCACTCTGTCTCGGGCTCACAGAACGCTTGAGCCACCACTCCTGAATATCTACATAGAGTAAGGATAACCCCGCTTCAGACTGGCACAGGAGACTTGCATAGCCTAGTGGGAAAGCTTCTGCTTTTTCTCAAATGTTGATTCTCAGAGGAGAAGAAATACTATCGACATTCTCGGTAGCATCCTCTTCTTCATCCCGTTTACATACCAAACCAAGAAGTCTGTCTCACTCAGCAGGAAAAGACACTCTGCATATACTCAGAGGTACTCAGCCTCTGCTGCCAACACTTATTTTCAAAAGAAACGTTTGCAATCCTAGTGCCAGATACCTGATAAACCGAGATGGGCTGCATAAACAGGGTGTTGATCAAGCACCTGGTAGGCCCCAAGCCAAAATGGGTGGACCACTTTCAGCCTAGTGCGTCATGCCTGTGTGTCGTGCAGGCCTGCTGTGTATAGCTTAACCTTTCACCATGTAAACTGTCAGAAAGAATTTTTTCCCATTTCCACACATGGGAGATCTGTGTAGAATTTTATTTTATTTTTTTAAAAAAAACCACCCTAAAACTGACCTTTTCTGCATTTCTTTCCCCCTGCTGTCTAAAGCAAACATGCCCTGACAGCCAATCTGTCCCTGGTAGCATATTTTAGGGACAATTCCAAAAGCCAAATATCCACGGTGATAAACAGGAGGTGTTGCTTCTAAAACAGCTGCCAACGGAGAAGGCCAAATCACAAGAGAAAGAGGACCTTTAAACCTGTTGTGTGTTAAAAGCCTGGGGTTATCTGGGCCTCTGCATCCACCTTACACTGAAACAGAGAGCAGGGAAATCCTTCTTTGAGAGCAGCGTGACTCTTAAGCCCCTCCACGGGGCCCACATGACACAGTAAGATAATGAACAGGCACCAAAATGTCTATCGAGTGTCAATTAGATAATGAGGGAGCAGGTCATAAAACAACCCCCCCCCAAATGCTCCCTTGGTTATTACAGGGCTGATCTTTCAGCTCATAAAGTGCCAAGGCAATAAATTACATTGAAACTCTTTGGTCTCCTTGTAATTATATATTTGAGGTTACCCCATCTATTAATTATCCAAGAAGAGTTTGTTAATGTAATAATCCTGGACTAAATTTATGCTCTCTGGGAATTCAACCCTTCCTCTTACACATGAACTTTGTCTCTAAAAAACACAAATGTGCTTCATTTTCCACCTCAATTGCCTTGTACAATCCGCATAATTTCAAAGGACAAGTGTTTCTTCAGTGAAATGTGTTGTTTTCTTAGCCTTCCATTCCAGTTACGACAAATCTAATTTCAATCAATAGCCAATCATATCCGTGTTTTTAAAAGCAATGATGGATCCAAAGGCCCATTCAAGAGAATGTCTCTTTTGCTCACAGAAGGGCTATTTCTGTCTTAGTGAAAGAGAGTTGCGTAAGAAAAGTGACCCCCAAATACCAATAAGTTCTTCCATTTTAACAAGCCCTTTTTATCATCCATTAAAGTTTATATTTTGGGGTGCCACAGAGGGCTTCCCGGAGAAGGGGGGGATAAAAAAAATTGCTGCTTCTGCACTGCACCAATTGGGAAGTTCTTGTTGGGACGTTCTAGTTGGGAAGTTAAGTTAAACTGCTCTCTTGCTGCATCGGTGCATCTTTGCTCTCTGTGTCAGCCACTGAGCCCTTTCGCACGATCGGAGAAAGGGCTCAAAGGGGCAAGGGGCAGAAGCCTCAAAACACTTACCTCCCGCACAGACGATCCTCTCTCCCTTGCTGAGCAAGCGGATTGCTCGCCCAGACGATTCCTGTCTCCCGCTTGCAGCAGGGAGTTTCTGGGGCTGGGAGGTCCCCGGAATTTCCATAATGCACCATGCAAGTTGGTGGTGGTATTATGGGAAGCCTCCCAATGCTCTCTCAGGAGGCTACTCCTGTGAAGGTGCCGCATGGCACCGAAACACGATCTTTTATTTGTTTGTTTGTTTGTTTGTTTGTTTGTTTAACACATTTGTATACCACCCAAAATGCAAGTTCTCTCTGGGTGGTTTATAACAAAACAATAAAAACAACCAATTAAAAGATTAAAACATTTCAACAATTAAGTTAACCCAAGTTAGCCTGGGTTTCAGGTGCACTTACGTCCTAAACCCTGGTGAACAGCTGGGGCACCCAACAAGATTTGCCACTGTGCCATCGCCGGTAGCTGCATGGCTCCCAGCGGTCCACACAGGCAGGCAAAACTGGGCATCTCTAGCCTGGTTTTGCCCACACATGGGAATAGCCCCACTGTCTTTCTTATTCACTATGTTCTTTGTACTGTTATGCAACCCCTGACGCACGGTGGTGCCTCATTGTAGTCTTCCACTAGTGACTGTGTAAAAATTCCACAGGACAGCACTAATGTATATTCACTGCTCACTCACATTTCTTTGGCTCCAAGCCAAGGCTGCTTTCATTTTCTTAAGAGCTACTGGATGACCCTCTTTTGTTCAGCAGATTGCCTGCTGATGGGTACAGAGACATTTTGAGCCAATTTGGGTGATACAGCCCCCAACTGTTGGGGCCCAACACATGAACTCAAGAAGAGAAAGCCCTTCCACGGGGCCTCCCAGTGTCCCTTTCAAAGTTAAGGATGCTCCTGAGGTAGAACAATGGATATCTGATTTATTGCTTTTGGCAGCTTATGAGAGAATCACTTATTTTAAAAGGATAGCTCATAACATGTTCTGGGTAGTTTGGTAGCAATTCTTCGAATTTTATGCATTGTGATAAATAGTTTTGTAGAAGGTAGCGTTGTGTGCTTCTGTGACTGGAGTCCTTTTGTTTTATTTTAGCAGGGAGGAGGGTAGGAAAATCCTGGGTGTTTGTTTATTACATGAGGTAGAGAGGAGAATATGTTTTCTCTTGCTGTTAGATGAAATAGTGTTACCTATCACTTATCTGTTATAATATATGTTTTGTACAGCTTTTCATCCTGTCTGAAACCTTATTAATTTAAAAGGGGAAGCTGACATCCAGACTAAAGCTGTGTTGATACTACAGAAAAGGGCAATTTTCATTACTCTCTCCTTCCCTCTGAATCCCACTGCACCACTTGAGAATATGTCCCAAGGGTTGCATGACCCTCAGGGACATATTTATGGGAGGTACAATGGACTTCAGAGGGAATGCAAGATTGTTAAAAAAAAAAACTGTCCCTCCCCTGTAGTGCAAATTTAGTCTGGATGTCAGTCCATTAGTGAATTGGGGGTGACAGAGTTTAACCCTTTTCCTGCAGCATGGTCACAACCTGGATCACCAACACCCTAGAGCTACCATTTCCCCCCAGGAGAGTTGCTCCCATTTGATGCCATTGGGAGCTTTCCTCCCCACAGAAAAAGGAACATAGGTAGCTGCCTTATACCAAATCAGACCATTGATCCACCTAGTTCAGTAGTACCTGTACTGACTGGCAGCGGCACTCCAAGGTTCCAAGCAGGGATCTTTCCCAGCTCGAACTGGAAATGCCAGGGAAAGCATGCAGCTCCATCCTCCCATGGGGGGGGGGGATAAAATAGCAGCCATAGTGGGGTGGGAGACAATCCAGATCAGGAGGGAAAGGATTGCGGCCTCTCCCCACTTCCATCATGGTCCCCATCCTTATCATCCCTCCTCTGTGGCTAATATTTAACACAAGAAGGAAGGAAGAATGCAGGTTCAACTGGCATTATTAACATCATGTGCATTTTGTTCCTGGGTGTGGTCAATGTCTGTGAGGAGTGTGTGTCTATTGTATATGGGTGTGAGGAGTGTGTGTCTATTGTATATGGGTAGTGTGGAGGAGAAGTCTGTCAATGGCTGCTAGTCTCGATGGCTATAAGATACCTCCAGGTATGGAGTTGGATGTGTCTGTGTACCAGTTGCAGGGGAGCAACAACTGGAAGGCGGGGCATGCCTTCATCTCCTACTTGTTGTGGGCTTTTCAAAGGCATCTGGTAGGCCTCTGTGAGAGACGGGATGCTGGACTAGATGGACCTCGGGCCTGATCCAGCAAGCTCCTTCTCATGTTCACTTCTTATATTCTTATGTGAAAAGGGAGCTGTAAACCCCTGCTAACTTGGCAAAGAAGCACCTTTTAACGTGGTGATTCTCTTTATTAAGCAGGAGGAGAGTAACTGGCCCTCTCCACCCCCAGCACAGTACCTCCAGTGACTGTTGCTGGTGTCTACCTTATGTTTCTTTTTAAATTGTGAGCCATTTGGGGACAGGGATCCATCTTTCTTATTTATTTATTTATTTATTTATTTATTTATTTATTTATTTATTTATTTATTATTTCTCTGTGTAAACTGCCCTGAGCCATTTTTGGAAGGGTGGTATAGAAATAAAATAAAATAAAATAAAATAAAATAAAATAAAATAAAATAAGATAAATGTGTGAAAAGGAAAAGGAAAACTACTTCTCACCAGAAAAGCAAAATACACATACACAGATTGCTGTGGGTCTCCCCTTGTTCCTTTATAACTTATAAATAAACGTTGCCTATAAATAAAAGCAGTCGGCATGTTTATCATATCAAAGCAACAGTACTTATTTAATTTGCAAGGCTGTAAAATGAGCCAAATATCAGCAGCACCACTTGAAGTAAATTATTGCTGATATTTCCTAAGCAATTACCATGCATAACCCTGATAAATTAAAATTTCAAATTCAGAACGCATTACACCCTGCTATATTTTAAAGTGACATCAAATGATTAAATTCTTTCCAGGTGCTGCTTGATATGCATCTGGCAAAAAAGAACAGGGAAGCATCTGTTCCCTAACAAGTAGCCTTCTTTTCCCTTGGACGTCCCGCTAACAAGCATCTGTTGTCTGACTACGTGCATAAGCAAGCCTTGGATGGTGCTGGTAAATACATTGTACCCATGAAAGTCACATTGTGAGGTACCAGTGCAGTGATTCTTAACATGTAGAAGCAAAATTGTGGGGGGGGGGGATAACCCATCAATATGAGGATGAAGCAGGGCTTTTGCTGTGGTTGCTCCAACACTATGTAGTGATTTAAAAGCAGAGCGTGCTGTGATCCTGTTTTGGCCTTCCAGAGGAAATGGAAATTGTTAGATCCAGCTCTGGTGCTGGTCTAGGGTTGCTTACCCTTCAAGATGAACAGGAGTCTCCAAGTGACCATTGAAAGCTATCCTGGGTGTTTTCCAGATTACCAGCTTTGCACCAGTAGAAAGTGTTGCAAGGTGTGACAGACCGGTGCAACGGTCTCAAACCGTGAGTAAAGGGTTGTTCAATGCTTTGTGGTAGGCTGGTGGCCGTTCATATTGCTGTCCACAGCAACATGGTTTCCAGGCGGGGGGTGTCCATATTCTCCTTGAACCGCATTCGCTGCCCCTTCCTCCTGCTCCACATTTTGAGCCAATGGGGTCATGTGGAGGGTGGTATGACAATTTAAAAAAAAAGAAATTTCTGGGCTGCCTTGCACAAAGCCGTCAGGAGGGGAAAGCACCCTTCCAAAAGAAAAAAATTGGTGTTGAACCCTTGCACAAGCGCTCCAGCAAAACAAATAAAACATTGGCGGAGAGGGCCCCTAGATAAATAACAGGGGAGTTGGGGATCAGGTGGATTTGGAACAAGAAGGTGGTGGTGGGGGAGTCAAAGCAGCTGTCTCCTTTGCTTTCCCCCCAAAAAGCGGTGAGCAAAGCAAGCTCAGGCAGAGCCCCTCGGATTGGCTGTTAAGGCTCCTCCTCTTTCCAAAGGAGCCCCCTTGCAAAAAGCCATCACCACCACCACCTTCCCTAGTGCCAAGCTCAGAAGAGCCACTGCTTGACCCTCTCCCTGAGGGGAGGCAGGAGGGGGGAGCCCTCCAGAGGGCAGCGAGGAGGGGTGGCTGCCTGCCTGCCCACTGCTCCCCCTTCAAACAATGATGGGGGGAAGATATACAAGTTAAAATAAATAAAAATAAAAATAAAATCAAAGTAGGAAGGGGCAATATGAACAGATCACCACCATCCCCATTGCTGAAATAGGGCATCAAAAATAGGACATCTCGAAATAGGGCATCAGAAATATGGACGGCACCTTACTGACAGTGATGTCAGAATGCAGGCAGTACAGAAGCACACTTAGTGGACATGTTGCAAAACTGTTGCAGCATGTAATCTGGAAAGCGCCCTGGAGATCTTAATGGGATATAGGAAGCTGCCCTATACCGTGTCAGACCCTTGGTCCATCTAGCTCAGTATTGTCTACACTGACTGACAGTGGCTCTCTGGGGTTTTAGATAAGAGTTTTCCTCAGCCCTGCCTAAGGTTCCCTTGCTACCAAGGTCCCCTGCTAACTGAGCAAACAGACACCTTCTAACGTGGTGATTTAGCAGGGGGAGAGCAACTGACCCTATCCACCCCCAGCACAGAACCCCTCCAGTGACTGCTGCTGGTGTAGGTCTTACATTTCTTTTTAGATTGTGAGCCCTTTGGGGACAGGGATCCATCTTATTTATTTGTTATTTCTTTGTGTAAACTGCCCTGAACCATTTTTGGGAGGGTGGTATAGATAGATAGATAGACAGATAGATAGATAGATAGATAGATAGCAGGGGGATCGCAACTGGCCCTATCCATCACCAGCACAACATCCCTCCAGTGGCTGTTGCTGGTGCCTGTCTTTTGATTCTTTTTTAGATTGTGAGCCCTTTGGGGACAGGGAGCCATTTTACTTATTTTATTTTATATTCTTATTTTACTTGTGTACTGCTTTAGGAACTTTTGTTGGAAAGTGGTATATAAATTTTCATCGTATTAATAGCTCAGTATTGTCTACACTGACAGGTAGCTGCTCTCCATGGGTTGACTGATGGGCTGGTGAGTCATTATGTACATTGGGAAATAATCAGACAGTTTCTTTGTAATAGACACAGTGCAGATCATGAGCTCAGTAACCCACGCATGCTAAAAATGTAATTGAATCATGCTTGATGCATGCATGTCCCTCATTTGGTTCTATAACATCAAGTGATGACTTGTATGTGTGAATGAGACGTTACAGATTGTCATAACAAACAGAACTTCTTTGGGTGTCAACTCAGCCATAATACTTTTAAATGGAGACGATTTGCACATTCAGCTGAGAATCATCAAGTGGTTCCTATCAAGTGATGCGTAAGAGGACCCTATGTCCTTGCATATGCAAACCAGAGCATTAACAGAATGTATTCTTTCATTGGCTCCAGTGGCTTTATAATTGTTCCGTGTGTCAGGGTGAAACCCATCCCAGATGAATCAGATGATCAGAATCCATATTTATACCTCCAATTCCTGTCACCATTTGACAGACTTGACCAAAGCTCATATGTGCATTCATGGATACACTTTTTACTAGGGCAAAATCAGTTACTTTCCTTACACAAATTCAGTGTGTTCCAGGGTCAAAGAAGGTCAGAGATGCTTATTTGAGGTTGTACCTGTCTGGAGGTTATAGACAGTTGTCATTAGTGGTGTGCACAGAACCAGCGCCCTTCAAGCCGATGGTGTGGGGGGATAGCTTTAAGGATGGAGGAGGGTGCACTTACCCCCCTACCATGCTTCCCCCTCCGGCATTCTTTGTAAAAATATTCCGGCAGGGCGTCAGCGTACCTCCTTGCCTCCCCGTTGATCCCCAGGCACTTCCAGCCACTTCCAGTTGGGGATCAATGGGGCGGCAAGGAGGTAACTGCCACCCCACCAGACTATTTTTACACTGAGCGCCGGAGGGGGAAGCATGGGGGGATCAGTGCACCCTCCACCATCCTTAAAACTAACCCCCCCCATCTTCGCACTGGTGGAATCACCTGTCTATCAAACTGGTTCGGAGGCCTGTAAAAGGGCCTCCAAACTGGTTCGTGCATATCCCTAGTTGTTATGAGTATGCCAATAGAAGGTGTTAGAGATGGTTTTAAAGCATGACAGTAAGCAGCCTATTGACTCACTGGTCTCTTGAACAATCTCTAACCATTGATTAACCACTTATTAAAGAACCTGTACATCATTTTCATTAGAGGATTTCATATGAGGAAATCCTCTCATTTCATAGTGCTACTACAGCACTAGCACTCAGAGGTGGTGGTGAATCTCCCCTTCTGCATCACCCAAACATATGTCCCTGAGGACTGTGCAACTCTAACAGACATATTTTTCAGGTAGCACAAGGCACTCGCAATGGAATGGAAAGCAGTGAAATTCACCTCCCCATGCAATGATCATAGCTGAGGCCTTCCACTGCGCAGGTGCAGCTCATGCAGTGCACATGCAGCCTTAAGATATTGACCCCTGTTTTCAGCCATGATCAGATAGGTGCCTCCAGGAAGGCCACAAGCAGGGTGTGAAGGCTACAAACATTCACTGGTCATTTGCTGGTATCCAGAGTATAGTGCTTCCAGTCTTGAAGGATTCATTTAGCTCTCATGTATGATAAATTCTAATGGACATCTGTTCCAGGAATTTGCCTAACCAAATCTAATCTAGTGTCCATCACTGCATCCTGTGGCAGTGTGCGCCATATGTTAACTATGCATTTTGTGTCATAGTACTTCTTTTCCCTGAGCGGAACCTACTACAGCTGATCAGTTTTGGTTTAGTAGTCTAGTATTATGAGAGAGGGAGAGTGATCTCTTTATATCGCATTTCTCCAAACCATGCACAATCTTATAAACCTCTACTGTGACCCCCCCCCCCACTTAGTCTTTCCCCCCCTAAATTAAAAAGCTCCAAATGCTTTAGCCTTCATTCAGTGGGAGGTGTTCCAGCTTCTGACACTCTCTCTCTCTCTCTCTCTCTCTCTCTCTCTCTCTCTCTCTCTCTCTCTATATATATATTTGATTGATTGATTGATTTCCATACCACGCTTCCAAAAAATGGCTCAGGGTGGTTTACACAGAGAAATAACAAATAAATAAGATGGATCCCTGTCCCCAAAGGGCTCACAATCTAAAAAGAAACACAAGATAGACACCAGCAACAGTCACTGGAGGTCCTGCGCTGGGGTTGGATAGGGCCAGTTACTCTCTCCTTGCTAAATAAAGAGAATCACCACGTTAAAAGGTGCCTCTTTGCCAAGTTAGCAGGGATTAGTTGCTCTTTTCTGCCCTTTTCATGTGCCTTTTGAGATGGGACAACTAGAACTGTACCCAAGGCTCCAGATGCCACTGCACCATGGAAGTATAGGAAGGCACTATACTGCACATTTTATTTCAAATCCCTTTCCTAATCATTTCCACTGCTGAGTTTCTCATTGCTTGCCTGTCACTGTCAGGACTGAGCTGGAAGTTCTCAAACAGAAAACTTCTGGCTTAAACGCTTGAGGGGGTTCAGGGTGATGAAAGCTAGGGGCTGAAACCAGGTTACCTTCCCCGCTGAGCTTCTACTTTTGCCGCTGTTGCCGGTTTTGTGGTGTCAACAGTGCCCTCCTGGTAGATCCCGGCTAGTAACTACTATTTTTCCCCAGGTCCCCGTCCCCACCGTGAATTATACTATGCTATCTGCTGCTGCCACCACCAATAAGTTCTGTCTCCCACTCTGTTTTGCTCCCCCACCCCCGAAAATCCACTAAAAGCCCTATGCCCATGTAGGAATGGAGAAGTTGAATCGATTGATCATATACTTTTTTTTAAAAACTGTCTTTTTAAAATCATGATTGTCATCTTAGGCTTATTACACCTCTTTTAAATAGACACCCAAATAGTTCTGATGATTTTTATATAACATTTATTCTTGCCAATAAATGTGCTGAAATGTCATATCAAGTGGCTAGATATTGTGTAGCAGCGGGTAAAATCCAGAAAATGCTGTGTTAGGAATGGTTAATTAGACCATCACCCTGGGAATGATTTTAGCTTTTTAAAAAATAAAAAGTTTTGGTATATATTTTTATATCTAATATAACTAAAAACTAAAAGCCCTCCCATTTTCATCACCTGCATATGGGGAGGTAAAAGCAAAAGGCTCAGCCATAGTCACTGCTCACTAAGTGATCAGTTTCAGTGACAGGAGCGTAAGGAGGCTGGCGGCGGTCCACTGCAGCCCCCTAGCCCCGCCCATGCATCTGATGTCAGACTCAGGGGGCTGGCTAGCCACGCCCCTGCGTCGAATGTCAGATGTAGGGGGGATTGGTCTCCCTCCCAAAAGAGGCCGTGTGGCCCCCTTAGGAAGGGAGATTGGCCAGCCCCACTGCATTGGCAGTGGGACCAGGAGTGGCTCTCCCTGCCTTTGAGGCAGGGAGAGTCACTCCAGCCTCACCGCCAACACAGCACAGGATGATTTCAGTCCAAACCGGACTGCGCAGCCCTGTTTGGGACTGAAATAATGCTCCCCGCAGCTGACATCAGATGTGGGGTATGTGTCTGGGGCCGTACTCATTCTAATGGCCTCCGAACTGCCGGACCGGTTCGGACTTGGCCGGTTCAGGTCCGGGTGGGGGGGTCTTACTTTAAGGGCAGGAGGGCTTGCTTACCCCTCCCGCCTCTTTGCCCCCACCAGAGGCCGTATTCTACCTAGTAAATGGGTCACTGGAAACCAGCCGCCCCCGCCACACACACCCCCGTGAGCGGATTAGGGCGAAAAATTAGTAGGGTACTCCCGCCATCCCCCCCTCCCTCCCCCCGTCCCCCCGAGTGCTCACCGCATTGTTTCAAAAAAGAGAGAGGCGCTCGTGAACAGAGCTCCTCTCTTGGCAAAGTCTGTGGCCCAACTGGGGCCTGGGGCGCGAGCGCGATACGACGTCTAAAGGAACTTCCGCCAGAGGCCCGGTCTACCCAGCCTCGTCCCACCAGGTAGACCAGGCCTCCAATCGCCGGAGGCCCGCTCTACCCGGCCTCGTCCCGCCGGGTAGACCGGGCCTCCGGCGGAAGTTCCTTTAGACATTGTATCGCGCGCGCGCCCCAGGCCCCAGTTGGGCCACAGACTTTGCCGAGAGAGGAGCTCTGTTCACGAGCGCCTCTCTCTTTTTTGAAACAATGCGGTGAGCACTCGGGGGGATGGGGGGGAGGGAGGGGGGGATGGCGGGAGTACCCTACTAATTTTTCGCCCTAATCCGCTCGCGGGGGGGGTGTGGCAGGGCGGCTGGTTTCCAGCGACCCATTTACTAGGTAGAATACGGCCTCTGGCGGGGGCAAAGAGGCGGGAGGGGTAAGCAAGCCCTCCTGCCCTTAAAGGAAGGCCCCCCTTCAGTGCTGGTCTGGACTGCTCCGGACCATGCACATCCCTACGGCCCAGGTTCTTTGAACCCATTTGCCCAATGGTGGCTCTGCCCCTGTTCAGTGAGCTGCCGACCATAACCCCAAGAGCTTTTTCCTTGATCTCCACACCTGTTTCAGGCCCCATCAGCCTATGTTTATGGTTAAGACTTCATCTTGCCCCAATGTGCATTGCTTTTCACTTACTTACAAATTGCCATTTTGTTGCCCACAGATAGTACCTTGAGCAACCCTGCATGTCTTCCGCAGCTAAATACAGCATCATGTCTTCTGTTGCTAGGATCCAGATATTCATTCACGTAAGACATCATTCCCCATCAGACCATTATATAACTCCCTATAGAGTGCATCTGTTCCTGTGGAATGAGAACAGACCATTTTCCAAGGAAAGGGTAACACTTGCTTGCTTCAAGTCAAACAGGAGTCAGCTTTGCTTCCTAAAGAATCTGACTCGTACGACACTGACAACACATTTTTGACAGCGAACGGAGTGGAATTGGTGAGGAGCCAAGGTGACGAGTCAGGGTCTCATGATTGCAATCGGGGTTAGGTTATGAGTTCCACCTTCTCAGAGGGGGAAGCTAGAGTACACACAACGGAAACTAGCCCCCCCCCCCCAAGAAAAACCTCAATAAAACTGACTATAAGTATCTACGCCTCCTGCACTTCATATTACATACCCAGCAATCCATTCTAAGCCTGACAGATATGGCAAGTGTAAGCCAAGACATGCATGTGGGTGTGCTAAGCATCACCAGTGAGCCCAAATAGAGAATGTGTTGAGTTCTTTATGCTAAGCATCACATCATAGACTCCTGATCAAATAATAGCTTGAGATGGGCCATTTCAGTGGAGAAAAGAGCACAAAGGAAGGCAAGTACAAGTGCCCACCACCCTGTCCCCAGATCAAATCAACAGGAACACATGTGCATAGTTCTGCATTTAGTTGTTAAAAACTTTGGAAATCAATGACAGATGTCCCAAAGTAATGTGTAGCTTGACGTATTACATGGTACATGTTGTACATTGTACATGTTTTCCATATGCACTCGTTTAAAAAGTGAACCTGGTTTCTGGCCCCCTCAAATGTAAGATACAGAATATGGTGATGTGTGTGAATTCTTTGCACAGATCAACAATGTGTGAATATCCCATCTAACCCACATGTACCAAACCATTTTCTTCTTTTATATCATTATTTTTAAATACCATTGACTCTAACCCACTATAACATCTTGAATACATTAAAGACATCAATTACACCACAATTTTTGTTATTTTAAAACTCAATAGAGGGGATCCAATTTTCCAGAAATACATTTGTTCTCTGTCTTCCTTTCTCTGCTCACACATAATTAGTCAATTTAGCCATTGTCGCACATTCATACATTTTTCTTCCCATTCTTTTAGAGCTGGCATATCTGCTGATCTCCAGTACTTGGCAGAATAAAAGAGCCATGCTGCTGTGACCATATATGAAATCATTGCTCTGTTTTAACTTTCTTTTTTCTTTTTGGTAAATGTTAGCAGCTTTGAATTTAAACTAGTAATATCATTGATTTTTGAAGGAATACACATCCAGAACTGTTTTGCTACCAGATGTGGCCACCATAGTTGGCAACAAGTTTCTATACTGTGCCAAGGTTTCCACCGAAGGCGTTACAGTCACCCGTGATCTTCCGCAACTTATGTGGAGTCATGTAGAAGTAACAAAACTCACAACAGCTAAAATAGGGAAGGTGGCTGACATCCAGAGCAATGGAGTGTGGACTCTCCTAACATTAGTGCCCCACAATATACAGGTCTCCTTGCTTTCTGAAGCACATCCAGTCTTGTACAAGGAACCTCCAGGAACTCACCCACATTCCAGAAGTGCTCTTTTAGAGCAGAAACACATGTATTGACCATCAGCGATATGCTTCTGCTCTCACTTCCAGAACTCAGGTGAGCTCCAGAAAGTATTTGCACTCCTGCACAAGAGCACCCACACTTCAGAAATTATGGAGTGTACTGTGGGACTGGCGCTGCGGGAACACTAGTGTTATGAATGCCCACACTCCATTTCCCTGAATGTCAGCCAATCTTTTACCTAAAGATGAATGGGCTGCTTTCAGCTTGTCTTGAAATCAATTTCCCCCCTAAAGCTTTCCTAGGAAATGCTCAAAGAACTCTCACATTTGTTCAAGAAAGTTTGAACAAATAAGTGAAACACCCCATTCCTCCCCAGTACCCCCAGCCCCTTTGCAAACATGTTCAAGGGCATCATTTTCAATTAAGGAAAACCTGGAAAGGCCTCTCGTGTCTCTAGAAAACCCTTCCTCCTTCTAAACAAAATTTCCTTGGGGACGGGAGGGCAAAATGGCAGGGGAGGGTTATCAGTGGAGGGTAATCATTGTCCCCTTCTCCTTCTAAGAGAAATTTCCTTGGGAAAGGCAGGGGGAAATGATAGGGGAGGGTGATCAATGGTGGGTCGGACCTCTTTTCAAGATGGATCTGAATTCAAAGGGCTCTGGACCCATCTTGGAATAGACAGAGAGGCGAGTCCCAGGAGCAGTGTGAGGTGCCGAATGGAGGTCTGCGGGGAGAGTGGGCTTAGCCCACTCTCCCCGCAGATGATCCAAAGGCAGCCCTGGGCGGCCGGATCGGCCACCCACACAACTGCCGGCTCCGTCATGGAACCAGCGAAGGCTGCGGGGATCGGGGGCTGAGTGGCCCCCGGAAGTTCCAGGATGCCCCGTGCAAGCGCGCAGGGCATGCTGGAGAGACTCCCAAGCCCAGGAGGCTGCTTGCAGCCTCCTGGTCGGAGGTGTACTCATGTGTTGCCATGCGCCGCGGCAATACACAACCAAAAAGATGAGGTAAAAATGATGAGCGCTCACTCCGTTAACCTCGTCTAAGGGGATGGGTGTTTATGGCGACTAGCTCCTTTGCAGCACACGATCAGCCAAAAGCCGTCACTTAGCCTGCTTTTGGGTGATCGTGAGAATAGCCTCAGAGGCCTTTTGAACTGTGGGAGTCTGTATTTTGAACTTACCTGGGTGCGAATTCACTCTCAGTACCTTTTCAAGGGACAAAAAGAAGGAAACAGAGAATTAAGTAATGATCGTTCAAGTCAGAGGTGCGGGCCTAAGGAGCCATTCAAATATTACTTAAATATTTGTGGGGGGAGAAAAATATGTTTCGGGATTTATTAGGTCTGGCGAAGGTTGTTGAGTGAAATGAGAGAGGAACTCCTCAAATGCTGAGGGGGATCTGCACCCCTAGTTGCTGTATATGAAACAATTTCATCTGATCATTTGATCCAGTCTTCCTTTTTGTGGATTTATCAGTGAAGCTCAAGTGAGAGAAATTCTGCCAACAATAGTGACAAAAGATATATCGGGAGGTCAAAAATCTGACATATGCTTTTCTTCGGTTGCATAATGGAGTGCCCATCGTGCAAACAAAACTGGCTGCGAGCCAACAAAATGCAGAATAATAAATGCCTTTACACTAACAGGGACCAAAAAATAAATCTGCCCCAGATCAGAAACTCCGAATCCTCATTATCCACCTAAGTTTTTCTTCAAGATAAATGAGATGCCAGTGGAAAGTAGCACACACTAACCCTTCAAGGTTAGTTTAGCTAAACAGGTTATTTAAATGCAGCAGTAAGATTTTTTTAAAAAACATGTTTTGGTGGCTTTCTCTTTTTGCTGTGTGATGTCCAGGATAGGTTGACCTTATGGCCTTTTCTTCCATTAAAGAGCATCATGCCAAGGTCAACCACATTTCAGATTGTTTCCTTTTTAAATCTAACTTATACCATTGGCTGTGAACATGAACAGATGGATTCCAGAAGAATCAATTAATATTTATATACCACTTTTTTAAAAAAGTTGTCAAAGCAGTTTATATAGCAAAGGAATTAAAAAATAATAATTTAAGTTTCCCTGTCCTCAAAATGTTTAAACAGAAACACAAGGTAGACATCAGCTACTGCAAATATTGTATTTAGTTATTTATTTCATTGTTTGATTTTTATACCACTTGTCATGAAAATAATCTCAAAGCGGCTTACAATATAATTAACACAATGCACATGCTAGAGTTGGATATGAAGAGCAACATTTCCCTGCCCCTGCTAAATGGAGCCTTCAGGAAAGACAGACCTGTTTCTTCGGGCTTTTCATTTAAAAAATATATTGTTTTCATTGTTTTTAATTGTTTTCAGTGTTTTTAATTGTTTTCAGTGTTTTTAATTGTTTTAATTGCTTTTAATTGTTTTAATTGTTGGTGGTTTTTAAAAAAATTATGTAAACCACTTGGAGATGCTTTATATCAGGCAGTTTATAAATCTCATAAATAAATGGATAAATAAGAGAGCCACCATTTTAAAAGGTGCTTCTTTGTCCAGTTCTCAAGGGCTTACCATATCAGTGATAATATAAGGGTCAAACTAGACAAGACATGAAAGGCTTTCTTGCAGTTTCATCTAATTAAAACACATTTTTAAATCACATCCATTGAGGAGGCAATCCAGGTTGGGACTGCAGAGGGGGGAGTTTAAACCTCCCCCTCCCCACTCTATCTTCCCCACAAAACAGCCTCCCCAATTTTCTGTTTTCCCCAGGAGGGAAGCTGCTAGTTCTGCCCTCATATGGTTTTTCAGAGCACTGCCTAGGTGTGTACGCTGGTGCACACAGGCATGTGCTTAAACAGACATGGTAGGGATGGAGTTTGCTCTGCTAACTGAGCAAAGAGGCACCTTTTAAAAGTGGTGATTCTCTTTATTTAGCCGGGGGAGAGCAACTAGCCCTATCCGTCCCCAGCACAGCATCCCTCCAGTGGCTGTTTCTGGTGTCTTATGTTTCTTTTTCAGACTGTGAGCCCTTTGGGGACAGGCAGTCATTTTAATTATAGTCTGAGATCCCCTGCCTGTATAAACAAAGACTGCAAAAATTCCGCAGCAATCACTGGTATTCCATCCCCGACAGTGTCACCATCCCCTGCATAACTGTTATGGAGATGGCCGGGCAAGCAAACCAGACAGAAAACGGACGGCCCGGAGATAGTTCTGCAGGCAAACTTTCATTCCCTAACAAGGAATGACATTTTCTCTTCAGAAATTATAGTAATGTTGCCCAGTCCTTGAAAGAGCCAGGAGCTAAACAGAGCTGTGTCCATCCTTTGCACTCAAAGATTAGGGCAGGCTTGCACAAGACGTGACCCATCAAGCTGAATGCAGCCAGGTATTGTGTCTTGCCAGTACTTGACACCCTCACCCTGTTTTGGCAGGCCCAGGCAAACAGCAGAAACAGGAGCTGATCTGTAAGGAGCCAAGTTCCTTCTACAAAGGAGATTGATTCAATGGGGATCTATGTATTTGTTGTCTTTTGCAATAGTGAGTTGATGGTGGCTATATTTGGCAGTGTATGTACGATTATTATGTATGCCACTGACTCCTGTGTGGGTTAATTGCAGCCCTCTTTCTTATAATAACCTTTCTTATAATAACCATTAGCTGAGGGTTATTATACATCCTGTTGCTATCATTTTCATTTTCAGTGGCAGTTGCTTGGATGTCGTTATTACTTGTAGACGTGATCCATATGCAATAGACATTGGATCCTTGCAGTGGCTGTGTCATCCACATTACAGTAGATCTTAAATACAGAACAGAAAGTATTTCTTCGCCCAGTACATGATTAATGTATGGAATCTGCTGCCACAGGATATGGTGATGGCCACTGGCTTCTTTGATGGCTTTAAGCGGGGGAGACACGGCCGCAGGCACCAGGCGGCCATGTTGGCCGGATGGCCGGCCCGGCCGCGGAAGGGCCAGAGGCAGCCACGGGGAGGGCAGAGGCGGCAGGGGGTCCAGCCCGGCCACGGGGAGAGGAGAGGCGGCGGTGGGGGGTCTGGCCCGCCCGCCAAAAAGGACAGGGGCGGCGGCGGCGGGTCCGGCCCGGCCACAAGGAGAACAGAGGCGGCGGCAGGCGCCACTCTAGGCGGCGGCGGCGTAACTCTCCGCCCGGCCAGAAGGCCAAAGGCGGCGGGCGGCACTCCGGCCAGGAGGCCAGAGGCGGCGGCAGCGGGTCCGGCCGGCCCGCAGGAAGGCCAGAGGCAGCAGCGGCGGGTCCGGCTGGCCCGCAGGAAGGCCAGAGGCGGCGGCGGCGGCGGATCTGGCCCAGCCGCAAGGAAGGCAATGGCGATGGCAGCACCCTACTAGCGCCCGTTATTTTAACGGGCTTAAAAATACTAGTGGATGATAAGTCATGACGGCTTGTGGAACCTCCATCCTCAGAGGCAGGGGCGCCTCTATCATGAGGCGAAATGAGGCAACAGCCTCAGCCTGCAAGTGTGCTATGAGGCAGCAAATGCGGGGCGGGGAGGGAATGGAAACCCAAAGGTGCTGAATAAGTAGATAATGACTTTGTTCTGTAAGACAGGACATGTTCTGAGCATGTGCTCTTCTTCAGAGGCAACTGTAAAAGCATATAACATGTATGAATAATGACTAAAATTTCCATAATTTTAAAAAAAAATCATATACAAAGCTTTAAATGAACTGTGCATGATCCTATTACAGAACAAAGTTAGTATAGATGTATTCAGTACCTTTGGGTTTGCCTTCCCTCCTCTCCCCCCACCCCTGGTTTCCTGGTGCTGCATCATTCCTCCACCACCCTTTGCAGAAAAGGTGGGCCCTGCTCTGCTCCCCACCATGGGTGTCACTCCACCTGCCTGCTGCCGTCCCTCTCTTCCCTGCTCTTTTGCTTCACCATTTCCCTTTGCCAGCCTCGCACCTGGGGCTGCCCCTCCCCCAGCATGCTCTGTTGTCCTTGCTTCCTCATCTCTTCCCTCTTCCCTTTGCCATTATCTCCGTTCCATGGGACACTCCTCCTGCCTGCCACATCCGGCTCCGTCCCTCTGGTGTTGACGCTGCTCCAGCAGCAGGGACAGGCGAGAGAGAGCACAAATGAGCCTATCGGTCGCTCGCTGGCCCTGCAGCATCACACTTGCCTGCGGCCTTCTCACCTTCATTCAAGCATTGAATGGAGGAGAGAAGGCAGAAGACAAGTGCATTGCTGGACTGGTGGACAGGCTCATCTGCTCACTCTCTCACTGTTGAGGGTTGTCATTTGTATCCCCCAGTTAATTAGCAGAGCACTAAAGGAGCTACCCATTCCAGTTACAGAGCAGTTGCAGAGTGTAGTTGTTGCAGCTGTTTAAAGAAGACACATGGAGATTCGTGTAGAACCAAATACTAAGTATTTATTGGTGAAGTGCACTTGGGATAGGAAAGACCTAACCCTGATTTATAGAACTACATGATGAATAGGTAGGGGGAGAAAGTGAGAGAGAGGTTTCCATCTACACTCTAAGAGGAAAGGAAGGGATTCTGACTCAGCACAGGAAATACCTGTAGAGTCATATCAGGGGTCATAGAGTAGAGACAGGTAGAACAGTTAGGGAGA
The DNA here is from genome assembly GCF_027244095.1 of Hemicordylus capensis. Taxonomy (NCBI): domain Eukaryota; kingdom Metazoa; phylum Chordata; class Lepidosauria; order Squamata; family Cordylidae; genus Hemicordylus; species Hemicordylus capensis. The sequence goes on from NC_069662.1 coordinate 152,634,144, forward strand.
ACCTGACTCACTACCTCTACTCCCAATGCCCCCAGTAGTCATTAGGATAGTGATGCACCAGAACGCCATCTCCAACACTCGCAGCATCTGTGAAAGCTGGACGCAGCAGGTGGGAAGCCTGTGCCATGGGAGGGAAACAGAGAAGAGGGACAGTGCCAGGGGGCGAAGCCAGAAGTGCACACTCTGAAAGGAGGGAGGGGAGAGAAGAGCAACGGTGTGAAGAGGCAAGGCAGAAAATGGCCTTGCTTTTTAAAAAAATTATTCATTCATTCATTACATTTCTATACCACTCAAGCCAAATGGGTCTAGGCGGTCTTGACACAGGTTGTGCTTACAAATAACTAGTTCATGTGTAATTCAAACTGCAAAGATGTCAGTATCTTTTAAAAAAAAAGAAAAGAGAAAAGAAAAAGCCTATATCTGTTAACAGGGCAAAACATTCCCACAGCTTCACCTTTTGACATCCCTCCACCGCCTCCAGCATCCTAATCACATTTACTTGGAAGGAAGTCTTGTTGATTTCCACAGAAATTACTTTCCTGTAAATGTGTTTTGGATCTCAGCCTTTCCTCCTCCTTTTCAAATTTCATTTTCTGGGCGACAAACGCACTTAAACTGTGCAGTTTCCTTCCAACATGGTTCATTATTATTTATGAAGTCATAATGGCTTAACGTTGGTTCAAACAATATTTCAGTACCTTGAATGGTGAGTCCAACACCCTTAAAAAAAAAAAGAACAGTATATCACAGGATCAATTATTATTTTACCTCAGTTACATAAGGATCACTCAGTTCTTTGATTAACATGATTAATATTCCTGTCGTGGAGATTTGCTGCCTAGAAAGCATTGGCATACACGAGGAACTGAGTGAGAGAATATTTCTCCGCTCCTTATGTGCAGCAGCAGTTTACCTCAAGGGAGTTTCCCTTAAGCAGGATTGTCCTATTTATGATTTATAGTCCATGAAGTCTCCTTTCTATGCCTCCAGTATTCAAGCAGATAATAAGGGTATCACTGCATGTAATTTCTCCGCCTTCAAAATAATTCATAGATCTCTTCAAGATCTTCCCCCCAACGTATGAGCCTAGCTCACCAGCTGTGTCCTGGCACGTTCGATAGGCCTCTTGTTTTGAGGAGTTCCAGACAAAGAGCAAAAGCAGAAAGTGAAAATGAACTGCTATACATAGAGTCCTTCCTCATGATCCATGAGAAGGGCTTGAGGGCAGGTGGAGAGGAAGGCTGCTTGAACTTCTCTTCCTTGCAGACAACCGCTCCTTCATTGCTGGGCATGCCGGTTGAGAAGAGAGCTGGTCTTGTGGCAGCAAGCATGACTTGTCCCCTTAGCTAAGCAGGGTCTGCCCTGGTTGCATATGAATAGTGGACTTGATGAGTGAGTACTGCAAGATATTCCCCTCAGGGGATGAAGCCGCTCTGGGAAGAGCAGAAGGTTGCAAGTTCCCTCCCTGGCTTCTCCAAGATAGGGCTGAGAGAGATTCCTGCCTGCAACCTTGGAGAAGCTGCTGCCAGTCTGTGAAGACAATACTGAGCTAGATAGACCAATGGTCTGACTCAGTATATGGCAGCTTCCTACATTCCTATGTTCCCCGTGCACCCAAACAATCCTCCACTGATACCAGCAGCGACGGGCAGACACCCATCACTGCTACAGCACTGGCTGAAAGCAACCGGCACTGCAACAATGGACAAAACGGGGTGAAGAGAGCTCTCACTCCCTGAACTCCATTTAAGAGGCTTGCTCTGTAGGTGGGTTTGCCGCTGCAGCAGCACCGGCAACCGGTTGGCTCCCATGGTTGGCATGGCTTAGCGCCCGCGGCTTGGCTTCTTTAGCCCGGTCTTAGCTACACGGGTGAACAGTCTCACCGCCTGGCATCCAGAACCCTTTTGAGACATCATGTTGTCCATGTTCATGGGGTTTGTACACATGGACCTGTTGTTGTGTGAATTACCATCCATGCATTCATTTTTTTAAATGAACCCAGGGATGCAGCTAGGTAATTTTACATCCTGGACCAAATTGGTCCTCTGAGGTTCAGCAAAACCTTCCCATCATCCATTGCTCTGCCAGGAGACTGGCAGCCCTCCATTCATCACCAGCCATTCCCTGATTGGCCATGAAGGGCAGGAGGTGGGGCCAGCCCTACTGAAGGGCAGTGCTAGCAAAGGACCATAGAGTGTGCTGTGCAGAGCCCCAAACATGGCTGCTCGCTCCCGGGGACTCCTGGAAACATCAAATGCAGCCACGTGATCAACCCACCAAGGTAGGATGGCACCAATTTTCGTCCTACCTCGGTAAAGAACAAGGTACAGGATCTGGGCTGCCCACATTTGAGCAAGCTGGGTTGGATGGATTTGCATGGGTTCTCATGAGCCTGCCACCTGGGCTATGTGCCTCCTACCTTCATCTTGATAATCTTGATGAAAAGCCCTGGTGACTGTTATCCCAGTGGGGCCAAGGTGCCAGGGTGTTCCCTGTGTAATCCTCATTGAAATGACTGCGATTCTCAAGAGCACATCCTGGTGGATTGTGTCCTGTGTGTGCAAACAAGCACTGTGCTGAATGCCTACCCAAATGCTGGATCGTACGTGCTGATTGTACCCATTTGGCTGACAGAAATACAATCTGTCATCCTTGGAAACCAGTTCTCACACTTTTGCCAAAGTGTGCCGGATTTGGAAATGCTGCCTATTTCACTGTTTGAGCAATGAGAGGTTATGTGACAACCCGTTCTTTCGACATACAAATGTGACAAAATGTGCTTTCTGGGATGCAGTGAAATGTGTATTTTGAAGAGACTGTTTCCAGAATATTGTTGGCAGGGTGCGCCGTGAGACCGCATGGAAGCAGCTGGCTCATTGGCTCGCTCAGCCCCACAGTGTGAACCCCTCATGCACTTAATGTAAAATGAGCATGCCTATTTTCCACCATCAGCATGTTGGAAGCCACAGGATGGCTGGGTGGGAAGGCTGGAGTTTCTCCCTGGCCCCTTTTCAGCACAGTTTTAATTTGTGGAAGGAACCGAATGCAAACCGTCTTCCCCTGAAAATGATGGGGTGGGGAGAGGCAGCTGTCAGGGGCTTTCCATCTGGCCCTGACCTTAGCTGTCTGTCTGATCCCAAAGACCCCGTCTTTATTTAAAAGTCACATAGGAAGCTGCCATATACTGACTGAGTCAGACCACTGCCCCGACTTGCTCAGTATTGTTGTCACTGACTGGTAGCAGCTCTCCAGGGATTCAGGCAAGGGTTTTTTCCCAACCCTACCTGAGATGCCAAGGATTGAACCTGGGATTTTCTGCATGCAAAGTATATGCTCTGTCAGTGAGCTACAGTACCACTTCTTATGATCCTCAGTAATGTCTTGAGCCAAGAGACAGGCAGAGGTGAGAATTGTGGTGTTCATGCACCATTCCTGACCAATGCAAAGCACAAATATTTTGTATTTGGGTATCTATGCTCAAACGGAGCATGTAAATGGTAGCCTTGTGGATGTCGGGGTCTACTCTAGGAGCCTGCATTTTGAAGAACAGTTAGGTTCCACATAGGAACATAGGAAGCTGCCATATACTGAGTCAGAGCATTGGTCTATCTAGCTCAGTATTGTCTTCACAGACTGGCAGCAGCTTCTCCAAGGTTGTAGGCAGGAATCTCTCTCGGCCCTCTCTTGGAGAAGCCAGGGAGGGAACTTGAAACCTTCTGCTCTTCCCAGAGCGGCTCCATCCCCTGAGGGGAATATCTTACAGTGCTCACATGTAGTCTCCCATTCAAATGCAACCAGGGCAGACCCTGCTTAGCTTAGGGGACAAGTCATGCTTGCTACCACAAGACCAGCTCAAAGGAAGGTGCCTTATACCAAGACAGACCATTGGTCCATCTTGCTCAGTATTGTCTACACTGACTGGCAGTGGATCTCCATGTTTCAGACAGGAGTCTCTTCCAGCCCTACCTGGAGATGCCAGGGAGTGAACCCGGAACCTTCTGCATGCAAGCAGATGCTCTACCACTGAGCTACGGCCTCATCCCCTAAGGGGAATACCTTGCAGCAGACAATGTGTATGTGTAGTTGCCCATCCAAATGCAAACCAGTTTGAACCCTGCATAGCAAAGGGCACAATTCATGCTCATTACCGCAAGACCAGCTCTCCTCCCCAAACCACTTCTCCTCTGCAAGCAGAAATGATTTCAAGATATTATACCAGTCACATTTCACACCCAAGAGGATGACACTATGACACCCCATGTTTTCTGTTTTCTGACATGTGTTGGAAATGCAGAGCTAGGAAAATCAACAATCTATATATGTGTTCTCTGGTGATAACATGACCTCTCTCTGAGGGGAAAGAGTGTTGACAACCATACAGGAGATCGCAGCCTCCACCATTCCTTTTTGACCTCTTGTAACATTAATGGGATATCCAAAAGACAAAAGACAAATTAAGAATAAAGAACTCGTTCTTTGATGACTGACAGCCACAAAGTTCCTGTTGGAAATTATTTGAGGGTCCTGAAACAGAGTAATGATTAAACAGGTTTTGAAAGAATATTGGGGGTGAGGGAGGCACCTGAGCTAAATAATGTTAGTGTGAACAAGGGAAGGAGAATAAAGACATAGTAAGGTTGTTCTCACGACTGCACTGGGGAGAGTTGACAGGGAGGGAGGCTACTACCTGCCTCCCTGCACACAATCAACCCTCTTCATTGGGCTCTGCCACTCGCATGGCAGACGACTGGCACCACAGTGAGTGGCAGAGCTAGGAACTGGAGAAGGAAGTCCTCCAGCATCCCACAATGCACCACGCCAGGAGCATGGTGCATTGGTGGATTCCACCATTGCCAGGCGCTCTTGCTGCCTGGCTTTGTGCACTCTTGGGCACACTCATGCCCTTCTACCTCAGTATTAGCCTGGGTAAAAAAACCCAAGCTACCTGGTGGGGCAGTGCTGGGATCGGGCCTGGCAGTCCACACAAGCAGCCCTATCTAGGTAGGGCTGCTCATGAGCATGCCCTCAGTCACCTCCAAACAAAGGAGTCATGTTTTGGGTGGAAAATACCTTATTTTGGGTTTGTTACCTGGAGGAAAATAATGAAAACTGTTAAGAGACTGTGGAGGAATTGTCAGGACAGGAAAGAGTTAAGCAACCCTTTGCACCTGCCAATTTTCTCCTTCAAGTGCCCTGATGCCCCCGCTTTTTGCCCTTACAAAGTTCAGAACTTGTATTTTCCTTATACTGTAGCAGACATTTAAATAGCAATACACTCATGATAATGACAGGCAGGGTGTGTGTGGCAGGAGAGCTTGTGGCCACCTTCGGACATCACGCCAAACTGCAGGCAACCATGCCAGAGGTTGGAGCTTGTGGTCATCCGAATGCAGGAACCCACAGTTCTGTTCGAAAAGCGACCCGAGGTTCTCAGCCACAAACCTGAATGTGCACCCTTGGTTGCTCTTCGGTTTTGCAATTGATAACTCTGGTTAGAAAGCGGCTGCATGTCATCCGAAAGCTGTCACTGTCTCTAACTGGAGCTGAGACTAGGAAGCTCTTCCCTCTCTCTGTCTCTGGTTGGCACGAGAAGGAGGAAGCCCACGTAGCCAGCCCCTGTCTCCAAGACTCCAGACTGGATCATCTGGGAGCGTGGTGGGGGGAATGGGGGGCAAACTGCGGGTCCATTGGACCTGTCCTGTGGTTTCCTGATATGTGTGGAGGCAGCCTGTATTTCACAGATCACTAGTAGGGCTGCAGTGCAGGCAATCTGCTCATAGAGTCACACATTGAGGCAGGACCACACTGCCCCAGGCCCGAAGGCATGGGCACCCTGAGGGGAGCCAAGACAAACAGGTTTCCCCCTGAATTGAGCCCCTCTCATTGATATCAATGGGGCTTCATTCCAGGTAAGTTTGGGTCGCAGCCTTTGCCTCTCTCCAGGAAAAGTCCTATGGACAAACATGCCTGAAGGGGCATATTTTATGCCTCCAAGACTATTGTGCTTCCAAGTCTACCTCCTCTGTAGGATGCCTCATGGGGGGGGGGGTGGAGACAGCCCAAAGGGACAACTCCCTCCCTGTTGTACCTTCTTTCATGATGCTGTGGAGTCAAAAGAACCAGGTGGGAGAAGGAGGAGTCACTGACAAGGGACTCCATGTCAGCAGAAACCCCTCCCCATTCTACCTTGCCCATTGACATGGTGGCGGCAGGAGTGGCAGCAGCTCTTCCTCCACTCACCCTTGGTGGATAGGAGGAGGAGGAGCTGCTGCTGCTGCCACCAAAAAGCTGGCCTGGGAGGAGCCATTGCCACCAAGTTCCTCTGTGGTAGGAATGGACAACCTGAGGTCTCCAGCTGTTATTGGACTACAGTTCCCAGAATCCCCCTCGTGATTGCAGCTGGGGATGATGGGATTTTTATTTCAACAACCTGAGGAGATCATCAGGTTGGCCACCCCTACTTTGTGGTATTGGCTCCTCCTCCACTTCCTGTCTGCAGATGACTTTTCCTTCTGGAGGTCCTTGCAAGAGACCTTTATAAAGCCTATTTGCAGATGGGGAGGGCAGGAGACAAGGGCAGTGCCAGGTAGAGGGGAAGGCTGGGGCAAACACCCCCCCAGACAAGTGGCTTCCCCCTACTGACCCCCATTTCTGCTTCAGAAATCTAATATGTGGGACACAGCTTGCCCACCCATGAATGCGCTTTGCCGCTTCTGTGCCCCATCCCCTTTATTTTTTCTGGAGCCGTACTGGCAGAAGAAGACAGACTGCTTTTGCTGCTGCTTTCCGCTGCTTTCTGCCTCCCACCTCCACCTCCATAAATGGGAACTTGCCCGCACAGCTCTGAAGATATTCCCATGTGCAGATGGGGAGTTGAATAGGTGGGAAGAGTCAGCAGCAACGGCATTAGAGACTTGTGTCAGTGCTGCCTCCCCCTGGAACCCCTGGTACAGCCCCTGGGGTCTCAGGGCCGGCCATCAGCCCTTGGGCCTGTGCCTGACTTGTCCAACACTTGACGCCAGCCTTGCGCCATTCCCAGAGAAATCAGACCGGCTCTCTCCATTTTAAAATGGAGTCTGAAGACCTTTTTGCTCCAGAAGGCTTTTCAGTTGCTATATTGTCTGGTTTTTAGATTGCTGCTGCTCGGCTGGTTTTGTTTTGTTGCTTATTGTTGAACTGTTTTGTAAGCCACTTGGTGAATTTGTGTTTAAAAGTGGGAAATACTCAATGCGTAAAATAATGATGTATTTATTTTACTGTACACACTCTAAAAGGAAACCTTTTGCATTGCCATGTGTGCCTCTAGTTTGAATTTATAGGAACACACCCTATACAAAGTCAGACTGCTGGTTCGTCTAGCTCAGTGTTCTCTTCTCCGACTGGCAGCAGCTCTCCAGGGAAGGGGTGTGCACAAAACTGGAAAACCCAGTAGAATTGGACTCGAACCAGGCCTGGTCCGGTTTTGTGCATGACGAGCCGGGCCCTGGTCCGGTTCAAGTCCGAACCTGCTAGGGCCCAGATCGAGGAGGGTGAGAAAAAATGTTTTAACTTGCCACCTCTGGCAGCCTCAGGGAGTGCTGCTGTGGCCATGGGGGGAGTCTCTGGTGGTTCCCCCTTCCATCGCTGGCTTCCCCCAGTCTTAAAAGGGCCATTTCGGGGCCTTTCTAGCCCTTTCTGCACTGGCAGCACCCGGGCACACAAATGGCCAGTATGCATGTGTGGCGGTCTCCAAAATGGCCGCCGCCAGTGCAGAAAGGGATGAAAAGGCCCTTTTAAGATGGGGGGAAGCCGGCAGGTGTCGAGTCAGTTCGCAAATCCCTACCCCAGGGTTTCAGAAAGGTTTTTCCCAGGCCTACCTAGAGATGCCAGGCATTGAAAGACCTTCTGCATACAAAGCATAGGTTCTAGCACAATCCCCTTCCAAGAAATTCAGAAAATAGTGTTGCGTGCTTAACATAAATTTTAAAAACCATGGAACTAGTGGAGTTTTTACCAGTTCTGGCACTACCAATCTCTGCTATTGGTGTTTTTCACATTAGCAGCACAAGGTCTGTTAAACCTTTTCCCTCTGCTGAAGGATTTACAGTCACCAGGCCTTAAGGAGGAGGAGATGGGTAGGACTTGAGAAGTCATTAGCTAAACGACGGTGGAGATGAAGAGGCTTCTCAAAATCCAGAGACGTAGGGCATGAATTTACATGAGGATTTATTATCTCTGGCACTTTTTCTTGAAATAAGAATTTGTATAATAACAATGAATTACAGGCAACAGCCTCTCCCTCTAAAATTACTACATCCTACTCACACAAAAGCTCTCGCTAAGTTTGAGGGCATTCTTTTTCAAGTCATGAGGAAAATAATGCATTTAAATCATTTCCGTCTGAAAGCAACAAAAGAATTAATTGTTTGCAGGGCAGATAAAATAAGCTGTGCACTTGGAATTCCCTTCTCTAACTGGCAAGAGGAGGTGGAGATGGAGAGTGATAGATTAGGTTCAAATTATGAGGTAGTTTGTGGTGAATAAACTATGGCGGATTAACATAGTAGCAAATGTAGCATTTGCTACGGGCCCCGCATTTTTGAGGGCCCAGAACACCCGGCTTCCAACTGGGAATTAAAGTTAAAACTTTAACTGTCTTATTTGGTCCGTGTTAGATAAAAGATCCCTTTTTTGCTAAATGTGCCTTTTAAGAGAAGGTCCAGCACAGCATTTGTCCAATGGCTGTTGCTGGTGCCTACCACGTTTTTCTTTTTAGAGTGTGAGCCATTTGGAGACAGAGAATCATCTATACACTCTTTATTTTTCTATGTAAACCACATTGAGAATTTTGATTGGAAAATGGCATATAAATGTTCATTGTTGTTGTAGTAAGTGTGAGTTTGTGGCTTGGTCTCCCATACTCCAAAATATAGCCAGTGAAATAACTGAATTACTTTACTATGCAAGTAAATAATTTATGTTTTAATATTTATGTGCATTTTTTAAAAAATTAGGGCCCCTTTATAACATATGCTACAGGCCCCGCACTAGCTTAATCTGGCCCTGTGAATAAACTATAGTTGTCACTTTTTACCTCAGACTAGCTCTGGGTTTCAGGGGGCCCTCGGCAACATGTCTCCCATGGGACCCTACCAGCTTGGGGGTTTGTGGTGGCGCTTAGCTTGGTGGATGGGATGGGACAGAGGAGGTAACGACAGAGTCCCTCCCTTGGCCAAGAGCAGGCCTGCACAACCCTGACCCCCCTACAGATGTTGGACTACATCTTCAGCTATAGTGGCCAAAGGGGATTATGGGAGTTGTAGTCCAAAAGCAGCAAAGTTGTGCAGCCCTGACCAAGAGTGTCACTCCACCACCACCACCACCGCACAAAGGCTGTGAACAAAGCCAGCCCTCAATAGCTGCTCAACCATTTTGCCCCCTGAACCTGTCGCTACTTAGACCAGTAGGTCCTCCTGCCCATTCTGCAGTCCCATTGCCCACTGCTTTCCTTCACCTGCAGTAGTAAGCAGGATTCCAGAGGTGTTGCACAGCAGCTGAGGGCAAGGGGTGGACAACAGCACTGCAGAATGAATGGCAGACGGAGCCAAGACTGCCTTTTCTCTGTCCTGGTCTTGTGGTAGCAAGCATGGTTTGTCTCCTTAGCTAAGCAGGGTCCACCCTGGTTGCATATGAATGGGAGACTTGACATGTGAGCACTGCAAGATATTCCCCTCAGGGGATGGAGCCACTCTGGGAGGAGCAGAAGGTTCCAAGTTCCCTCTCTGACTTCTCCAAGATATGGCTGATAGAGATTCCTGCCGATCTGGAGAAGCCACTGCCAGTCTGTGAAGACAATACTGAGCTAGATAGACCAATGGTCTGACTCAGTATATGGCAGCTTCCTATGTTCCTATGTTCCGACAAGATTTGCAAGAAAAAGCTTCAGTACCCTGAAGAGCTTCCAGTGAGCATGGAGCCCTAACAAGAGACAGATCTGGCAGCATCCCTCCCTCCTCCTCAGCCTCCCCTTCCTGTAGCCTGAATGACAGGTCTAGCAGGCCAGGAAATGCTAGCTGGGGCTCAGCAACAGCCTCTCCTCGGCTGCTCAGCTCATGCTCCCTGGCTGCTCAGGCTGAGGGAAGACCAGCCAGTCACAAGAAGAGGAAGAGGGAGGATGCTGCCTGAAACTCCTCCCCCTCCCCACTTGTAGGAGACTCATCAGCTTGAAGCTAAGATGAGTCCTATAATTGGGAGGCTGACATGCCAGTGTGTCCAGGAGGTGGGAGCTGGAGGAGCCAGTTATTGCCCAACCAGAGGCCCCTTCCCCTCAGCAACCCAGGGACTGAGGTGCTCTTACCCCTGGTCTTCAGGGCCAAAGTCCAGGACCTCCACAGCCCCTGGGGAGCCCCAAATAATCTTTAGTCTGTCCTGGTTGGTGTGGTCACCCAGCGGAGCATGATGATGCTTAATTTTCAGGGGAGGGGGCCTCCAAAGACCTTTAGATCCAGGCCCCAAAATTACCTAGGTGCACCTCTGCCCAGGGACAAATGTCCCATCTTGTTCTATTGTAACTACATCCCCTAGGCAGGGGGCCATATGCCCCATACTTCTTGTCAATGCCTATCCTAGGTACTGTTTTCAGAAGGTTGTGGCCTTCTAAATGATTCGTCTAAATTTGGGGAGGGAAGAGATCAGAGATGAGTGGATTTCATGGAAGGGCCTACTCTGTTCCCCCCATAATTGGAGCACTGGGATAGTTGCAGAGAAGAGGAGTGTCAGGTTTCTCCAACAGCAGCTTCTGCCAGGCACAAGAGGCCTTTGAAAATCTTGCATGTTTCCATTTATGGGGCGATCAACGCTTTGTGCACAGATAACATTCCCCTTAACATCCCTAATACCACACAATAGCATTGCTTATTCAGGAAGCATTCAGTCTTGAAAATGTATTTTTTTCCAAATATGTAATTACTATATTTTCCAATTTTCGCCCCCACTCCCAAATTGCATGACTAGAGTGGGGGTGAGGTTAATACAAAGTGTCGCACAAGAAGAAGCGCAAAGCTCGACAAGGAATGTCTTCGAAGAGAATCTTCTCCTTGAAGGAGTATATAGTCAATAATAAATCAAAATGCTGCAGGGATACATGAAGCAGCGGCATTTTCATCCGAGGGAAATCAGAGCTTTTTATTTAAATGGAATAGCTGATTTAAAGGCAGAATGTGAAACCTTAAATGACAGTTAAGGCATCCTATCCTCAGGGGAAATTTAGATGTACCGAGGTACATTATCAATTTTAATACTGATTTTTTTTTCACTTAAAGCTGTTCCAATTTAAGGGTTCTTTGAAGGCTAGAATTAAGTGTTACACTCAGTTACCATATTATGCAGGGATACTGGTTTGTCGCGCATCAAAATCCAACATTCAGCAATGAAAGAAGCCAGAATCCATATCTACGTCATGAAGGTTTAGGCAGAGAAGAGCCAGCAAATCTTTCTTCCTTCATGTTGAAATCCCAGAACTAACCCAATACATTTCAGTGCCTGAAGCAGAGTTACCGAATGGCAGCCCTTCCACTAATTAACATGAGGAGATTATCCGTAAAAGCTTTCTCTGGTGCGAGCACCATTGAATGGCACAGGAGTTGAGCAAGGGCCCACCCAGAGTGGTGTTATTACTTAGATCCCATTTGTTTGAATGCGGTTTGCACAAGAGTTTGTACTGGTAGGTTGTTCTTCATGTGTCAAATCAGTACATCCCCCATTCTGCCTTTCTACATGGTATCTAAAAACCATAGACGGTGGCTGCTAATATCTTACCTTGTGGCAGGGTCACTCTAATCTGTCACTTTGAAGTTTCAGCCAGGAACAGAGCTATGACTGGGTAGGGGTGTGCACAAAAACCTGAAAACCTGGTTCGGTTCGAGCAGAACCTTACCCGAACTGAACCATGTCCGGTCTGGTTCTGTGCACACCATGTCCAGTCCAGCTCTAGTCCAAACTGGTTCGGGTCCGGCTCAAGGGGGGATGAAAAAAACATTCATTCCCACCTCAAGCCCTCAAGCCAGGCCAGTTCGAGTGCGACCTCGAGCCAGATCCCAAATCCCTATAATGGGGTGGACAGTTTCAAAAACCCTGAGCCGCCCAGCTCCTGGGAGCCACCTGGCTCACCCCTCGTTCCTCCCTCCAAATTCCAGCAGCCTCATTTCCCAGCTGGCTTTCATTGCTGGCTGCATAATTTCTTCATTCTCTTCCTCACTCTGAACGAGGGAGAGCACAAAGAATACACTCAGCCAGCAATGGAACTGTCTGGGAAATGAGCTCTGGAGGGCCACACTGGCCTTCCAGGTGCTGACCACAGCCCCTGTGTGTGACATCACATGCAGGGGGCTGGCTGGCATGACATACGTGAGGGGAGAGGAATGAACACAAGCCCACTCTCCCCTAGCTACGCACCTGGTTTCAGCATTTTGAGAAAGACTGCTTTCATTCTCTTTGAAGGCCAACAATTACCAGATGCTACACTTCATGCCCCATTTTCAATGACACACACAGAGTTGGTTGCTGCTTATAACACAATGAGCAGGGGTTCCCAGATGTTGTTGGACCACAGTCCCCACCATCCCCAGCCATAATGGCCTCCACGTTAACTGATTGCACATCCTAGAATGTGCCCATGAACCAGTGGCAAACCAGCTGATGGGCAAAGGCCTCTCTGAGGGGAGAACATGTTATCAGGGTAATCCTTGACAACAATAATAGCGGCATCAGACCTTCTCTGTTGTTCCCTGGTGCTGCATATATTCACTATATTTAAGAGCAGTGAATGAATGAACGTGGCTTCTTGAAAAGAAGCTCAGATTTGTGTACATAAGAACATAAGAACAGCCCTGCTGGATCAGGCCAAGGCCCATCTAGTCTAGCATCCTGTTTCTCACAGTGGCCCACCAGATAGACGTATTAGATGTGTAGATGTATTCATCCTGTTCATTTAAAGAAAAAACCACCGGAGTGTCTAAAAAGATGCTATTGTCATTATAAAAATATGTTATATTGCAAACAACAACAACAACACTCTGATATGTTGGACCTAAAATGCCTCCTCCTTTCTTCTGACTGATACACTATTCCAATGCACTCCACCTGTGTTGAATGGTTCATAAGATAGCTTCAAAACCAAAATAGTTACAGAGCAGTACAAATACAGTGTGATAACAAGAGCAGTGAAACTAGAGCATATTGACCATTTCGTCTGATGTTCCATTTTTGATTGGAAGTTTCCTTCCTAGCAGTGATGACTGATCTGGGCAGATTGGGGGGGGGGGGCACAAAATGAGCCTCAGGTGAGGCTCAGTTTCCCTCCTCTTGCCCTGTCCTTCTTAGATCTTAGATCTGTCTTGACTGGGGATCCAATAGGATGGACATGTCCACTTTCCAGGTCCTGTCAGCTCCTGAAGTAAGAAACTGGAAAGAGGGGAAGCAGAGCTCCAACACTGCTGGAAATCTGTTCCAGGTGATTACCACATCTGAGAGGAGAGCTGGTCTTGTGGTGGAAAGCATGACTTGTCCCCTTAGCTAAGCAGGGTCCACCCTGGTTACATATGAATGGGAGACTAGACATGTGAGCACTGTAAGATATTCCCCTGAGGGGATAGAGCCCCTCTGGGAAGAGCAGAAGGTTCCAAGTTCCCTCCCTGGCAGCATCTCCAAGATAGGGCTGAGAGAGATTCCTGCCTGCAACCTTGGAGAAGCCACTGTCAGTCTGTGAAGACAATACTGAGCTAGATAGACCAATGGTCTGACTCAGTATATGGCAGCTTCCTATGTTCACACTATTTGGTTTGAAACCAAAGCTATTTTTTCTCAACAACAACAACAAATCAGGAAAGGGCTTAGTAAATTCCAAATGACATCACCCAATGGCACCAGAGAAGAGTTATGGTGTAACACAGACCAGTTCAGAATACTGACACACTTTACAAGCATGTCAAATTTCTATTCCAAACTGGGTAATTACAAGGTTTAGCAACAACACTGCTCAGGGGCATAACAAGGCTGGAGTCAGCCCAGAGACAAATTTTTAAAATGGGCCCCTCGCTCACACACACACACACACACACTTTACAATACATAGTAATGTGACTTGCCTCTGGGGGGCCCCTCAAGGCGTGGGGGGCCCCAGGCAGCCTCCTCCCCTTGCCTAATGGTAGTTACGCCCCTGACACGGCTTCAAGCTTTGATGTCGCCAGTACGCACACAATTTTACCTTTCATTCTGATCCTAGGGAGGCAGCAAAAATTCCGAACTTTCTTTGTTTTGGAAGAAAACAATAAAAAACTGAATCCAGACAAGGCAAAGGTCCTGTTGATGAAAGGTTCCCCTGAAGTGGGTAGAGACATGATCTGTTTTAAATATCAGTCTGATTCAGACATTATGCTGTATGAGTGTACAGATGCCTGTATACTCATACATGTGTTTGTTGTGAATGACTGTACCCTTGTTCATTTAAAAAATGAACCTGGATACAGGTGCTTAGTTCAACATAACATGTGTACAGATCAGTACCTGTGTACACTGTACACTCGTTGTATGAGTATTGAACATAATGTCTGAATGGGCCTGTGGTTGCACTGCCCTGAAAAGCCAAGTGTGGAGTTTGAGTGAAGGAGCTGTCTGGAGCTATCTGAGGGTGCTCAAATGGCAGCTTTGACCAGCGGTGTCTATGTACAGCTGATTCACCAACTACAGCTCTCTGCGGGCAGAGAATCAAGTTTCAGTAATCTATGCCTTAGTCCAGATATTCTCTAGCTTGTGTCCCCAGATGTTGAACTACAACTTTGGCTATTGTGGCTGGAGATTGTGGGAAATGTAGTCCAACAACATCTGTGGACCCAAATTAGAGAACCTTTGCCTTAGTTACATTCAGATTAGACTACTGTAACATAAAGCCTTCTCTGTGTAGGGCTGCCTCTGGGCAAGAATCCCTCTTCAGAAGCAGCCCCTTCTGTAGGGAAGAATTTGAATCAACCTCTTATTCAGCAGAGAAAACCAGTATGTTGAGAACAGAGCTCATAGATGAGAGCTGGAGACAATTGCTAAAGGGCTAAAACAACTAATGGTTTAATTTCAAAAGTAACAAACTTAGATAGTCTCCATGCTGTGCTAGCTACTTGGTGGTGGAAGGAAAGAAGGAACAGAGAGAACATAGAAGAAGGGAGTGTCCCAAGAGTATCAGTCTGTCTATCACAACAAGAGACTTGGAACAGAGAGTCAGAAAGAGGACAAGGGGGCAGTCCTAGACTCTCTACCCCTACCCCTAATGTCCCTAGTGGTCAATAGGAATTATTGGTCAATGCCTATGGAGTCGCATCTCCAACACCCTATGTAATGCTGCCCCTGAGGAGAGTTCATAGGCTTCCATTGATGCATATTGCAGCTGCCAGAATACAGCTGCCGCAAGTCATGTGGAAGGTATTGCCCTTTTTCTTGTACCAGTTGCGTTGGCTGCGAGTTTGCTTCCAGGTTCCATTGGAAACTCAACAGTCTGGGGCCAGGCGACCTTAAATACCACCTGCCTCCATATGAGCCTCCCACAATCTTTAGATGGGCGTCAGAGACCCTACTCTTGGAGATGCCATCTGTTTCATGGTCACAAGACAGAGGACCATTTCAGTGGGGGCACCACAATTTTGGTGCCTCCCCAAAGAGATCCATCAGGCCCCTTTTCTACCAGCTTTTAGGTGGGCAGTAAAAATCTAGTGTTTCATAAACCTCTAAATGATCTGCTATCTTAATTCTGTGGGATATGAGATTGGCCATATTGTTGCTGTATTATTATTTTTCTTGTACCTGTGGAGTTGTGCCTAGTGTTAAAAAAAAATATGGCTGCTGTTTTAACAGAATTTTTTTTGAGTGGTCAACATCTCCACCAACAGTATGGCGGCACAGCCTGCAAAGTGCCTTCACAGAGTTTAGTTATCCAGAGTCATGCTGCATGGGGGAGGAGATGATTTTGGCCAATCCCCCCCACACACACACACACACCAGAAGCAGCCCCCTGAGACATGCACAACCTTCAGGAATATATTTCCAGGGCACACAGACACTTCCAAGAATGCAATTGCCCCTCATTCTGCTGCTTCTCCATGGTGAGGGTCTGGATTTCTGACGTCTTCTCTTGACTTTCCTGACTTGCTCAGGCCCACTATTTTAAAAATTGTGTGTGTGCATTGGACCATCTTTGAGAAAGATGGGGCAAACACCTTGATTATAAGTAAATGATGACATGAATTGCAGGAACCCAGTAGGGTATAGGTTTCTCTCCTCTTCTGGCTGTCTCCTCTTGCCTCATGTTGGGGCACATGAGCATGGATGAGAGATCTGGGCTGGTATTCTCTGATTTCCTTCAGAATCTTTCGGCATCCAGTATACAAGTTACTGATTCCAACCTCAGCAGCACCTCTCCCGCAACTTCTTTTGTGCCTCAGAACAATCCCCCCCCCCCTCCAAAGTTTGCTTCAGCCTTCACTCAAGAATGACATTCTGGGTCTAATCCTCCCATAGGTCAGACTGTAAGTCACCAATCGATTCCACTCATTGTTTGCCTCCCATTTATTCCTCAAGTCTTTGCCAGGTTGTGATGCATTACGGTGGCAGTAAAAAGAAGAGGCCTCTGGAAAGTTTGGCAGCGAATCGCTGCTTGTCTTCCTATCCTGCCTTCACTTTGCAACCTTTTTACAGATGCTTTTTACAACAGAGATCCGAACAGAACTGCAGAAGCAAACTCGGTGCTCATTTCCGTAGAGGCCACCATCCTATTTTTGGTACGAAGCAAAGGTTATGTTTTGTTTTGGTTTTAAAAAAAAAATGTTTAACACGTTGAGTCCCACCAGAAATAAGACCCTTAAGGCAGAAAAGACTTGCAAAAAGCTGTCACATCTGGTTTGCACAGAGGAAAATGCAGTAGACAAGCAAGGACTTTCTGAATTAGGTTTTATTTAGTTGACCCTGTCAAAGTTTTTTTTGTCTAACACAAAGGGGGGGGGGTGGTGGTGGGGAATATATCTAAGCTGTCTAACATTTACATTTTAAAAGTGCAAAAATTAGTTTACCTCTTCCTGAGAAAATAGATAGCACTTTCTGGCACAATCCACCACAGATTTAGGGGTATGTAAGCACAACTCCTCTCTCAAACAGAGGGGATTTAATCCATTTTTTAAAAGGCAGAATCCAAGGTGGGCTAATTTCTCCATTAGGGCCAACTAAAATATTACAGTTATTTTCTGTACTACCTGCACTGCTAATGCACTGGAGAATAAATGACTCCTATTCACTTTAGTATGTTGCATCTGTTGAAGTGAAGTATCTGATGGCAGAAGTTATTGTTCAAGTAAACTACTGCTGTTTGAGATGTGTGGGTGCATATTTTGTTTGATTGTCCTCTATAGCTAAACCAATAATCAGCATTTTATATAGCTTCTGTGCTTCACCCATATCCAGGTAATTATGACTTTTTCTGTTTATATTAGGTCTATGCACATTCAGAAAATTCAGATTCGGATTCAACACGATCCGAATTTGACAATATTGGATTTGGGTTCTATTGGCTCTGGCAATATCAGATTCGGAATTCAAATCTGAGTTCCAACTTAAATTCGGATCCCGCCCCCCCCCCCATGCTCAATGGGGAAATTGGGGGGAAATCACCAAATGTCACTAATTGGTCCTAGAGTCTTGAAAACTGTCTCACATGTAGGGAAGAAGGTCAAGGTCCACTGTAGTGAATTTGAAGAGAATTGGTCAATCCCCTGAGTTTTGGTGGATTTTTGTTTTTTAAAATGGCTAACAATGATGAAATCTGTCTTGTTTCAAGCCAGAACTTTACAAAAATTTCTGAAACTGAAGACCCTCCTTCGTCCATCATTCCACCAGCATGTGGAGGAATCTACTCTTTGCCTTCATGATAAAGGGTAACAGTATGCCCCTTTTGCCCTTTTATATTTCTGGAATGGATGGGCATACAGTTCCAAAATCTGGCACACATTGAAGTCCACATTGGCAGGACTCTTTGTATTTTTTTCCCAAAGCTATGTGCCATTTTTCTTTAACAATGGCTAAAATGGTGAAATCTGGCTTGTTTCAAAGGGGTTTTTAAATGACTTTTAAAAGGGGTTAAAAGGACTTCACAACTCAAAAGGTCTATGATTCTATGAGAGGGGTTCCCAGTTGGTTACTCCCATCACCCCCAGCCACAATCTCAAGTCCCAGCATCCCTAGCCACAATTTATTGTGGCTGAGTATGCTGAGAGTTGTAGTTCAGCAACATCCTGAGGGCTGCAGGTTGGGGAAGTCTGGTGTAGACAATACTGAGCTCGATGGACCACTTATCTGACTCAGTATAAGGTACCCTCTCAACGGCTACACTACATCAGTTCACAAATCCAAACTTACATCTAGCAAAGGAAATGCCATTTCCTTCTCGTTTTTCTCTCCAGCAGTCATAGCAAAATGTCTGGGTGATCTTCACTGAGGATTGTAGTTTGGTGAGTATGCCGATAACTGTGTTAGAGATACTTCGCGTCTCCTTCCAGAACTACAGTTCCCAAGGTTTCCTAGGGAAGGGACTGTTAAGTCACATTAAGTCGATACATCCTTTGGTAAGGAAGGCATGATCACAGCCAAGTCTGAGTCACACACCTGTCCTTTCAACAGAAACTTGAACAAATGAAATGAAAAGAGCTGGGGAAACCACATTCACCAGCCTGACATTTAGAATGCATTGATCTTACATCATAAAGATTTTGCTTCCTTTGGACTCATTATTTCTCTCTGACAAATTCATCTTGTTGTGTTGCTGTTTGTGCCATATGCGATCAAACACACACAAGACATCAGGGTTGGTTTTTTAAAAAAAATATAAGATGCAAATGTTTTCCCTTGCCCTTTGATTTCTAAATCTATCGTCTATCGTTTCAAAGAATACTCATCTGAATATAATGACAGCTGGGTTCACGTGCACACTCATATAGACGGAGAAAGAAAGAGGATAAACAGAGGGTCTTTCTCTGAGTCAAATGAGTTGCTTCCTGCAAGCTAATGTGGAAGGTTTAGAGCAAGATTCTGCTGAAATTCCAGTCTTGTGCACGTGCACGCACATGCGCGCGTACACACACACACACACACGGAGCATCTACCCTGTTACCTTTTCATTTGTCGGCATTTGGAACAGCTGGTGATTTCCACCGGTTGACTCCCAAGTGGCTGGCAGCCTCCATTTGTGACTAGCCTCGTCTCCAAACATCTCAGGGCAACCGACATGTGACAGGATGACAGATAGCCCTCTCAATGGATAGTGACAAACAAATTAGTGCCAAGATGCTTTGCAGAGCGTACCAGATGTGTTGGGTTCTATCATATGGAGCAAGCCATGAAAAGCTGTCTGGGTCCCATCTGTGCGTCTTAAGCGATCTCTGTTTGTGGAGTAAAAGGCACTGTAAACATTTGGTCTGTGTTTTTAAACAGTCTTGGGTCTTGGCCTTATCATGTGCTGAAAGCTTTTTCTGTTTGTTTGGTTTTTTTAAAAAATGGAACACTAGGTCTGGAAGATACAGTGCCACCTGTTAAGGCGTTTTTTGGAGGCTGCATGAGTTTAAAATGGTGTCAGTCCCCTGTGAGGTAGATTAAGCAGAGAGATGACAGACTGGCCCAGAGTCACCCAGTGAGTTTCACAGCTGAGGGGGGATTTGGACTCCCCAGTCCTACTCCAGCAGTCTAACCACTTCATAGGATCTGAGTCTTTGACAGTTTGCTTCTGTAAAGGGTGTTGGTTGCTAGCCTGAAAACAGGTTTGAGATGAGAGTAGGGATTGGCTTAGTGGCTGCTGATGTCACAGAAGCAGCAATGTGTCTCTCAAGCAAGGAAAGCAGTGTTCTTTCTCTGTGTCTTTTCTTTGAGGAAGGATCATTTGTGGGAAGGCTCTCTTAAGAAAAAGATTACAGTATATATTCCCCAACATAAAAGTAATGCTGGCTCATGATATTTTGCTACCTGAAGCACTCCTAGGCCCCCCTCTTCCTTCCTTCCCCTTTCACTTTTTTCCTACTAAATTCACACTCCCAATCCCTTCCTTCTTTCAAATCTCTCCGCCTTCCTTCTTTTTCAGTTAGGAAGGGGAGAATAATGTTGCTGGGAGGGGCTGCTGTGCTGCCCATAAAAACTGTCCCATAATCTCCTTCAGGGGCATAGCAAGGTTGGAGTGGGCCCAGAGACAAGATTTTAAAATGCCCCCCCCCTCACTGAAGCTCAGCTCGTGAAATAAAGAAATCTTAAATGAGGCTGAATAGTGGTAACAAAAAGCATAGTAAAATTTATATATATATCTCCCCTATGTGCCACAATAGAACATCATCCTAAATTATTTTTTTAAAGGTTTTGTAAATTGTGGACAATGCAAGTTATTTAATGGTACTAGAGAAAGACATGCTGCTCTGGTAGCTCCCGGTCTTAACACTCACATCAATTTCGGAGGATGAATACAACTGAAGGAAGCCTGGGCGGGTGCGCAGCTGGGGGAGTCAGTCATGTGACTTGCCTCGGGGGGGCCCCCAAGGCAGTGGGCCCCCAGACAACTGTCTCCCCTTGCCCTATTATAGTTATGCCCCTGATCCCCTTCCCCTAATAGCCCACTTCACCTTGCTTCAGGGCACAGGCTCCACCTGTCCCCATTTATGAGGGATAGCCCTTATTTTCTGGTACCTGTCCCTGGAAAATCACTTGTACCTCTTTTTTCCTCTTGGGGATGAAATCTTTGCTCTGAGTTACATTCTTTAGGGTTCAGCTCTTTCCTCTGAGTTTCTAGCAGTAAAAGATTGGAGTGAAATACTGCAAATGCACAGCTACACACAGTGGTAAGCGAACGTGTGCCATTGAGTCGGTGTCGACTCCTGGCTCTCACAGAGCCCTGCGGCTGTCTTTGGTAGAATACAGGAGGGGTTTGCCATTGCCATCTCCCACACAGTGTGAGAAGATGCCTTTCAGCATCTTTCCTATGTCGCTGCTTCCCGATAACAGGCAACCTCTGGTTGGCTAATCAAGTCATTTCCCCACTGCGCCATTAGGTGGCTCCATGCACTGGGCAGCCTGGCATTTCATCCACACTGCAACCAGTTAGGTCTCTTTGGGAGATTTGATAACCTAAGCCTGATTCACATGGGCGGGCATGGCGGGAACAAAGGAGGGAGGGATTCATTCACGTGGGCGGGCATGGTGGGGGCGGGAACA
The DNA here is from genome assembly GCF_027244095.1 of Hemicordylus capensis. Classification (NCBI taxonomy): domain Eukaryota; kingdom Metazoa; phylum Chordata; class Lepidosauria; order Squamata; family Cordylidae; genus Hemicordylus; species Hemicordylus capensis. Next base: position 152,655,399 of record NC_069662.1, read on the forward strand.
AGGGAGGGAGGGCTGGTTAAGCTCACCTTCCCCCCAGATAAGGGATGGTTTGTTTCTGGGAGTGTGGCCCATGCTCCCAGACAGGCAGTGCTGTGTGCCTGCAACATGCAGCTCCAGAAACTTGGATGAAGCCTCCCAACCTCCAGTGATGCCATAATGTACCACATGATGCATTGGGGGAACATAGGAACATAGGAAACGGCCATATACTGAGTCAGACCATTGGTCTATCTAGCTCAGTATTCTCTTCACAGACTGGCAGCGGCTTCTCCAAGGTTGCAGGCAGGAATCTCTCTCAGCCCTCTCTTGGAGAAACCAGGGAGGGAACTTGAAACCTTCTGCTCTTCCCAGAGCGGCTTCATCCCCTGAGGGGAAGATCTTCTAGTGCTCACACATCAAGTCTCCCATTCAGATGCAACCAGGGCAGACCCTGCTTAGCTATGGGGACAAGTCATGCTTGCTACCACAAGACCAGCTCCCCTCTCCAGGAGACGGATGCTCTAGGTGCCCATCTCTGTGTCAACTGGCTAAACATTGCCCCAGCAAACACACAATCCTGGATCCTGGGGGACACACAATCCCCACTTTCAAAACAGGGCTAGGCATCATCAGGCCCGATTCTGGTGGTTCTCATGCACAGCCTCACCCAGGCTGCACTTCCCTAGCCTGAGTTAGGCTGTGCATGAAAGCAGTGTTCATGTGTTCTGTACATATTATGTGTTCTGTAGATATTACTTGGTTTTGTGTGAATGACTGTCCATGCATTCATTTTGCAGGGTGGAGATAGTCACCCATCCAAATGCAAACCAGGGCAGATCCTGCTTAACAAAGGGGACAATTCATGCTCACTGCCACAAAACCAGCTCTCCCCAGTTATTCTTGCCACAAAGGACATCACTACCACTGCCACCCCATTTTTAAATTTCTTCCTGTCAGTGCTACAGATACGAATGTCACAAATTCATTGCATTAACACTGAAACGTAAAGATTTCTCTGTGCATGTGCCCCCCCCATGCCATTTAATTATTTCTGCTTTTCATTTTGAGTCTTCCTTTCAACAGGGGACAAGGACTTGTCACAAATCACAGAGGATTTCATTCTTCCGCATGTAAAAACCTTGCTTGCAGGCCAGTTTCGGCTTGATATTCTGAGAGAAGAGATCAGCCTAAATCAGAGTTTTATAAACCTCTTATATCAAAATACCCTCTGTTGCAAATGCACTGTCTCAGTAATTAGATAAATACACCCGACCACTTGTTACCACAATATCCTAGGAGCTAATTAGTGCATGGGGTACAAACGGCTTCTTTCTTGCACAGAATGTCTTTGTCATGTTGTCATTGTTTAGCATTGCCATAGATGGGAAGAATTGTTGATGCGCGCAGTTATATGTTAAGAGTCAAAAACCAGTTTGGCAAACGAAACGGAGGGAAACGATGCAATGTGTGCTAAGGGATAAATAGAAGCTTTTTCCACCCGTAGGTAAGGGGCTTTTAAATTCTCATTTGATCATTTACAAAAAGCCTCTGACTTGATTGTTAAATGTTTTCTCTTGTGCTTAAATTTCATGCAGGAGATTATTAAAAATTGACTTTACAGTATTTATTTTACTTATCTACCCCAGCCAGGCTGTGCTGAACCCATAGATCTGGTGAATTATTAAATTTTAAAAAGCCATTTGTGTTGGATTTACACTCTGGCTTTCTCTCTCCATCTGTAAGGACAAGGACCTTCAGTCCGAAAGTTGGAGATGAAATGCTTTGATTCATCTTTAATCTAAGAGATTTTTTTTTAAGTGTGCTAGTGTTCAGATATGTAAGACATAATGACAATCTCCAGTGGTCATGCTTAACTAACTGCTTGTTAGTGCTAACATTTAGAAGCAGATGATGAAAAGTGGGGCGAACAATATAACTCAATAGGGCTTTCAGTAGGTTATCCAAGCAAATAACTGGGCCAAATAATTCATTTCATCAGACAACAAGAACTATTTGAGACATGATAAGAGGCTAATAAAGATCACCGTGCCTAACCTAGAGGTTCTCAGACTTGGGTCTCCAGTTGCTGTTGGACTACTACTCCCAACATAGGAACATAGGAAGCTGCCATATACTGAGTCAGACCATTGGTCCATCTAGTTCAGTATTGTCTACACAGACTGGCAGCGGCTTCTCCAAGAATGCAGACAGGAGTCTTTCTCAGCCCTATCTTGGAGGTACCAGGAAGAGAGCTTGGAACCTTCTGCGTGCAAGCACGCAGGTGTTCTTCCCAGAGCGTCCCCATCCCCTAAGGGGAATATAAACCGCCCTGAGCCATTTTGGAAGGGCGGTATATAAATCAAATAAATAAAATAATTAATAAATAAATATCTTACAGTGCTCACACATTTCCCATGCAAATGCAAACAGGCTGGACCCTGCTTAGCAAAGGGGACAATTCATGCTTGCTACCACAAGACCAGGTCTCCTTCCCTCACGCCCCAGCCATAATGGCCTTTGGCCAATGTAACAGGAGATCATGGAAACTGTAGTCCCACAACATCTGAGGACCCCAATTTGAGAATCCTTGGCCTAACTCATATTAGACAACCATATTAATAGGACTTTCTGCATCTTGAAAATTGAAGACACAAAGAGGTCATTCACACAATCAAAGACTGTTCCACCCAGGTTTGGGAGCTGTGTGTGCTCCCAATTTTCAGTTGTGTGGAAGCAAGGAAGGAGGAAAACATGGGTAGAAGTGATTGTGTGGAAGCAAGGGAGGAGGAAAGGCTACACAGGTTTTCCTCCAACCTTGCTTCCACACAACCACTTCTACCCAGATTTTCCTCTTACCATGCTTCCACACAACTGAAAATTGGGAGCACACACAGCTCCCAAACCTGGGTAGAACACAGTTTTTGATTGTGTGAATAACCTCACAAACATGCAGAAATTCAAAAAGTGAACTTTCTTTTAAATGAACAGAAATGTCTCATCTACATTGACAACATGGCACATTCCAGAGAACAGGGAAGGCAGAAATTTCCCAGAGCCTGAGGATAAACCACTGAGAAAGTTTTCAGTCCAAAACACCACATGGTCTTTACCATGCTCCCTACCATTTTGCAGCTGGAAAAGGGACATTCTTGTAACTCCCTTTTTTCACTTTGTGAACCCCACCTACTCCATTATGACACATCGCTGGATGCTATCACCTACCCACTGCCTGCACTTTTCATTTGTTCTCACCTTAAATGGTGCAGCGGGGATATGCTTGACTAACAAGCAAAAAGTTGCCGGTTCAAATCCCCACTGGTATGTTTCCCAGACTATGGGAAACACCTATATCGGGCAGCAGCGATATAGGAAGATGCTGAAAGGCATCATCTCATACTGCACAGGAAAAGGCAATGGTAAACCCCTCCTGTATTCTACCAAAGACAACCACAGGGCTCTGTGGAAGCCAGGAGTCAAAATCGCACACTTTACCTTTACCTTTACTCTGTCATCACTGATTTAATAGCCAAGAACAAAATTTTGGTAAGCTTGGAAAACAATTGCCTTACAATCAGTTATCAGCAGTTCTATTTATTATTGTAGTTGTTGTTGTGATATACACATATAAATGAGGTTTACTACTACACCAACTACAAATAATGGCTTAAACAATGAGGAAAATTACTCAAAGTAGTCCCACTGAAATTAAAAGGGACTAATTTCAAGGGACTAGTTTGAGTAATTTTCCTCAGAATCTCAGCTAGTGTTAATAATAATGACACAAAACATATATTTGGAAAAGTCTTGGGAGAGACCTTCACTTCTGTCCCTCAAGTCATGTTTTCAGTGTATCAAATGGAGAACTGTAAACTGCCGAGACTCAAAATTAATAATTAAGGTTTAAGTAATTGTTTGTATGGAGCAAAATTACCATGAACGGCAGCCACCCTTACAAAAATGAATCTTCACAGCCCTCTTCAGTAAATACCATTTATTGGAAGCATGCTGGAAATTCATGCGTGAAAATGTTTCTGTGTGAAACTATGAGGCAGGGGTGAAATCCAGCTTCCCATAAAATACTTCAGATTTCCCTGAGCCCCTCCACATTTTTAAGAACCATTACTAGCTTTCCATGCAGTAATTAGGAAATGTATTCATCTTGCATTTGCTTAGATTTTAAAAATGAAAGAGAATTTCATCCAGTTAGATTATGAAAACATACCTATCTATTCTACTTCATTTTGCCAAAATACATGCTACTGAGGTTCATGGTCCCATCTCTCCTCCCCTTCAACAAGAATTTAGAGCACAACAGAGAGTAACACAAATAAGATACTCCCCCAAAAATAAAATGGACTCGATTATGATAGCAATGAATGCACCACTGAGAGATCGTAAAGGCCAAGTTGAAGACAGATCATCCTGGAGAGAATCTATCTATGTAATCGCTAAGAGCTGACACTGACTTGACGACACTTAATCAATCAATCAATCAACCAATCAATCAAAAAATAAAAATATGTAAAATCCAGGTGCCACTTTAGAAAAATTGAGAGAGCAGATCCCTGCCCTGAAGGGCTCACAAGGAGACAAACAGGAGACAACAAAGGGGAGAGAAGTACACACGAACACAGGAAGTTGCCTTATACTGAGTCAGATCATTGGTCCATCTTGTTCAGTGTTGTCTGCACTGACTGGCAGCAGCTCTCCAAGGTTTCGAGCAGGCGTTTTTGGGTTTTTTTTCTAGCTGGAGATGCTACCAGGGATTGAACCTGGGATCTTCTGCATGTAAAGCAAATGCTTTTTCACTGAGCTGTGGCCCCATCTTGGGGCAAAGTATCCCAAGTAAAAATGGGTACACCAGGGAAGAATATGCACTTATTCCATGTTCATGCACTTAGATTTAGTTACAGTATAGTATGGAGACTAAGGGGTTGGGCCCAAAGACTTAAGAGCAGACGTGGGTCAGAGCAAAAAAACAACAACAACCCAAACCCCTGTGGTGTGATCCATCCTCTTCCATGTGCTCAGACATGCAGGTGTGATGGAATCTCCATTGGGCTCTTGCACACACACCCTCCAGTAGGGATGTGCAAGGAACCAGGCGGGAGTGTGGTTCGATGGCAGGGGTGCTGCTGCTTTAAGAGCGGGGGAGGGTGCACTTACCCCTCCCTCCACTCTTCCCCCGCCGGCACTCCTTTTTTCTAACGTTTGGGGTGGCAGCGTACCTCCCTGCCACCCCATTGCCCCCGTTTAGCAGATACAACCGGAAATATCCAACGCGCCTGCATGCAGAGGAGTGCACACATGGTGTCGTTGCGTGCCCACGCCCACCGTGCATGCATGACGGGTGCGCACCCATACCAGTACGAGCAGGTGCATTGGATACTTCAGTTTGTATCCGGTAAACAGGGGCAACAGGGTGGCAGGGAGGTACACTGCCGCCCTGATGAACTTTAGCAAAAAGGAACGCCAGCAAGGGAAGAGAGGAGGGAGGGGTAAGTGCACCCTCTCCCACACTTAAAGCTGCACACACACCCCGCCATTGGACCGGTGGAACCAGAAGCCTTTCAAACCAATTTGGAGGCCCTTTATGGTTCCATGCATATCTCTACCCTCCAGCTGCCATCCAGGTATGCTAAATAGGGATTTGAACTCTGGCCTCTCCGGTCCTAGTCCAACACTCTAACCATTATACCACACTGGCTCTCCAGTGTGAACATATCTGAACAGTAGACACAAACCCATTTAAGAACATAAAAATATTAGGTAAAGCCCTGTTGGATGGATCAGCCTAAAGGCCCATCTGGCCCAGCATCCTGCTTCACACAGTGGCCAACTGGGAAGTCTGCAATGAGTACAACGGCCATTTCCCATTGGTGTTCTCTATCACATGGTATTCATGGGCATGTCCCCTGTGCTCCTAATGGAAACTGATAGCCCCATTCTCCATGAATTTGTCTAATCCCCTTTTAAAACTATCTCAATCGGTTTCAAATCTACCTCTCCATCACATCTGGTTGCAGTAAATTTCATAGTTTAACTACACAGTGGGGCCATTAACACAACCATCAAGTCATCATACTGGGGTTGGGGAGGGCTAGGGGGAAAGGCAGGATCCTACCTACCTTCCCCCCACATAATCACCAGTTCCTTTTGGTGGTCACTGCTCACAAGCCCACATGATCGACCATGCAGAGAGTGGTGTGCTGGGAGAAGGACACCCAGCCTCCAGAAATCTCATAATGCACCATGCGAGGAGCATGGTGCCTTGTGGAAATGCTAGAGGCTGGGTGGTTCCTTCCCCTGGCTTCTGTTGTTTTAATGGCTGCTGGCAGCCTATGCATTCAGACAGCCGGGTGGTGGGGTGAGGTGCATGAGCATCCTCGTACCTCACTTTTAGCCCGGGTTAAGAACCCAGGCTACCCAGCACAGCAGCACCAGGATCAGGATGAATCCCAGTGTTCCACATGACCAGCCCTACCTGGGTAGGTCTGGGTAGGGCTGGTTGTATGAATGGCCCCATTTTGTAAAGAAGTACTTCCTTCCTTTTGTCTGTCCTGAATCTACTACCACTTAGCTTCAACAGATGACCCTGGGTTCCTGAAATTATGAGAGAGGGTGAAAAAGTCTCTCTGTCCATTTGATCCATACCATGCATAATTATACACCTCTATTGTGTCCCCACTTACTGGTCTTCTTTCTAAACTAAAATATGTACGTCTAAACTCAACTTATATTATAGATGGGCTTCCGGAAACCACTAGTTATTGGCTTCTATTGCATGTCTCCCAAGTTGTCCCATGAGAACGCAAGGGCCTTGCTGTATCAGACCAAAGTTTGGTCTGGTCTAGCCTGCTGATTCCCACATACGGCTTGCCTCTAGGAAGTCCACAAGCAGCACTTGAAGGTTATAGTTCAGCTCCAAATAGCTATTAAAAACAACCACAAGAGAACGCCCACATTATCCTCTGCATTATACCCACATTCCCCTGTTGTCATTCATAACAAAATTGCAAGGAGACCCCGAGGAGTTCCTCACTCATGACTAAGCGAGGACACAGACTTCGGTAACCTTGACCTATGTCCGGGGACAATACCCAAGACAGAGCAGACCTTCTAAAATAAATCAGTCTCTTAACAGCCATCCCTCGTGTCACACTTTTATCAGCAGAACCAGCCTGCTGGATCTCACAACTGACAATGGCGTGCATTGGAAGGACAAATCGGCACAAAGGGTTATAGATGGTATCGTGCCGATTAAATTGTTGAAGGAAAACCGCTGTCAGCAGAGTCCCCTAAAGGGGAGCTTGTACAATGACCTTCCCTTGCACTCAGAAAGAGGTGTGCCATTCTCTTACGATATGTGCATTATCTGTGTCTGTCTGTCATCATGAATAGAGAATTTTCTTTGAATTGGCTTTTTGGTAATACCATACGGTGGGGCGGCCCTTCCGTGAGGCAAGGTTAAGTGATTGCCTCAGGTGGCAATTTACTGGGGCACTAGTGAAGCAACAAGATGTCCTTTTCCCCCGCTTTAGAAAAAAGATATATAGAGAGAGGAGGGTCTGTGCAAGTTGGCAGCATTTGGCACCCTGCGTCAGGTGCACAGAAGTCTTGAGCAACCCATAGGTCTCAAATCACTGTTCAGACATTATGTTGCACTGGTATGCAGATGTCTGTACACTTGTACATGTTTTTGTGTGATTTCATTTTAAAGATGAACCTGAGTATAGTTTCCTCAAATGCATCATGCAAATAGGAAGTGTAGTGCTGTACCTACGTTCAACATAACATGCAAATAACTGTACCTGTGTACAGATCAGTACCTGTGTATGCTGTACACTCATATGAGTGTTGAACATAATGTGTAAATAGAACAAGCCCTGTTGAATTGAGTGTAAGCTACACAAGAGGACGACATTTAACCATCTAAGATCCATCTCCATATAACACAGAATGGAGTGAGATAATTCGGGTGCGGGGGGTACCACTTTAGACTGTTGGTCAGGAGATATATTTTCAGTGCTTCCCTAGGTAAAATGTCCCCAACATCTGACAACTTTTTAAAAGACTCTTAAGACGCATTTATTCACCCTAGCTTTTTAACTGGAATTGTGGTTATAAACTGTTTTAATTTGTTTTAGGTGTGTTGTAAACCACCTAGAAACGTGAGTTTGGGGCAGTGAATAAATATACTAAATAATCAAACCAACATGTATTATATTAGCTATATTAGATACATGGAGCCAGCATGGTGTAGTGGTTAGAGCGCTGGACTAGGACTGGGAGACCCGAGTTCAAAACCCCATTCAGCCATGAAACTAGCTGGGTGACTCTGGGCCGGTCACTTCTCTCTCAGCCTAACCTACGTCACAGGGTTGTTGTGAAAGAGAAACTCAAGTATGTAGTACACAGCTCTGGGCTCCTTGGAGGAAGAGCGGGATATAAATGTAAAAATAATAATAATATATTAGTACCTCAGGAGAAGAACCTGTTCAATTTTTTTCTCCAATGTACAAATGTACCATATGGAAGGAGTCTTTGGCTTTCCTTCTGTGGTCATGAGGAAGCAGCTTCCTCCATCACTAAGGTGCCATAAGAAGGAACCCTTTGAGTGAATGCTGAAAGTGCTTCCATATATTACCCAAGCAGGTCACAGTGGCAAGGAAACCAGTTGTAGGGTGGTGAGCCGACCACCCTCACAGGCACCTCATTGAGCTTATGATGAAAAAGCTGGGTCACAGGAGCACCCAGCCAGGGTAACAGTAAGGTTATGCACTCTTGATCAACAGTCATGTGTTTGCAAAGAGCAAGGCAGGAGGAGAGGAAAGTAATCATATGAGAGCCAGAAGTTGAGCCAAACAGCTACAACCAACCCACGTTCTGTCCCCATCATTTTAGCGAGAGTGGATGAAAAGCCTACACTGGTTGGGCAATCCTCCTACCAAGGATGTGCACGGAAGTGGCCAGGCTGGTTCGGTTTGAATCTGGACCAGATCCGAACCATCCGGGTCCGGTCTCAGGCTCAGGCCAAGCCGGTTCGCTGGCCGGCTCAGAGGGTATACTTGTAAAGGGGAATGTGGAGAGAATTCCCCTTTACAAGTATAATATTGTGTGGTGGCGCAAATGGCCTCTGCACATGTTCAGAGGTAATGAAAATGGCCTCCGCATGTGCACAGAGGCTAGGAGGCTGGCAAGCCTGGTGGGGAGGCTGGGAGGCTGGCGAGGGATGGAGGAGCATTGATCTCTCCACCACCACCGTGGCCGTCTCTGCTGTCCCCACTGCCTGGAAATCAAAGGAAGAAATTCCCCATTTGCGCGCGCGCGCGCGCGCACACACACACACACACACACACACACAACCGGCTAGGGAATCCCCCTTTACTTGTAAAGGGGAATCCTTTCCGGATTCCTCTTTACAAGTATACCCCCGAACTGGTTCTTAGAACCGAGCCTGGCGTGGTTCGAGCTCGGGCCAGCACCCCACTTTGGGGGACAAGGCTGGTTCGAATTCAGTCTGCCTGAAGTGGGTGGGTTCGATGTCGAGCCCGGCGCAAATCGAGCCAGCTTACACATCCCTACCTCCTTCCCAGCTTTTTCTAGTGAGAACGAGCTCATTCTGCATTCAGGCAGGTTGGTCGGGTGATCTCATTCAAACTAGTCCTTTGTTTTCTGCATTCACCTGTTCCCAGGATGTTGGCATAATCCAATGAATTAGCTAAGCCTTTTTTTTTTTTTTTTTGGTCACAAGCACAGGTAGTTTTCTGGCTTTGGCTGGAACCCCTGGTTTTTCTTTTATTTGGCAGAAGACAAGCGCCTTGGCATTAATGCAGTAGCGAGCTTTGCCATGTTTAAGAATCTCACATATTTTAATCAATGTACTTGGAAGCTTAGCCATGCCTTAGTGAATAGGATCACTAACTGTATAATTACAATAATGATCAGTACTTTAAGTGGATTAGCAACAGCCTGTTGTTGGTAGCAGCATGGAAGACTGAAAACATCATTTGGAAGCACTTGTGGGGTTGATTACACTGGCAGATCTTTTGCCTTGTGTCCCTTGGCTAAAGTGTGGGGAAGCAAAACATGTTTCAGGGCCTGCATTGATCAAGAAATGGATAGTGGAAGGGGCCATGTTGACAAAACAATACTTTTGTGACATCTTTTGGAGTCCCAGAAGCTTATGGATAAGAAATGCACTGGGATGGTGGGGATGGTGAGGACCAGGATTGGAGAGCTGGTCCAGTGGTAGCAAGCATGCCTTGTCCCCTTAGCTGAGCCGGTTGCATATGATTGTGGTTGCATATGGATGGGAGACTTGATGTGTGAGCACTGTAAGATATTCCTCTTAGGGAGGTTCCAAGTTCCCTCCCTGTCAGCATCTCCAAGATAGGGCTGAGAGAGATTCCTGCCTGCAGCCTTGGAGAAGCCGCTGCCAATCTGTGAAGTCAATACTGAGCTAGATGGCCCTATGGTCTGACTCAGTATATGGCAGCTTCCTATGTTCCTATGATGATGATTACTGTTAGTACTTAACAGTTGTTTAGCACTTCCGAGTGGGCAAAGCGCTTCACATTCTCTCGATATAATCCTCTTGATATATTCTCTTGATATAATCCTAACAACCACCCTGGAAGGTAAATCACTATTATTAGCCCCATATTGCCTGTGGGCAGCCGAGGCTGAGAGGGAGCGACTGTCACAGGGAGGGATTTGCCTAAGGCCATCTAGTGAGTTCTTGGCAGAGCTGAACATTAACCAAGGAAGTCATGATTTCCAGCTCACTCTCAATATACTGCAACAGCTCTCTACTGCTCTAACTGCTGCTGCTGCTGCTACTATTACTACTACTGTAGCCTGAGGAAGATGGAGAGGAGGAATAGGAAAGAGAAGGAGACTGAGCTGATGATATGATCTTCTGTGCCCCCAGAACTAATCAATATGTATGTTGTGGAATAGGATCTCCCTTCCTTCCTTCCTTCCTTCCTCTTCTCTTCTCTTCTCTTCTCTTCTCTTCTCTTCTCTTCCCTCCCTCCTTCCTTCCTTTCTCTTCTCTTCTCTTCCCTCCCTCCTTCCTTTCTTCCTTCTCTTCTCTTCTCTTTTCTTCTCTTCTCTTTCTTCCCTCCCTCCCTCCCTCCCTCCTTCCTTCCTTCCTTCCTTCCTTTCTCTCTCTCTCCCTTTCTAACATGCTTAGAGCAGCTTACAGCATTTTAAAATATTAATAATCCTGTTCCCAAAGGGCCCACAATCTTTCTTTTGTTGATGAACAAACAAAAATTAAAAAGGAGGGGTGGGAGGTTGTCAGAGGGGTGTATCCAGCAGGGACCTGGTCCTCCTCAGGCCGATGGAATGGCCTTGCTGCTTGACACACCCTCTGCTGCAGCCTGATGGCGATGGCTGTAGAGCAGGACTTGGTTCTTCACAGAGGGGAAGAACATTCGCTTTGATGCCTGGGTGGGAAGCCAGTGAGTCCATCTCTGCTGCACATAAGGTGGTAGAATCGTCTGCACCATTCTAGACTGCAGGTGCAAGTCGCTATTTTGGAATGTTTCCCTAAATTATAAATCCCCTGAAAATAGAAAAGCAGTACAGCAGGCAAAGGGCCAGGAAAGAAGCTTTCTCCCTCATATGCTAGGTTTCTGTTTTCAGGGATTTTTCTATGCAGAGGAACATTTAAAAGTAGCGTCCACCCCCTGTGATTTGAAATGATTCTGTCCATTCTGATACCTCTGCACTTTATCAGTTCATTCTAATACACATGACGCGTAGACCCAACCCAAGCTATTGTATGGTGGACAGAACAAAAACGGGGCCAGGGCCAGATGCATGCAGCAACTCTTCTGTCCTGGCCAGCTCTGCACCGCAGGGAGGCAGGCAAGTGTTGGTATTCAATAGTGCATAGCTCACCCATCAACAAGAACCTCAGAGAGAGAGGAAAGGCCATAACATGAAAGCAAGAGCCTGGGATGAGATGAATCCAGTGCTTGGTGAATCCAGTGTGTGTGCAACCTAGGACTGCCAAATCTCTACCAGGAGGGACCTTTTAAAGTAGATACCCTTTCTCTGACTGGCAAAACATTGCAATGGAAACAATGCCTTCCCTGCAACTGCTAACGGTACATAGGAGCATAGGAAGCTGCCTTATACTGAGTCAGACCATTGGTCCATCTAGCTCAGTACTGTCTACACAAACTGGCAGCAGCATCTCCAAGGTTGCAGGCAGGAGTCTCTCTCAGCCCTATCTTGGAGATTCCAGGGAAGGAACTTGAAACCTAGATGCTCTTCCCAGAGTGGCTCCACCCCCTGAGGGGAATTATCTTACAGTGCTCACACTTCTAGGCTCCCATTCAAATGTAACTAGGGTGGACCCTGCTTAGCTAAGGGGACAAGTCATGCTTGCTACCACAAGACCATCTCTTCTTTCGGTGTCATTTCCAGGGGCCATTTTGTGGCTCTTTTTCATTTTTATTTTTTAAACAGCCAGAAATCAGGGGGCATTGCTGGAGAGCAAGGTAATGTGCTTTACTCTTCTTATTTCTCCCCCTTCCCCCCTTTTTTGGCAATTTGAGCACACAAGTGTGCTGAGGAACCTAAGCCGCCACCCCCCCACCCCCATTCCCATAGGCTCAAGGTCTCTTTTTTCATGGCTTCCCTGTTGGTGACCTTCTGTACTGTACAGCAAACTGCTTCACTGCGCTGGATTCCCCATTCATTGCGGGCTGGTTCCCGGGTTGCATGCATCCTCCCAAAGCCGCTTACTCAAGAGATCTCTCCTAGCCAGCTGGTGTTGCAGACGCCCTCCAGAGGGAGGCGAGCAAAATCCAGAAGACAATGCAAAGTAAGTGCTGTTTTCCTGGGAAGCTAATCAGTTCTGTTTGAGGATGGAGGGACGTGTGCCAGCTGAAAATCAATGCCCTAAATCAACTTGGCGTGCGCCTGAGCACCGCCAAAGTGTCAGCTGCTAACAAGGGAATAAAGGAAACGGTTATTGGATACTTAGGAGTCTTTTGTAAGTGCTTGTGTAAAATAACATATTTAATTTAATGCAAAGTTATAAACCTAATTGGGCTTTATAGGCATTTCAGCAGGGAAGCCAAGAACAAGTTGCCTCCTCCCTCTGCTCAAATAACTATTTAATCCGTACTGAATTACAGATCATCATTTTCGAACACATGTCTCTAACATACAAGTTCAACATTCTGACATATCTCTCCGGCTCTCTTATTGGTGCATTGGGGGGCCCTCCTCGCCTCCATGAGACACTGCCCTCTCTGGCCAGTCTGACTCCTAGTTCTGTCTCACTTCTCAGGTCGCTCTCCCTCTTCAGGATCAAGTTTGGGTCTACGCATGCAACAGAATGAAGGGGCAGAGCAGTCTGTACCATTTCAGGTGGCAGGTGGGGGTGCCATTTTTGAATGCCCCTCTTCATGAGAAATCCCCTGAGGTTAGAAAACAGAGAAGCATTCTTGCCCAGCCTGCTCCCGGGTGCTCCACGTTTCTACTTGTGGGGAAATTCTCATGAAGAGGAGACATTCAAAGATGTGAAGGGGAGCATTCAAAAACGTGGTCCATCCCTTGCAGTCTGAAGTGGCATGATCTATTCGGCCACCTCAGGACAATCCATCTCTTCCTGCTGCATGTTGATGGATTCGCTTCCTACAAAGTGTAGAGTAGACCGGGCCAACTTCCCCTCCCAAACCCTGACCCTCCATGCTTCTCTTAGCCTGTTGCCGCCTCAGGTCTCTAGCTCCTGCCTTCCTGGGCCCATCTTTCCTTTACCCGCTCCTTTCCTAGGCCCTCCTGCCTCCTAGGCGTCTCCTTGGATTTGCGGAGTTCATTGTGGGCAGCAGTTGGAGTGCATGGACTGCTAGAAATATGCCAGAGTTGACTTGGACTTTATATGGAGAGTAGTTCCCAATCTTTGGTCCCCAGATGCTGTTGGACTACAATACCCATCATCCCCAGTCCAACAACATCTTGGAGGCCCAGTTTAGGGAAGCCCTGATGCTGTTCCTCTCTGTAAGCTTCCTCTCACAAAGATTCCCATGGAGAGCTGGTCATGCAGTGGTGAGCATGGCTTATCCCTGTTACTAAACAGGATCTGGCCGGGTTTGCATTTGGATGGGTGACTGTACAAGAGCACTGTTTGCTGCAAGACATTCCCCTTAGAGGATGAGGCCAGAGATCTGTGTTAGAGCAGCTAGGCTCCAGGTTCAACCCCTGGCATTTCCAGGTAGGGCTGGGAAAGACTCCTGCTTGGAACCTTGGAAAACCACTGCCAGTCAGTGTAGACCAGGGATTCTCAACATTGGGTCCCCAGATGCTGTTGGACTTCAACTCCCATAATCACCCAGCCCCAGTGGCCTTTAGTTAGGGATTATGGGAGCTGAAGTCCAACAACATCTGGGGACCCAATGTTGACAATCCCTGGTGTAGACATTACTGAGCTAGATGGACCAATGGTCTGACTCAATAAAAAGCAGCTTCCTATGTTCCTATGGCATTTGAGTTTCAGCAGCAAGATATTTCTTGTAGACAGCAACGCCATTTCTCCATTTGTATGCCTGCCTGTTGCAATGCTTTGTGTCCTTTACAATCCAAGGAAACAAAATCCCAAGGTCTCTAATAAGTCTCCTTCCATCTTTCACTGGAGGCTGCTTCCCAGGCTTGCAGGATCAGATTAGCCCAATTTTCTCATCTCTCTGAATGTGGATTTGTCGCTGTGCAGTGTCGAATTCTTTATAGCACTGCCCACGAGCAAGCCATGTGGCTCCAATTCTTTATTTACACCTGTCTCAAATCACTCAAAAAGTGCTGCCAGCCTCGGAAGTGCTAAGTCTGACGGACCGTGTTTGGAGGAAGAGCTATTTTTAAAAATGCCAACCAGCAGAAGCAGCAGCAGCAGCGCAGAAAAGCAGCTAACTCATCTCCAGGAAATTACTGGACTCTGTTAACATTCAAGGGGGGTTGTTAGCAGTGCAATGGGAGAGGACTGAGATTATTCTCACTGGCAGGAGTTGCAGGTCATGGCCGCGTTGCCTTCATTCCTTTCCAAACCTCTCAAACTGGGCCAAGTGCTGCCGTCTTCCACTGTCTGAAGGCATGTGGGGAAATCTCTCTCTGCAAAAGGACTTGGCTAAAGCCATCTCAGTCTGGGCTCTTGTTTGGACCTGGAATGCTCTTCTTCTGCTCTCCAGACTGTGTCCACTCTCAGGCCATGCCGGCCCTCAACCCGACTCTGTGTTAGATGCCGGTGGGAAGGAGAAATATTCTTGTGGTTATGAATTGTCCCCTTTGCTAAGCAAGGTTTGCTTTTGGATAGGTGACCTTGCTGAGCATCCAAGTTTGCTTTTGGATAGGTGACGGCATCTGAGCACTGTCACCTATAAGATATCCCCCTTAGGGGATGGGGCCACTGCTTACTGCTAGAGCATCTGCTGCGTGCAGAAGTCCCAGGTTCAACCCCTGGCGGCATCTCCAGGTAGAGCTCGGAGAGACTCCTGCCTGAAACCTTGGAGAGCCGCTGGCAGTCAGTGTAGACAGTACCGAGCTAGATGGACCAATGACCTGACTCGGTATAGGGCAGCTTCCTAGGTTGGTCTCAGAATTCTAGCATGCCTGCTATATTCCACCCACCCACACCTCCCACCAGCCTGTCCTCTCCCTGCTCTCTCTTCCTCCCAATCCCTTACCTGAGTCTGCATAGGACCGGGAGACACCGTGCACAATGTCCTCTTCACTCCATACAAAGCACTAAGCCAGCAGCCTCACGGCTCACCTTTCAGCCCAGTTTCTATATAAAAGGTAGGGCTGTTCCCTTTAGTTCCCCCAAGTACCCTGGGAGATTGTGGGAATCATAGGTGTGTGTTTTTTTAAAGGGATGTCCCCTAAAAAGTCACATAAAGGGGCCAAACATAACATAACTTGTCAGAAGGCAAGCAGCAAGACTGCTGGCTTAGTGTTGGGTATAGAACAAAGAGGAAATCACGTTGGCTGTCTCCTGGCCCCCATTCTGCCCCAGATAAGAGAGAATGAGGGTGGAGGGGTCTGACAAACTGTTGGGATTCCAACCAAATCCAACCCAACACTCCTGACCCGACAGCTGGCAGGCATAAATATCGGCCCCTCTTGACGGTCTCCGTGCCAGGTTGGGTTGGATTGGGATCTGAAATTTGGGCCTAGTGGTAGCACCCAAGCTGAATCCCCCCGACATCCCTTAGGCCCCACTGTGGGCTCCAATAATGTGAACTGTCCCCTCCGTATTTACAAGTTTAGTTCTGCCTTGGAAAACATGTGGGCTGAATGCACACAGTGCTACGAAAGAGATGGATGCAAGGTCTTCCCACTGTCTTATCAGTCCTGCCCCTTGAACAATTTCCCTGCACTCCCCCCTTCTAGCCTGAGAAGTTGGAGCCAAGCCATTGTTAGCATGCTTCCCGTCACCTCTTAAACAGATTAGCACCATGCCCCCACCCCCTTTTAACAATGCACCAGCGGAGCCATTTAACATTATGCCCTTTTAAAAGAATCCAGAAATGAAATGAGCAGCAAAGGATCAACTTGCGGAATAAAGCAGAGGCCAGGAGAGGATTAGGGTTAAATATGCATTATTGCAAACGTACAAGAGAAGAAGGTCATACCTCCCCCAGTCTGTAGTGGATACAGGATTAAACAGAGAGCCTTTAATCACTAATCACTTACTGTACCTTTCAGAAGCAGTACATAAAAGACAAATAGCAGTGAGTCAGCTCTTGCTGAACAGCCTACAGATCAGTGGGAAGCTCAATAACAGCCACAAGAGGCATGGATCTGGGGATATCACTTTCTAGCAAAACGATCAAAGCCGACATCCTTATTCAGAGGATGCCCCGACATTTAGATCAGAGGCAGGCAAGGAAATGGTGTGACAGTCCGAAATGTCCTCACCGCAATGGTGCAGCTTGGCTTTAGATTAGCATTCTTCACTGTAAGGCCAGAGGCAGCCAAATGTGGCTCCCTGACTAAACGTTAATTGGGCTTGTGTGAAACTTTGGCCAAAGTTGAACGCTCTGCACATCCCCTGGCACCATGTAGAGATGACCATTTTCACCATGCAGTGCTACACTTTGCCCAGCTCTGGTGGTGGAGGGGCGGGTGCTCCTTTAAGAGAAACAGAGCCCTCTTGAGAGCCTGCACCATCTTGGAAGGCATGCACAGAGTGCTGAGAAGTGTAGCCCTTCCCAGTGCTTTCCCCCAGTGCTCTTAGAGAGGTCTCCGTCTTTCTTAAAGGGCCCTTACAGCACTGAGAAAAGCACAGTACAGGTTGAGTATCCCTTATCTGAACTGCCTGGGACCAGAAGTGTTCCAGATTTTGGATTTTTCTGGATTTGGGAATATTTGCATACTGTAATGAAATATCTTGGGCATGGGATCCAAGTCTAAACATGAAAGATTACTATACACTGTATTTTATTATTTTTTTAGGTCTTATTGAAAGTATAAAAACAAATAAGCATTGAATTTACGATAACTACAGGTAGCTGTCAATGTAATCAAAAATAATGGCAAGAAAATTTTCAATGCAATAATGTTGCTGGTCATGTTAGACTTTTTAGGTGGAGATGAAATTCAGATTTCATGTCAAAATAATGTTTTGTACTTACTAAAAAAAAGCCGTGGTGGTTTCCGGATTTTGGAGCAGTCCAGATTTCAGATGTCCGGATTTGGGATACTCAACCTGTACTGCATGGAGGTCATCAAAATGGCTCCCACGCTGAAGAGTGTTTTAGCCAAAGTGGCCCCTGCTTGGAAAATAGTGAAGATCTCTGGTCTGGACCACAGGGGCCTTCACACACATCTCATCCCATGGGCTTGGTATGCAGATCTGCACCATGTTACACAATTGCCCATCCTGGCTGTCGGGAGCTGGGCCATGGGTAGTGGCCACTAGGAAATGCAAGTATGGGGCCAGGACTGGGAGAATCAGGGAGACACAAGATGATCCACTAAATAGTCAGTCCAGGGCCAGGGGATGAAGCTAGGAGTCAAGAGCCAGGAGAAAGTCAAAGAAACGGTCAGGATCCAGAGGGTCAGGCAGAAGCCAGAAACCTGCTGAAGCTCAAACCAAGTAATCATCAGGAGCCAGATGGTCAAGAGAAGCCAGGAACACACCAAAGGTTAAGCCGAGTAGCAGTCAAGGGTCAGAGGTTCAGAACAAGAGTTAAGAACAAGGCAAGGATCACACCATTGGGGGAAAAAGAAGACCAGCACAAGAGAACCTTGATACAGAGACAAGCCCTGCCTCAAACAGGGAACCTTTTATACTTCCTGCTATAGGAAAAGGCCAATGAGTGATCTCATAGGGTGGAGCCTGCCCAGGGCTTCAGAAGCCTAGGAGTTTGCTGCAGTGTGGCAGCCTGCCACAAGGGGCAGCAACCTGCAGGGCATCAGGGAAGGCAGAGCATGAGTGAGGAAAGAGCCAGTTCTGCTGCTCATCTCATGTCTTAGGCCTGGACTATATGTAATGTTTTCTATGGGAACCGGCATCTCTCTGGAGAATTTGCAGCTACCACCTGCCAGACACACCATCAATAATTCACCAGAGTATAATGTGGAAGTATCTTTCATGAGTTCCCTCCTAGAAACTAGGAGTGTCAGATTAGAGGTGGGGAGATCCGACTTCAAGACCCACTCAACTGAATTCACCAGTCACCCTCCCTCGGCCTAACCTGGCTCTGGGGCTCGCTTGTTGCCTTTTCCCACTAGAGATGAAGGCAACACGCCACCCCACCTCCCACTGGCCCTGCACCTGGAGCCAGTGCTGGCCACGCCAGCATCTTTGGCGTGACCAATGGCAATGAAGTGAGGCCAACCAGTGCTATGAAATGAGGCCGTAAAAAGCAAAGAGGGCAGAGTGTGTCAAAGCTGAGACCAGAGGAGGGGGAAGAGGGGTGGAGTCTTGGCTGGTTGAAATGTGGGGCATTGTCACCACTGGTTCCAAGCATGGGGCCAGCAAGAAGGAAAACACATGAAGGGCAGTGAGGAGATTGGGGCAGAGGCAGCTGGTGGGTGAGGCAACACCTACGGGCAGGGTAGGCTAGGTAATTTTGGTGCCCGGACTGCCCTGCTGTGAGCCCACCCACCCCCAGTCACGGGCTTGGGATGATCTCTCTCAACTGCACAGGCACACCTTGCAGTTAGCAAGAGGCACTGGGCTGAACAGACAGGCCCAGCATCACTCTGGCCACCCCCGGGGGGGGGGGACTGCTTGACTCAGCCCCCTCGGCCACTCCTCAGCTATGTGGTGTCTCAGGTTAAAAAAACATAAGGTTCAGCACAGTGGGTGCAGGGTGTCAGGCACAGGGTGTCTGCAGGAGCCTCCCCCCCATCCATTTGGAGGCTCCCCTGGACCTTGGAAGCCACAGAACGGGGCCCCAAGGTCTGGAGGTTAGAGCGCCTCTGCCTAGAGGAATGGTGCAGGGGGCCTGCACATGCCTCACCATGATGCACTTGCTGCCTGAGGCCACCACCTCACCTTGCCTTGTGGGATAACTGCCCCTGTCTACCTCATAGGGTGGTTGTGAGGATAACACTGGAGGCAAGAGAAGCTTGCACATCACCCTGAGCTCCTTGGAAGAAGGACAAGATTAAAATGCAACCAATAAGGAACTGCCTTGGGTGCCATGGCAGAAAGACCTACCCCTAATGGTAAAACTACTTTAAGGTTGCCTGTCTGGGCTATTATTGCTTTGCTATCCAGTGTAGTCCTGAAGCTCTGAGCATCCCACTGAAAATTAAAAAGTGTGCTTTAGCAGCCATTTCCACAAATGAATGTAAATGGGCGTTTGAGCAGACATACCTCGCTAGTAATCCTTCAACACTTCATAACAACCCACTCCAATCTCTCTTTAAAATGTAAGACTATTTGCAGAACGAGGCATGCTGCATTGTGAAATATTAGTTTTTTATTACTTCTAGTAAGCAGCAAAATATGTTTTTTCAAAAACTCCAGTGCGTGAGATGGATTTTCAATAAGAGAGGCAAAGTGTGTGTGTTTCTCTCTATTAGATTCCACAGAAATCAATCTGAAATCTGGTTCAGGCTACTAAAATTAGATCTAAAACTATTTAATTTGGTTTCAGGAGTGTTTCTCCCCTTCCGTCGCCTAGCCTAAGGACACAAAGAGATAAAATACCTTGAGTTATTATCACTTTATGGGCACCTCCATCTCTAAGAGCAGATTACACAGTATTTTGGATTTCTCAGTGGTTTAGCTCAACCGGCATTAGCAGTCAACAAATACCTTGTTTTCTCCCAAGCATTTCCAGGCGTTTGACCATTCCTTTACTTTTGCTATTTCAAACACACACATACACACAGAATGGTTGGTGGACTTGTTTGTGTTGGGTTCTTTGGATGGAAGAGATGTGTGTCTGAAAGTGATCATATGGCCGAACTGATCAGTGTTGCAAGAAAAGGATCGCTCACCACTGAGCAGCCCTTCTGAACTGAATAAGAACTGTCTCCTTCCCTATGAACAGCACTGTTCATCCAAGCCCACCAAAGAACCAGCTCCTCCCATGCCAGGAACTTTGTCTCTCCATTGTCTGCACAGTGACTGGCGGTGGCAACAAGATTTAGCAGGCCCTGATAGAGAAGAGCTGTAAAGATGTGCAAAACGATTCAAGCTCAAAACTATTCAAGCTTGAAACAGCTGTTTTGAGTTTGAAACAAAATGCCCTTAAAATAAAGGGCCTGTTTTGAGCTTGAAACAAAACTACCCCGTTTCAAGATCAAATTGTTTCGAGTGTTCCAAGTGCCATTTTGGAGGACTATTTTTCCAAGGAAAGCTGGTCTACCGATTGGGGTCAGTGGGTAGACCAGTCCTCTGAGGCGGGTCGATGTGTTGTCGGGAGTGGAGGCCTGGTCTACCTGCCTCACGCAGTAAGTAGATCAGGACTCTGAGGTGGGCTGACGTACTAAGTACAGAGCGGAGGCCTGGTCTACCCACCACATAAGGCAGGTCAACCAGGCCTCTGCTCCAAACTTAGTACATCAACCTGCCTCAGAGGACTGTTGTACCCACTGACCCCAATTGGTAGATCCCGGGAAAATAGCCCTCCAAAATGGCACTCAAAACATTCAAAACACTAAAAAGGATTCAAGTGTTTCATTGAAACAGCTGACTTGGCTACTGTTTCAACAAAATGTTTTGAGCATTTTCCATTTTGTTTTGAGCTTGAAACAAAATGCAAAATCCATTTTGTGCACACCCCTTAAAGAGCAGTACAAGGCGCCTGGCCAGAAAGGTACTCCTTAAAGGTCTCCATTCACCAGGCAGAGCCCAGGAGGAGGAGTCTGAGCATGGAGATTTTTCAGTCCTCAGTATACCTCTGACATTTGTCACAGCAACTTGTTTCCTTGGAGCTCTCCATGGTGCTGTAAATCCAACCTGCCTTGCCAGTCCACATCCTTCTAGTTACTATGTGGGTTGCGGCTTGTTGTCCAGACACAATGCACAATGGGACTTACTTCCAAATCTGTGTGTTTAGAATGCACATAAGAACATAAGAGAAGTCCTGCTGGATCAGACCAAGGCCCATCTAGTCCAGAAGCCTGCCTCATGCAGTGGCCAACCAGGTGCACTTGGGAAGCTTGCAAGCTGGTGAAAGAGGGAAACGGCCCCCTCCTTTGGTACTATTTTTAAATAATACTTTTAAATAATACTAGCTTGGCTTAGCTTAGCTTGGATGGCTTTAACAAAAGGGGCTTAGACAAATTCATAGATAACAAGTCTATCACTGGCTACTAGTGTGGTGGCTATAGGCCACCTGCAGCCTCAGAAGAAAGATGCCTCTAAATACCAGTTGCAGGGGAACAACAGCAAGAGAGAGGGCATGCACATACTTCTTGCCTGTGGGCTCCCCAGAGACATCTGGTTGGCCACTGTGTGAAACAGGATGCAGGACTAGATGGGCCTTAGGCCTGATCCGGCAGGGCTGTTCTTATGTTATATTCTTATGTACTCCCTAACATCTGGTATTCAGGGGCATGCCACCTCTGATTCTGATGGAAGTATATAGCTACCAAGGCTTGTAGCCATGGATAATCCTATCCTCCATGAATTCCTATTGGGGAGGAAGGTAGAATGTTAGCTCTACTTCTACCTGTAGTCTCTAGATATGCTATTCTCTGAAGTGGTAATCTACTCCCTCTTGAGCAAAGGTTTTGATCGCAAGCAGAAGGATACCTCACTCGTGGAGGTCCCATAGGCATTCTGTTTCAGTGTACAAATAAACTGAAGTATATTGTTTGTAGGTATGGATTGATTGGTTTTTAATCAGTAGAGTTAGAAAAGTATGGCCACCATCATAATACCACCATCCATTTTGTCAGACTTGTTATGATTGTGGATTCCTAAAAATTGAGGGATGAGGCTGTTCCTGTCATACCACATCTGTTTCTAAAGTTGAAGTGCACCCCACCACCACCACTGCTGCCAGCATCTTCTGTAATTCTCCACATTCACTAATCTCAAATTATGCATGTTTTTTCAGATTGTAGGATTGTTCCCAATCCAATCTCGCCTTTAAAAAAAAAATCTCATTTAAGAAATCTCCAACATGCAATGTGATGTAGAGTAATCAATTAGATTAGAATAATAAAAGAAGTAATTCAGTAAAACATCATTAATGCTGATGTGGCAAACTACTGGTAGCCATCTGTCTAATCCTTGCTGTATATTTAGAGAACATTTTAAAATGCAATTATTAATAGTGCTCATTAGCTTCCAAGCAAAAGTACAAGCTTCAAAATATTTAGAAAGATGGGGGTTAGAAATGGCTTGGTTTTGCTTTCTTCCTATGTTTTCTCATATGAAAGATCAATTAGCTATAATGTTGTGCATTCAGCCCAGCTTCGCATAGGCATGTTTCTTTACTAAATTATAGGACATCAGTAACTGTCTTCCCACTGCAGCTTCTGTGTGACCTTGTATCAGCAGAAACATGATTGGGCAGTTCACACAACCATTTCCTGGATAGGAGATGAGTCCCACCCAGTTTCAGGAGCTAGGCATGCTCCCATTTTGCATTTGTGTGCTTGTAAAAAGCAAGGTTGGAGGCTGGGAGCTTGATCATCTGTCAAGCCCCAGTTGGGTAGGATGAGCACGCCCTACCCAGAGTCTGTCCCCAGCTTCAGAACAAGGTAGATGGGGAAATTGTCCTACATCAGTGGGGCTTGACAGATCAAGCTCCCCGCCTCCACCCTTGCTTTCTACCAGGGCTGCTCAACTTCAGCCCTCCTGCAGGTGTTGGCCTACAACTCCCATAATCACTGGCTATTGGCCTCTGTGGCTGGGGATTATGGAAGTTGAGGTCCAAATACAGCTGGGAGGCCAAAGTTGAGCACACCTGCTTCATACAAACACACAAATACAAATTGAGAGTGCTCCCAGCTCCCTAGCCATCTCCTACCCAATTTATGGTCATGTGAACTGCTCTAATGCTTTTCGATAGAGCTAGTTCACACAGTGTACAGTAATCTTGTACTGAGAAATCAAGTGTCAGTCAGTCCCAAGTGTTCACTAATGAAGTGATGTACGGACAATCTCCTTGAACTTTTACACGTCTGTGTTTATATGGCTCAGTGGCTCTTGTTGACATCAGTTTATTGTACTATTATAGATAGCAGTTGTTATGGACAGGTTATATATATTTGCGATACGGCACTCCTTTTTTGTTCTCTTGTATCATTTACTTCCACAATGCATAAGATTAAACATTCTATGGCCTAAATACCTGCAAAGTAAAGGTGGAAGTTATTATTGACTTATGGCAAGAGCATAATTTTGTTTCAATACATCTGACACACACTGAGTTTTCGCCCTCATTAAAGAGGAGCCACAGTGGGTTCTACCTCCTGGCTTCACAATTTGCACATAAGATATATATTTTATCAAGACTGGTGCTGAGTCCACCATCGGTCTTGTTCTTCCACCTATATATATTAGGTAGGCTGCCCATCTTTATTTACTTTTAATTACACACATGTGCTTATTTTAAAAGACAGAAACACTTTTAAAGAGTTGCAAAACTGTGCCATCGATGAGAGAAAATGACCTGGTGACAGCATCGGTACTAGCCAATCAGTACTTCTCCTGTAAACTTGCTGGACCAATTTTTTTCCTGGAGCTTGACTCCAAAGAGGAAAAATTTACTGAATGTGGTGAGGGCCCTTCCAAACTGATCCCACTGCTCTACAAATGTTTATCCTAAGCAGCTGAGGGAAAGATGGAACTGCATAATCATTCCTTTAGACCAGGCCTACTCAATTTAGCCCCCCCTCCATCTGTTTTTGGACTACAACTCCCATAATCCTGAGCCACAGTGGCCAATAGTCAGGGATTATGGGAGTTGTAGGCCAACATCTTCAGAAGGGCTGAAGTTGAGAAGCCCTGCTTTAGACATACAGGAAGCCCTCGTTATCTGTGGTAGTTCCGTTCCGCCCTACAACCGAGGATAACAAAACTGCAGATAACAAGGCCTTGAAACTCAAAAAGGGCTAAACAAGTGGGAAAGAGGCAGAAATAAAAGAAATAAAGTAGCATACCATACTCTCCAGGACTCCAGCTGTCTAGCAATGCCCCCCAAATTCCCAATTCATCCAATTTTCCATGAAAAATCATGGGGAATGTTTTGTTTTTTTAAGTAAGAACTGCAAAATGGCTCTGCGGTGCAAAATGGTGGCTGGAAATGACATCAGAAGTCATTTCTGACCACCCAAGAAGTGTGGATAGGGGAATTTAGACTATTTTTAGAATGGTGGGTAATGAGGTCGGGTCTCTATAGCCTGACCACAGATACGTAAAACCACAGGTGCTGGGACCACAGATAACCAGGGCCACTTGTATATCCAAACTGACTGTTGCCTTGCAGACTCTTCCATTTAATTTTCCTTCTGTCCGTCTTTCTCTGGAGCCAATAATTTGTCTGTATTGAATACACAGTGCTACCCTTCTCTTCTTAGATCCTTCATTTAAAAACATCCTTCCCCTCCAAAAATCCTCCGGAAATATTTCACCTCCCACTCCTTCCAGAAGCACAGTTAATCTTGCATTTATCAGCTGGTGGGTTCAAATACTAAACAATCACTTTTGTCATTTTTATTGACTAAGCCACAGCTTTGTATGGGACCATGATTGTACTTGAGATGGAAATTAATCTTTTTATTTCATGACTGTTGCAGAAGTGGCAACAAAAGCATTTGCAAGCTACAGACTGAGAATTTAAGGATGGCCTTGATGCATGAGCAAAGGTGGCTCAGCAGAGGTGCAGACTTCCTAAAGTTAGGACTACAAAACATTGCTCAGTTTCATGTTATGATCAGTTTGACACTGTCCTTGGAGGTGCAGGTGGCAGCAGTATGCAGAGGTGCTTTTTACCAGCTACATCTAGTACATCAGCTGCATCCATAGGTGGAGAATTTGGACCTGACTTCAGTCACTCATGCTTTGGTAACATCCAGATTGGACTACTACAAAATGTTCTTTATGGTGTTGCCCTTGAAGATGGTTCAGAACCTTCAGCTGGTCCAGAATGCTGCTACGCTTTGTGAGTGCAAGTCATTTCATGAGTGTTACACCCATCCTAAGGCAGCTTCACTGGTTACCAGTCTGCTTCTGGGCTAGATTCAAAGTGCTGGTCTTGACTTTTAAAGCTCTGCACAGCTTGGACCGGGATGCCTGCCTGTCAGACCACATTCTCCCATGTGAACCTGCTAGGGCCCTCCTTTCGGAATCTCAGGCTCTACTCATGTCCCTGCTACTAATGGAGATCTGGTTGGCAGGGACTAGAGACAAAGTCTTTTTGGTCGTGGCCCCTCAGCTTTGGAACACCCTCCCCGAAGAACTTCACCATGCTCCCTACCTCCTTAAAAAAAACACAATTAAAGACACATCTTTTTAGAGAGGCCTTTTAGTGTTTTATTTGCTGCTTATATCTGGCAGGTTATTTATTACTCAGTATTTAGCTTTTTACTTATAACTTTTGATTTGAAACTTTTAAAAGCTGTAACTTTAAAATGTGGTTTTAGCTTGGTCTTTTAACTTGTTTAATTTTATTAATTTTGATGGTTTTATATTGTACCTCTGTTAGCAATGTTGTGGGCCAGCCCGAGCAGTAGTGTACTGGAGGAGTGGGGTATAAATATTTTAAATAAATGAACATACAGACAAAGATATTTAGATAAGACAACCAAACAAACAAACAAATAAATAAATTCAGATTCATCCAGAAGTGCTTAGCACCAACACTGACACGCTCCATTTCCAGATTTCTAGCCTGTCCTGATGAGCAAAGTGTTGCCAGGTTGGCTTCAGAGTTGACCGTCGGCAGCCCAAAGTAGCATGGAGGCCAACAACCAATCTTTGCAAAATTTAAAGTGCCATGAGGTGGCAGGGAGGAAGCCTTGCAAGAAGTAGGAGAGGAGGTGCTCCTCGTAAAGCTCAGGTGGGTCAGATTGGGCCCTCAAGAGCTGCTCCTATGGCAGAGCAGGGGGCACCTTGCTGCCTCATTGGTACTCCAGTAATCTGCTGCCTGAGATGACTGCCTCACCTTGCCTCATGAAAGGGCCGCCCCCCAGAGCTGACCTTCTTAGTCTGTCAGTTTAACTGGGAGCTGATGGGACAGGATTTAAATCCAAGTGACCCCCACAGACCTCCACAGAAAACAAGGGACATTAAGAGGAAAGGTGAGGGGCAGAATATAATAGCCCACAATATGAGAAAACACAACTACTTAAGCTTGGCTCCAGTCTGGGGCAAATTAAAAAATGTAAAAATTAGGAAAAGTTGATGCCAAACAGATATGTCAGCTGCCTTAGCCAAGAAAAACAATTTGAAGAAAATCTCACTTTGTTGGAATGACGTTGCCACACATTTTACAAATATGCCTTCTCTCTTCTTCTTCTTCTTCTTGTTTCAGAAAAAGTAAGCATTTTGTCAACTTTCATCGCACCCTTCAAGTATTTAAGTCCTGGTACAGCAAATATGGAAGATGAAGACAATTTAAGTAAGCAGTTTCTCTTCTTCATATGGAGGTGAATAGTAGAGCCAATAGGATATACTGTATAATGTGCGTATGGCCAGCGGCAGCATCCTTTGGCTCATAACTAGCATGCAAGAGCTAATTCCAGCTGGCATCATTGCCTGGTAGTATCATCAGTAATGCTTCTTCATTCACTTTTCCAATAGGGTTTCACATATAAGCCTGGTTCACACAAAGGCTGTTCACATGCGTAAAGTGCTGGGATTGGGGCTGATCTTGGCGCCACCAGGTAGCTTGAGGTTTTCTCCTGGGTTTTTACCCAGGCAGGAGGGTGTGAGCGTGCCCTTCTCCCTGGGTCCCTAGTCATGTGTGTGCTCGGGCTGCCTGAAGCCTGAGTACACACACAGCTGGGAGGCTAGAGTATCTGGCTGAGAGGGAGTCCCTCAATGCACTGTGCTCCTGGCACAGTGTATTGAGGGATGCAAGATAATTTCCTCCTCCAGCTCCCTGCTCTGCCACTCACAGCTGTGCTACTTCTGTGCCACAGCAAGTGGCAAAGCAAACTAGGGAGGGTGCTTTTGTGTGGGGAGGCAGACAGGAGCCTGCCTCCCCACCCACCCTCTCCAGAGAGGCCATGTACACAACCTCACTGAGGTGCTTCACACGATACGTGCGAAGCGCCTAATGGGATGCTGCAGGGAACAGATGAGCAGATTTCAGATTTAGATTTAATGTGGGTTACCAACATTAATGTGATTGTGTTGAACCCATGCCAAAGTGGTTTATAGCCCAAGATGAATCTGAGATTCCCATCTCGGCGTGGGTTCACACAACCACACTAATGTTGGCAACTCACATTAAAACTAGATTTGAATGATTGTGTGAATCAGGCCAATATGTTGGCCTGTTTTTGCTTGGATGAATTGCATAATACTTACTTACAGATGGACTGGTCAATGACCATAATAAAGTCTGTCTATCTATTTGTCTGTCTATTGAACTTACAGAAAGCTTTGAACTTTTGCATTTGATTCCCCCCTCATAACGTTAATTAGAACTGATAACTGAATCATGCATCTTTTGTTTCCTGTGCTTCTACAGCCATGTTCATATTGCCAACACTGGAGTGGGAGCTGATCACTCAAAGATGAGCCCATGTTGCTTGGAAGTGTGTGAGGCTCTCCACACAAGCAGTGTGGAGATCCGAGGCGGGTTTATCAGGGAGAGGATGCTTGGCCCACTCTCCCCACAGACGATCATGGTGCTAGCCCTGGACGGTTGGATTGGCCACCCACATAATAACTGGCTCCATCATGGAGCCACTTGGGATGGAAGGGATCAGGGGCCGCCCAGCCCCCGGAAGTCCCAGAATGCCGCACACAAGTGTGAGGAGCATTCTGGGGAGACCCCCCGTGCCAGAAGGCTTGTTGGAGAGTGGAGTCGCTGTTGCAACTCACAATCAGGGAAATGGGGTTAACAGAGCTCTTGCTCCGCTAACCTCGTTTAACTGGGTGGGGGGTATTTAGAGGGGTTTGCTGCCAGGAGCCGCATGGCTCCTGTTGCAGCACACAACCTCTGGAAAGCGGGCTGGGCTCCCTTAGCCTGCTTTCCAGCGGTCGTGAGAAGAGCTTTTCAGTGTGACTACAGAAGGGTGGAGCTAACTGTGTGTGTCCTTCTCACCCAGTGGTTACCGGGCCTGGCTGGGGCAAAAGGGCAATGTTTGGGTGGAAAAGGTCCACACAATAGACTCTTCCCACATGGTTCCTTCATTCATTCCTAGGCATCGTGGCATCACATCATGAGGAACTGACTTCTTGAATAGGAGATTTACATGCTTCCATTGCAGGGAGCACTAGCTCATCTCCTTGCTGGGGAAGATGTTTCCAAGACTTATTTTAGATCAGAGATTCTCAACGTTGGGTCCCCAGATGTTATTTGACTTCAGCTCCCATAATCCCCAGCCCCAGTGGCCTTTGGATGGGAATTATGGGAGTTGAAGTCCAATAACATCTGGGGACCCAACGTTGAGAATCCCTGTTTTAGATAATGATCATGATGATGAATATGTGTATACTCGTTATTAAAAAAAAATAATTATCAAAGTACTTTACATAGAAAAACAAATAATAAATAAATAAGATGGCTCCCTGTCCCAAAGGGCTCACAGTCTAAAAAGAAGCATAAGGTAGACACCAGCAACAGGCTCTGGAAAGAAACTGTGCAGAGGCTGGACAGGGCCAGTTGCTCTCCCCCTGCTTAATATAAGAGTATCACTACTTTGAAAGGTGCCTCTTTGATCACTTAGCAGGCATAAGTGTAGATCAACCACTGAAGCACAGAGAAGAGGAAGTGTGGGTTAGTTGTGCGTGGTGTTCCCCACCACAACCGTTTTGTTGCATCTGAAACAACTCTGGCTATTTTCACTGGGGCATTCTCATGCATTCTGCCAGTGTATTTCAAGAGATGGGACTGAGATAAGTTATGTGAAATGAAAGAGAAATAGAATAATTAAGAGTGTGGCGCTGGGTGGAGAGCATGTGGCATATTATCACATTCATCAGCCCAAACACTAATTTGTAAGCATCATCTTACCTTCTCGTGATAACATATTGCTTGGTTTCGGAAAAGAGGCAGGAAGCGCTCAATACAAACAATGAGTTTCTGTTGATTTCAGCATCAGCTACCAAATGGCTCCCTTTACCAGCTGGAAGGTATGAAGAGCTGTCCCCTTAGAAATTATGGTTGGAGAAAGGAAATTTGTCTCTGTGGTGTTAGTAACCCACTGCAATCTTACATGCTGTTCTACGTGCATGAACCCACTGCATCTGTTAATTAAACCTTATACACCTAATAAGGCTTCAACTGGTAATTGTTCCTTCAGCCATTCCTCTTAAGCCTATTGCATCCCTTTTGTTACAACAGTAGGGTTGAATGGGGGCCACAGCACAGAAGCAAGCATTCGTGTGGCGATGTTGGCAGAGGCCCGCAGTTAGATTTTTTGGCAACTCCGCTGCTGCCACCGCCAGTGCTCACCTCCACCTTCCTGCATGCCTCTTGCCTTCACTCAGCTGTGGACTCACCACCTCCTTGCCTAACATGGTCTAATGACATCACCATGACGCTGGGCAATTATGTCAGTAGTAGACCTCATCACCACTAGTAAAAGGAGGCAAGCCAACGGCGACAGTCTGCAACCAAGCAAGGGCCATGGGAGGAGGGAGGCAAATGGGCAGACAGCTGCAGAGGCAGTCAGTGTGTGGCTGCCCCTGACCTGGCCCCACTAGGTGACCTGTATGCACACAGTCGCCCAAAGGTAGATCCGCAACTGGAAGCAAGGATTAGCTCTCCCTGCCACCACCTCATAGATCCAAATAGAGTGAGGCATGTGGTTGGGAACTGGCTGTCGGAGCTTCTTACTTGATTGAAAGACAGCCCCGCCAGCCAATAGCAACCAGGGCCTGGGAGGCACCTCTGTAGCCCCCCTCTTAAACAGGATTAGGAGAGCGAGGGCTCTCATAACCCTGTTTTACTGATCATCTGCCAGCCAGCCCTGGCTGGGGCTGGAATACTGTGGGGCTCTTGGTTGGATTCAGGGAGGGGAGGGGGATCCCCGTAATGCACCGCACACTCGCAAGGTGAATTATGGGAATTCCAGGAGGCAGGGCAACGTGGGGCAATGCGTCCCGACACCCGACTCGCTGAGCTACCGGCAGAAGTCAGCAATCATCTGGGTGGCCGATCTGGCTGTATAGCAACAAGAAGAGGATCATCTGCGGGGAAGGTAAACTTTTTGAGGTTTCCTCCCCTCGCCCCTTCGAGCCCTTCTCATGGATTATGAGAAAGAGCTCATTGGCTGCATTCACAGCAATTCTGGTTAAAAGTTTAGCCAGGATAGTTGAGCCCTGCAGAGCTGATTGTGAGAACACAGGGTTCTCACAGAGTTCTTCACATGATTCGTGTGAACTAATCACACAATGGGGCTATTCTGACGATCAGCAGAAATCGGGCTAGCCTCTGCTAGCCTGATTTTTGCTGATTGTCAGAACCATCGGGCTCGCAGCCGAGCCCGGTGGTTCTGGAGCGGCTAACCTGCTCCTGTAGCTCGTCCCTTAGCCCACGTTTGCGGAGCGAGTACTCCGCAAACCCAGGCTATCTGCTCGTGAGTAGCCACGGCTAATCACGAGTAGACCCCTGACTGGGAGGTGAAAAGCAGCCTCCCAGCTCCGGGGGTCTCCCCAGAATGCCCTGCACACCTGCGCAGGGCATACTGGGGCTTCCGGGGGCCGCGCGGCCCCTGAGCTCCCCAGCCCCCCCCCCGGCTCTGTCTTGGAGCTGGCAATTGTGTGGGCAGCCGATCCGGCCACCCAGGGCTCCCTCCCCGCTCATGAGTGGGGAGAGCAGGCTTAGCCCGCTGTTCCCACTCACAGCCCCAAACCGGGTCTCACGGATCGTGAGACCCAGTCCAATGAGCTAGATGGACCAATGGTCTGACACAGTATAAGGCAGCTTCCTATGTTCCTAAAATTCTGGCCCCATTCACACATAACATGAAACCGGAGGTAAAGGGGCCTCTGGTTTCCATTTGTGTCCATCCAAATGCGGGGAACTACAGTTTAGACAAAGTAAGGACCTGCGGTTTCCTTCTGCAGACCCCAATTTGTACCTTTGGTTTGTAGTGAGGTTCCCCTCCTGGACCTCTGGTTCTGCAGTGCTAGCGTTACATCCAAACGCGGTGCCACAGTCTTGTTGTCTGGCAACCGGAATTGAGGGAGGAAGGCACCTCTGTAGGTGCCTGCCAAGGCGCAGCTGAGATCAGGCATGATCCCAGCAGTATACACGCACAAGCAAATGTGTGGGCTTCCTTAGCCCGGTTTTGCCTGCGCGTGTGAATAGCTTCTAAGAATGCCTCTTCTGCTGATCCTCCAAAGATTCCATTCTCAGTGTTTCAAGAAGCCCCTGATTTGAATTAGCACATTGGAGGGCTATGGAGCATGCAATTGCTTCAATTCAGAACTGAGGCTTTGGTGCCCAGTGCCCCTCCCGCCAATCCTATCTTCTCCCCTGTACTTATCTTACTGAGCTGGAGGAAAAGTGAGATGAGAGACCAGCAACTCTGAAGCATTCAGCAGCGATGGCAAAAGTCCCAGAAGATGTTGGATCTGTTTTGTTTACACTCCACAGTCCTCGGAAGGATGCGGGGTTTTGTGAGAAATGTAGTCTTTTCAAAGCCTTCTGCTGTGGCGAAAGCCCCTTTCTTCCTAGGACTGTAGATTTTTGTTGTTGTTGTTGCTTTTTAAATCACAGGGAGGAAGCTTCTGATTAAAGATGTAGCAGACTTGGCAAGCCTCGATAGCACTTTGCTAGTCCACAATGGACAGATTGGTACTACAGTTGTGTTATAAGGGTTTTTTTTAATCACCAAATAGCAAGTCTGAAAAAAGATGGGAGGGCAATCCAAGAAGCACTGGACTGTAATGAACTGATAACTTCATCACCTGGATCCTCCAGAAAAAGTAAGCCAAAAATGCTGGCAATTCCAGATTAAACTGCAGAGTGTGTCACCCTGTTTTTGCAGCATGCAGTAGGAGCAACATGTAGATGCTTCTCTCCTTCCAACAAGTAGGTGCATGGGAGAAAGCTCATTATTCCTGCTAGCTTTCTACATGCAAGGAATGGGTCACATAGCAGATCACACAGAGATCCAGTCCTCACTCTGCAGTCTGAAACAGTACGATACCAAGAGGGCACTATCATACAATTTTTCTGGTTGTGTAGATTTGTTCATATGTACTTGAGATTGATGGAGCTCTGTTCATGTGGTATAACTGGCCTGTGGTAATGTTTAGGGATGTGCACAAATCGATTTTTTTAATTTCAATTTGTACCCGAATCGAATCACCCCAATTTGTTTTGGGTATGAATCTGCCCCCCGCCCAATCATCCCAGATTTGATTTGTACCTGAATTTTCAGAATTTGATTCTCAATCAATTTGGGGCAAAAATGGGGTCCTGGGGGCAAAAGAGTGGGGTGGGTGGTAGTACCCAATGGGTGGACACTACCACCCAAATTTCAAAGAAATTGGGCAAAGGGGTGGTTTTTAAAGAATTTTTGAAGTTGGTGCGTCTTTAAGCTTTTTCCCATAGGGAATATGGGGATTTCAGCAGCCTTAGTTATAACTCCCGGGAAGGGGGGACCAGGGTGGCCCAGAGTGGGCTGTGGTGGGTGGTAGTGCCCAATGGGCACAAGGAAGCTACCACCCAGTTTTCAAAGGAAATGGGCAAAGGGGTGATTTCTAAAAGTTGGCATGTCTTTGGGGCAGATTCGGGGCAGAAAATGGGTTCTGGGGGCAGAAGATTGTTTCAAGTAGTTGTGCCACAATGGTTGCCTACTACCACCCAGATTTCAAAGAAATTGGTGAAAGGGGTGATTTTTAATTTCCCCCCCCCTGAAGTTTGTGCATCTTTAAGCTTTTCCCCCATAAAGAGTAATGGGGAATTTCAGCAGCCCCATAATTCCACTTGGGGGGCACCAGGGTGGCACAGAGTGAGTGCACATAGGGTGCCAACCACCCCCATACCCACAAGCCCATGGGGCACTGGGTTTTGTTGTTTCTGAGGTGTTCTTCTGAGAGTAGATTCTCTGGTAGGAATAAGAGTGGATTCAATGTTTGTCATTGAATTATTATTATTTTTTTTAAAAAAATCTATACCACCCCATGCTCACATCTCTGGGCAGGTTACAAAAGTTGGGAAACTTTTCCTCATGCTGAATCTAAATCAAGATTCCAAAAAGCTGCAACTCCCAGGACAATCTGGGGCAATCTGTGCCTCTGAGGACTGATGCACATGTTATAGCCACCATGTGGGGAACACATTACAAATCAATCCACATGGAGTCTGTCCTCATTTGCTGAGACTTTGGTGCAGGTCTGGATTGCCTTATAATTTCCCATTAGATTATTGCAAAATGAACATATATTTGTGAAGGAGACTTTATCCTTTGAGAATTGTTACAACAGATACCCTCTTCATAGTCAAAAGAATCACTTGGGATTTGTTATTTAAATATATTTGTTAGGAAGAAGCTGCCGTTCTTTTCTTTTCTTTTCCTCACCCAAAGTTCAAGCTGTCTGACAGCAGAATAACCTTCAGCAGAAACAATATTATCGCTTCAAATGTAGCGTGGAGTATCGGATGGCTAGTTCTTTTGAACCCTCCTGACCCAGAGACAAAGGCAGTGTCATTATTAGTGATGCATTATCGGTCTCAATAGCTCTTGATGATGCAAGCCCTCCAGGTTAACACTTCTATGCATAATGACCAGAAAGGACAGTCTAGATATGTGGATAAGACAGAAAGGTGGGAGAAGCAGGAAACTACTAGACCTATCTAGGAGGCACGTTCACAAACACACCGTTACTGTATGTTTCACTAACTGTCCATTCTCACCCTGTTAAATGCAATTAAGCCAAGATCAAGGGAAAAACTGTTTCTTCAGTTTGACACAAGGCAACACACTGAGGCCTGGCCTACACATGCAAGAGATACAGGAGGTTAAGTCCTCATTCTGTGCTTCCCAGAGGAATCTGTTTTATAGAATGGACTATACCACTTCAGACTGCAAATGGCAGACTATTCATTTAAAATGTCCCCCCATGTAAAAAGCTCCCTGCCAGCAGAAATGTAGCTTAGCTAAGAGAAAGAGCAATTCTAGCTAGCCTTAAGTCTGTGTATGTTTATTATACAGCAAGGAATAATTTTTTTAAAAGGAATCCTCTGCCTGCCCTCCAAAATGGTACAGCCCATTCTACCACTACATTCCCACTGCATTTTTCTGAGTTTAGATCCAGTCTTATTAAGCCCGATTCACACATTGCATTCAACACTCTAACAGTCTATTCAGACATTTTAGTAAAGATGCTGTACTTGCGTACAGTGTCTAAAGTGGGGCCATCGCTCACAGTTAGAGCAGCGTTCGTCCATAAAGGCAGATGCCGTACCTGTGAGGGTGGGCACATCCATGATCAGAAATAGTAAATAGCAGCATGGACCAATCTTTTCATAACTGGATACTCAGCATCCCTGTATTGGCCCTATCCACCCCAAGCACAGTACTTCCAGTGACTGTTGCTAGTGTCTATCTTATGTTTTGTTTTAGAATGTGAGCCCTTTGGGGACAGGGAGCCATCTTATTTATTTATTATTTCTCTGTGTAAACCACCCTGAGCTATTTTTAGAAAGGCGGTATGGAAATCAAAATCATCATCATCATCATCATCATCATCATCATCATCATCACACACACACTGAAGTTAAAAGAAAAATTGGAAGTGAATACATCAGGAGAGTTCAAAAAATCCTCAAGTCCAAACTCAATGGCGGGAACACCATACAAGCCAAAAACACCTGGGCTATACCTGGTATCAGATACACTGCAGGAATAATAGACTGGACCCAGGCAGAGCTAGAGACACTAGATCGTAATAGCAATAGCAATAGCAATAGCAATAGCACTTACATTTATATACCGCTCTATAGCCAGAGCTCTCTAAGCGGTTTACAATGATGTAGCATATTGCCCCCAACATTCTGGGTTCTCATTTTACCGACCTCGGAAGGATGGAAGGCTGAGTCAACCTTGAGCCCCTGGTGAGGATCGAACTTGTAACCTTCTGGTTACAGGGCGGCAGTTTTACCACTGTGCCACCAGGGGCTCGTAAGACCAGGAAAATCATGACCATCAATCATGCTCTGCACCCCCGCAGTGATGTAGATAGGCTATTCCTCCCTCGCAGCTCAGGTGGAAGAGGAATGCTGCAAGTCCATCAAACAGTAGAGGAGGAGAAAAGAGGCCTTGAAGAATAGATCAAGGACAGTGAAGAAGATGCACTTAAAATGGTCAATAATGCGAAACTATTCAACAGCAATGAAACAAAGCAGGCCTACAGGAAAGAACAAGTCAAGAACCGAGCAGAAAAATGGAAAAATAAGCCACTGCATGGTCAATATTTGCACAATATAAGTGGAAAATCAGACATCACTAAGACCTGGCAATGTCTTAAGAATGGTTACTTGAAGAAAGAAACAGAGGGTTTAATACTGGCTGTGCAAGAACAGGCACTAAGAACAAATGCAATAATAGCAAAAGTGGAAAAAACTACAACAAACAGCAAGTGCCGCCTTTGTAAAGAAGCAGATGAAACAGTGGACCACCTAATCAGCTGTTGTAAAAAGATCGCACAGACTGACTACAAACAAAGGCATGACAAGGTAGCAGGGATGATACACTGGAACATCTGCAAAAAATACAAGCTACCTGTAGCCAAACATTGGTGGGACCATAAAATTGAAAAAGTTGAAGAAAATGAAGATGTAAAAATATTATGGGACTTCCGACTACAAACAGACAAACATCTGCCACACAATACACCAGATATAACTGTAGTTGAGAAGAAAGAAAAACAAGTCAAAATAATCGACATAGCAATACCAGGGGATAGCAGAATAGAAGAAAAAGAAATAGAAAAAATCACCAAGTACAAAGATCTACAAATTGAAATGGAAAGGCTGTGGCAGAAAAAGACCAAAATAATCCCAGTGGTAATTGGTGCCCTGGGTGCAGTTCCAAAAGACCTTGAAGAGCATCTCAACACCATAGGGGCCACAGAAATCACCATCAGCCAATTACAAAAAGCAGCTTTACTGGGAACAGCCTATATTCTGCGATGATATCTATAACAATTGACAATAAAATTCTGGCATCCCAGGTCCTTGGGAAGGACTCGATGTCTGGATAAAACAAACCAGTCAATAACACCTGTCTGACTGTGTAAACAAGAAATAATGGGGTCTATTAGGGAGGAGAGCTGGTCTTGTGGTAGCAAGCATGACTTGTCCCCTTAGCTAAGCAGGGTCCGCCCTGGTTGCATAGAAAAGGGAGACTAGAAGTGTGAGCACTGTGAGATATTCCCCTTATGGGATGGAGCCGTTCTGGGAAGAGCATCTGCAGGCTTGTATGCAGAAGGTCCCAGGTTCCCTCCCTGGCATCTCCAAGACAGGACTGAGAGATATTCCTGCCTATAACTTTGGAGAAGCCGCTGCCAGTCAGTCTGTGTAGACAAAACCTGAGCTAGATGGACCAATGGTCTGACTCAGTATATGGCAGCTTCCTATGTTCCTATGTTCCGATGTGACCTACTATTGTACTTACATTGAGGCAAGGCCGGAGAGAAAACTTTCAGATCTCCAAGAGAATTGTGTACTTTATCAGAAATGGTTACTCTCTATGTTTGTGAATGATTGTGAAGACTTAAAGATGAATTTCCTATGTTCACAAACCAGTGCAACCAGCATTAGGAAAGAGGGGTGGGGTGGAATAGAGATCGGAAAAGGCAATATGAATTATAAATACAAATAGCCCCCTGTGTTTTCTTATTCAGTGGTGCAGAATCAATACAAATTCTTTTCAGACCTGAATAGAGTGTGAAACAAGAGCTATCTTTCTCTCCATGCTTCCTGACTTCAATATCATTATGGATGATAATTGGGTCTGTAAAATCCTATTAGATGACGAGAGAGGAGAGGTGTGCATTTCAGAACTTACCCTACATTCCTGTAGACACATATGCCTGGGAACAAAATAGTTTGCATGCATTTTGCTGTATTCAAGCAGAAAAGAAAAGGTCAACCTTATGAAGGTATAAGATAACAATAATCTGCTTTTTACTGAATTGGTCTTAAAACAACAGGAGGTTCCAAGCAGTGTTCCCTGTAACAGAGATTCCCAGATGTTGTTGACTACAGCTCCCATCATCCCCAGCTGCAATGGCTTTTAGCTGAGGATTATGGGGGGCTGTACAACATCTGGGAATCTCTGTTACAGGGAACATTGGTTCCAAGGTGATGAACTGAAAGTAGTGTGTACTGTAGTACAGGGGCAGACATTACAAAGCTTGGGAGCTACTGGTGGTCCTGAGGCTTATCTGAAGTAGACCGCCAGGCATTTGGACTTCCTTCCTTCTAGCGAGATCTTCTACTCCAGATCAGATTAGATGGCTTACCTGGGGCATGTTCACACCATTTTCAGTCTCCCTCTTTGAATGCTCGGCAGGGGCGTATCTAGCGTGGGGCAGACAGGGCACATGCCCCGGGCACCACTTGAAGGGGGGCGCCATTTTTAAAATTATTTTTTTAAAAAATGGCCACCGAAAACAAAATGGTCACCATGCATGCTCAAATGGCCTCTGTGAGGCCCTAGGCCATGCCAGGCCTCGCAGAGGCCATTTGAGCATGTGTGGTGGCCATTTTGTTTTCAGTGGCCATTTTTTAAAAAACAGGGTTTTTTTTTAAATGGCCACTGCACGTGCTCAAATGGTCCCTATGAGCCCTTAGAGGCCAGCGTGGAGAGGGGAACCTTTGCAGACCTCCCCATGGCCTTTAGGAAGTCCCCCAAAGGGGCTACAGGTAAAAAATATATATAATATGTCACTGTACACATATTCAGTTTGGCACTATGTACAGAGAAACAGGGCTTTTGAATACTGAGCTGAACTTTATGAGCTAGGATTGTATTCATTTGCTCTTACTTTGTTTCTTGTGATAAGTGAGTTAAATGTGATGTCTTAATAATATGGCTATTAATGGTGAGTTTGTCTTTGAATCAGTGTGAAATCCTTAGTATGAAGGGCCACTGGGAGTTTCTTGCTCTCTTTCTCTCATTTTAACTGTCTTTCTGAAATACTAGAATATATTCCAAGCAGTGACACAGTTTACTCTGCATATATTTAATTATTTTCAGAGTATCTGGGAAAAGTCAAATTCTCCATTTATTTTTAAAACTTATGTAATAGTGATGCTACAATGCATAGCAGAGAATTAGACAGGCACTTCTGTTTAGTTTTCCAAGTACACCTCCACATAGTATTTGGGTATTTCATGAGCCCCAGCATACTGAAATTTGTAGTTTTCCAGCATTTTTTGGTCTGGCTACGTCCACTACTAAATAGTTTTTGAAATATTAAAAGTTTAATGAACTTGACTTGTATTTTTCAGCTGATATTATGGTAGTTATCTGAAAGATGGGTGTCAGATGTTTGGACAGGGGATGCAATTTCAGTGCTTGCCCTAGGCGCTATTTTCCCTAGATATGCCTCTGATGCTCAGGGTTACCTTTACTTCATTTCCTATTAATTTCTCTCCAGCTCCTTCCCCCTATAAAGCAGCCTCTCTTGTTCTCCTTCTGTATTGCAGCAAAATTCTCCTGAAGTTCGGGGGGGGGATGTTGATCTTAAAACCCCTTATTTTGTAGATTCAGTTTGGGGAGAAGCTTGCATTTTGTGACTGGCCCCACCTCTCCAAGCCACTCTTTCATACTGGTAGTTCCCAAGGCTGTGCTAACAACACAAAAGTAGCTCCAGAAAGCCTTAGGTTTGCCCACTCCGGTGTTGTAGAGGGAATGTTGGACTTCAGCTGAGAAAAACTGAGGTCAGCTCACACTAGGTTGCGGGAGAAACTGTCTCAGAACCCCACAAGGCTGAGGACCCCAACATATTAATACTATGGATATCTGCTAACAGCATTTGAGGGGATGCAGGACCCCAATATTATGTTTTGCCCCAGGTAACTTCTTGGCTGCCCTGAACCATACTCAAACATGAAGCTTACAGAGAGATTCTATGAGATGATTTAAAATAGTTGTTGGCTGAAAGCTATAATATGTAAACAAGTCCTAAGACATTCAGATGGGGTTATGCCATGTTGATTCACTAAAATATTGGTGAAATCTCTTTTTCATGCTCTCTGTCTTAGATTTCACAATAGCACCAATAATGCTGGTTGGTTTCTTTTTCTTTGTTTTGCTAACAGGTACAAGCAGCGCAGAAGTAAAGGAGAACCGTAACATTGGCAACCTAGAAGAGCATCCAATAACTTCCAATGAAAGGTCAAGAGTAGGAGGATCCAGCATCAAGAGGAAAAGACCCCTAGAAGAAGGCAATAATGGACATTTCTGTAAACTCCAGCTCATCTGGAAGAAGGTCTCGTGGTCAGTAACGCCAAAGAATGCTCTGGTTCAACTCCATGAACTTAAACCAGGTTTACAATACAAAATGGTGTCTCAGACAGGCCCTGTCCATGCTCCGGTATTTGCTGTCGCTGTGGAAGTTAATGGACTTACATTTGAAGGCACTGGGCCAACGAAAAAGAAGGCCAAAATGAGGGCCGCAGAACTAGCCCTGAAATCTTTTGTTCAATTTCCTAATGCATGTCAAGCTCATTTTGCCATGGGGAATTGTTTCAACCCATCCACAGACTTTACATCAGACCAGGCAGACTTTCCGGACACTCTGTTCAAAGAGTTTGAACCATCGACGCACAGTAAGGACTTCTCGGTCTATAACCCAGTTAATAGCGAGTTGCTTTCTACGGCCTACCGGCATGGGAGGTTACTCTGCCACACGTTAGACTTCATGGGCCACGCTAAACAAAGCAAGCGCAAGATGGCTTCCGCGGCCGAGAGCGAAAAGAACCCTGTGGTGTTACTCAATGAGCTGCGGTCAGGACTGAGGTACGTCTGCCTTTCGGAGACTGTGGAGAAGCAGCATATCAAGAGTTTTGTGATGGCAGTGAGAGTGGATGGGAAAACGTTTGAAGGCTCGGGACGTAGCAAGAAGCTGGCCAAAGGGCAAGCAGCACAGGCTGCTCTGCAGGCCCTCTTTAACATTCGGCTGCCCAGTCACATTCCAAGCAGGAGTAAATGTAATCATTTGCCACAGGTGAGAGCTCTAAGGTAGCCACCACCAAGCTGAAGGAATTTCTTTAAAATTAATGTGATTTGTTGTTCTAGCTGTGAATTGTGACTTTATCGAAAAACCATCCTCACAGTGAAGTCAGTACTATACTGGAGCAAATCTTATTTCCTCACAGGAGCCACGCACAAAGACCTTTGCTTTATTTACCTCAGGGCATTTTTCAAGCTTGGGTCCATAGAGGCTGTTGGACTACAACTCCCATCAT
This sequence comes from Hemicordylus capensis, assembly GCF_027244095.1. NCBI lineage: Eukaryota > Metazoa > Chordata > Lepidosauria > Squamata > Cordylidae > Hemicordylus > Hemicordylus capensis. The sequence goes on from NC_069662.1 coordinate 152,696,417, forward strand.
TCCCAGTCACAATGGGATGATGGGAGTTGGACGACAATGTCTGGTGTTCCCCAACATCTGAGGACCCAAGTCTGAAAACCCTGACTTACATTATTCCATCATTAAAAGCCACATATAGGATTTTATGAAGAGATAGCCAACGGTAGCGAAATTTGAGGGACCGTCAATATTCCATCCACAAATTATAGCACTACCACATGAAGGCAGAGGTCTTTTCTTTAATGCCATTGTTCTTGATAGAGAAAGCATATGATAGTGTGCCCTTATTTCTTTTTCTATCAAGTTACATTTGGGTAAAAGGAAAATCATTCTTTAAAATAACCCATGTTGGAGAATGTGTCTCTTTCCAGGTCTCATCGCCAGATAGTTCTGCCTCTGGCAGTGTTTAAAGACCTTTGTGTGTGGCTGTCAAACATCTGACTGATAGAAGGGGAAATACTCCTATGGTGTCTTGTCTACTGTATATGTGTGTGTTGACCATAAAAAGGTAAAATATAGAGAAGACATTTATGGCTCCTGGATCACAAATAACAAGCTCTAAGAGACTTGCTCCTAAAGGTACGACTAGGACTCGAACCAGTGGGTTGAAATGACAAGGAAGCAGATTCTGGCTAGACACTGGGAGGAATTTCCTCTCTGTAAGCGCTGTGCGACATTGGAAGAGTCGGTCTGCTGAGTGGTGGGCTCTGGTTTACTGGAGATTTTCAAACAGAGACTGGACAATCATCTGTCAGGCCTGTTGTCTGCACTGCATAGGGGGCTGGACAAGAAAACCACCAGGGTTTCTTTCAACTATAAAATTCTATGAGACCTTCATTCACATGCTTCCTCCTTTTAAAGGACTCTTGTTCCCCAAGCAATAATTTAGAACCAATATGTTTTGATTGGCTGAAGTGATGAAGACAGCTGTACTAGGCCTGGCTTTTGGTGCTTTCGTTCTCTAATCACTGTTGCCCAGAAATGCTTCAGATACGGATGGTGTCCCACCAGGAGCTTTCCCAGACAGCAGGCTTTATTGCCGGTTTTCTGTGAGGCTTTACTGCGAGTTCGAAGTTGTCCCCTGCAAAATGACACAAAAGGTGGATTTTTTTTACCCTGGATATACATTGGGCGACACTCTAATGCGTGATTTTTAAAAATCCCAAATTATGTGTGAAGTGCTCCCCAACAGCTTGCAAGGACTTCGGGGTAAATTTGGCATGTGTGTGAATGCACACCTCCATTCCGGAGGAGATGCAAACTAAAAGCCGGGTGTGAAAAACTTCCAGTTGCATTGCCATAGTTTGTAATCGCCTACATGGATTGCCCACCCAAGTGGACACTTCTGAACACAGAGGGTGGGAAAGGTTAAGGCACTTTTGCGTACGTTTCTTTCAGACACCTTGGTCTGCTTTTGAAAGAATGGCTGCCTGCAAAGTCATACTAGCTGGTTATTGATGGTGTTCATTTGTTATTCTTACTTGTTCGAGGCATGGACTAGCTACACATTTCAAGATTAGGCGAATGGAATCCAAAACCTAGATCTTCACCAAAAATCGCCAGAGAGAGTTAACAGAGATGTTTGTTTCAATTGCAGCTGCCCATGACGTTTTGAGAGAGATTTGCATGGTGGCCATCTTTGAACTTTGAATTACCTCTCCTGCATTTGCTATGTGTGTGATGTTAGGTGTATTCTCTTGTATCTAATGTCCTTTGTAACCAAAGGAACATATGCTGTGTCCTCAAACAGTTGAGGCAACTGGGTTGCCCTAGAGTTCAGTCACTTTGGGAGGCCTTTCTGCTTTGAAATTATCATGTATGAATTGCACAGTTACGGGCTTGTGTGCTGCAAGGGTGCGTGTCTTAAATTAGTATGCTGGGCATTTTCTGCACTGTCTCTCATCACAGAGATGAAGGCTAATCAAGGAAATGTGGGGTGGAGCAGTAAAAAAATGTTCCCACAGCTTACATGGGCATCCACAGGAATTTTTCAGGGGAGGGGTGGAGAATATAAATATATGAATGGAAGTAAATGCTGCTCCACATTTATCTGGCCATGGATCCGGGGTGGGGGCAACTCTCACCCCCTCCAATTCATGGCCGGGGACAAAATGGCCTCCTTCGATTTATGCCCCTTCCCCCCGCCCATGCAGACACCCATGACACCTCAACATTTGTATGGAGTGAGTGGGGGAGAAAATAATGAGGGGTGAGTCAGGGTAGTAACGCAGCCATTCGAGGCTGATTGGGAGGGGGCTGTAGCTTAGTGGTAAAGGATCTGCTTTGCATGCAGAAGGTCTCCGGTTCAATCCCCAGCATCTCCTGATTGGGATCGTGGAGAAAGACTCCTGTCCAAAACCTTGGAGAGCCACTGCCAGTCAGAGTAGGCAATACTGAGTTAGTTGGACCAATGGTCTGACTCTGTACAATTCCTATGTTGCTAGAGGCCTTCTCTAAAGGCAACCCGAGTGATGTGCCATTTGTGGGTCTTCTCTGCGAATACTTTTGAGATACACGGGAGCACTAGGGAAAATGAGTTCCCAGTTTTTCAGCAGCGCAGTGTCCTTCTGCCTCCCCACTGGTTTCTGCTGGCACAATAATAAACCAAGCAGTCAGGCGGCATGAAGCAGAGGCTGGAAGCGGGGAGTATATATAACCAGCAAACACTGCAATCAAGCAAATGGACATGATGAGGGTGGTGTGGCTGCCGAAGATGGAGGAGGCTGGGAAAGTGAAAAGCATCCAGGGGCGTCAATGAGCCACCTCATTATCTGAATGGGCCTTTGGTTCATATGGCAATCACTCGGATTGGCCGCGCCGCTGTATTCTCTCAGGAGTGTGTAGCCATGTGGCTCTTCCCAGCCCTTTCTCTGGGAAAGGAATAGAACATGGGTCCTCTGCCTGTGCCTCTGAGAACTGAGCAAATCTCCGCTGTTCCTCTAAACTACAATTCCACAAAGGGCCCCTCCAGAACTAGGTGGCTTAGCTGGAAGCCTTTGCATGCATGGAACAGGGAAGGCGGCATTTTCGGAGCTGTAGCTCTGGGAGACTACAGACGTCCCATCATATGTCTGTCTTAGGAACATGGGGAGCGGCCTTATACTGAGTCTGGCCATTGGTCCAGCTAGCTCAGTAATGTCTACACAGACTGGCAGCAGCTCCTCCAAGGTTGCTGGCAGGAGTCCCTCTCAGCCCTATCTTGGAGATGCCAGGGAGGGAACTTGGAACCTTGGGCATGCTAGCATGCAGATGCTCTTGCCAGAGCGGCCCCGTCCCCTAAAGGGAATATCTTACAGTGCTCACACAGGTCTCCCATTCAAATGCAAACCAGGGCAGGCCCTGCTTCACATTCATGCTTTCTGCCACAAGACCAGCTCTCCTCCTCTGTCTTCTAGCTGTGTGATTAGGCTGTTGCTCTCTGACGTGGGAGGCTCGGGTTCCAATCCCACCGCCTTTCCCTTTTTCCATCTAACAAAGGCTGTTCTCTCGAGCAGCCTAGGCCAGGCACTCCTTCCCCCACTAGCCTGACTTTCTGGCTGCATTCAGACATTGCGCGAAACTGGCGTCACAGGTTACCAGCAAACCCGCAACTCCAGTTTCGTGCGAAGTCTGGATGCATGCAACCACAGCTTCGCAACCAAACCATAAGGTTCCGTTTACTTCCCAAACTGGAATTTGGAGCTGGGATTACTCCTCAGTTTCATGGCTCTAAACCTCTGTTAGAAGTTAAGTTTGTGTTGTCTGCATGCCTCCGCTGCTACAACCTTGGTTACAGGTTAGGCGACCAGTGAAAGGCCAGCTCAGAGCAGCACCAACAGCAGTTACGCTCTTGGGCTTGCCCAGCACTCCATGGTGTGTTCCCCCTGACTGAATGCCATGCCCCTCCTTGCACACTTCCTACTTCCTCCGCCTGCCAACAGGCACACCAGGCCCTGCTGCTCTTATAATTAAAGGACCAGCAGCACTACCAGGGGAGCGCTGCTTGAAGTCTGTGATCCTTGCAGCAACGGTGGTGGTAGGTCTGTGCTGGACCTGTAGAACCCCCCGCCGAGTGATTTCCTGGAGTGATTTCCTTGAAGCCATGCCTACAGTCTGGCACCAGCATGGCTGTACGAACGGGTGGAACCAAACTCAGAGGACCAGAAAGTGGGAGGGGGAACTCTAACCTGCCTCTGGAGTCTCCCAAACTGGGAATGGGGGATTGTCTGTGATGCGATCCCCAGTGTAGAATGTGAACAGCAAACTGCAGTTCCTGCTGTGTCAGAATGCAGCCAGTGCCTGAGGTTAAATAACTGAGGGTAAGCGAACCTCAGGTTTGCTTAACCTCAGTAGGCGATCATGTGCATGATTGCTGCCGGGGCAGAAGGCTTCCCTGCACCCCACTGGCCTGCTGCCATTTCCAGCAGCGAGATGGGGGGAAGGAGTGGCTGTGCCAAATGCAGTGGCTACTCTAATGCAAGTAGCTGCTGCACTCGTGGCATGAGGCCCCCTGGGATGCGGGCATGCCGCGCGGAGAAGGCAAGAATGGCCACCACCCGTCTGCCAGGAAGGCAGTAGACCAGCGGCCAGAAGGTCATGTGTATGACCTCCCTGTGTTGTTCATGTTCACATCCCCAGCTTTGCCTAATGGAAGCCTCATTTCCATCCTCCCAAGGGTGGGACTCCACCCCAATTCTCCTGCTTCCCATTGCAATGTTCATTCCTATTGAGCTAACAGAGAGCTCATAAGGCTCTTACAATGCCCATCTAGCTAATGGGAGCTTGCTGTTATAGTGGACATTCTTCCTTGTTCAAGCAGCTTCCCTCTACCTTACGGAAATGCTTGCTCCATCCATACAGACACCAAGGAAAACATGTTGCATATGGTGTTCTGCAGTATGTGGAGTCACTGAGCCCACAGTAGAACTCAAGCCCTTCTTCTGGAGGTCCTTCCCAGGCAACAGGGTAGTTCTCAGGCTACTAGAGGAGAGAAGTTCCTGTCTGAGTTTAGCCCAGGAACTTGTGGTTATGTGCATTATGTGCATGTACTGCCTTCCTATCTGCTGGGCCATGGGAAATCTAGTTCTGACAAATGAAACATACAAACATACACACAATGTGTGCGCAGAAGCCTGAAATCGGCCTATCTGCCTCATTTGGAGGATGGCAGGGCTGAGGGAAGGAGTCTTTCACCCGCCCACCCTTCTCCTGAAATCAGTGGCGGCTGTGGCGCCCAAAACCTGGTTAAGAGGCGGGCTACCCAGGAGGGTTTGCCGCTGAGCCACCACTGGAAGCCACATGGTTCCCATTGGTTCTCACTCATGGCTGAAATTGGGCTGAGCTTTCCTAGCCAGACTTTACCCACACATGAGAATAACCTCACAGAATTTCATTGAGCTTCAAGTTTTAACTTAATGAGAAAATGTATTCTGAAATCGTAGACTCAGTTATCGAAATCTACGTGACGTTTGCCTGAACCACTGCATGTCCATTGCAGCTATTGTTTATGAAGCCTAAACATACTGGACCTCATCCAAAGGTCCCCTTCCTCTGGATGAAGGAAACCTTTGGATGTAACCCATTGCAAAAAAAAAACCATGAGACAGTTCAAATGTGAGAGAAAGATGGATGTACAAGAACCAGAATTATGAACTATTTATGCCACCTTAAGGCTATAAAACTGATGATGTATTGTGACTGTGGGCCTAATATGCCTGGGTGAGAATATTCAGAGATTATAAATGAAGCAAGAAATTGCTTATATTGGAGGTAAGACACAGCAAATGTGGCTGACCGAAACCGAGAAAGGCTGATGGATTTCCTGTGGAAGTCCATTGCTGTGGGCTGGGAAAAGATAATTCAAAATGGAATTCTTCCTGGAGGCTTCACACATCCCTAGCACTTTTAGAAGTGCTGGCACTATTTCAGAAGAAAGAAAGGACAATAAATAGAAATGAGGTAGGGTAATTTGGGTGTGTTTGGATGGATTTGTCTGCCTGTATGTATGCATGTATGTATGTTAATATCAGCCAAGTAGAGAGCATTTTTTATTACATAAGTCAGTGTGAGGTCTCAGAACGTAGATGAATTTAGGAAGCTGCCTAACTGGTGGTCTAACCAGGCCAGCTGAGTAGTGTTAATACAGGAAACCCTTGAATTCTGTGAGGTAACATTTCACAAAGGTACAGTAATACAGAAGCTAAAACCACAATATTCAGAACTTAAACCTGTACTACCAATATTTATATACCGCTTTTCAACAAACCTTCCTAAAGTGGTTTACATAGAGCAATAATAAATAAATAAGACAGATCCCTGTCCTCAAAGGACTCACAATCTAAAAACAAACATGACACCAGCAATGGTCACAGATAAAATCTTATTTATCCATCCATCTTATTTATTTATTATTTCTCTATGTAAACTGCCCCGAGCCATTTTTTGGAAGGGCGGTATAGAAATCGAATGAATGAATGAATGAATGTTAATGGGGTTACCCCAGCTGCTTAGCTAAGAAGCAGTGGCAGACTGCTCATTGGCTTTAACCTTTAAATCCACAAGCCCTTCTCCGCTGAGAAGCAGTGCGGGGTGCATTTGCAGTACACAAATGTAGTTATCAAGAGTAGTTTGGGACATTTGAGGAGTTGTGGATTTAAAATTTAAAGGGGTTTTCCATTTTTCTTTTGCATCCCAATCAGAAAACCCTGCAAAAAACCAAAACTAGCCCTCCAATGACTAAATCTGTGCGCCAAGAAGTTGCCCACAAAATGTCAAAGCTGCAGATGCTGAACCCACGATATTCGCGGCTCTCCTGTGCTGGTTGGCAGTGGCTTTCTGGGATTTCAGGCAGGGGGTCTTTCTGAGCCCTACCTGTAGATTCCAGGGATAGGACCTGAGTCGTCCAGCATGCAAAGGTGCTCTATCACTGACACATACATCTCTTTACACACACACACACACACACACACCTCTCTTCATAATCTACATTATTCATAAACTACATTATACAAATTCTACAGACACACACACACACACCTCTTCATAATCTCTGCACAATATGAGTTGGGGTAACCACTAATAATGTTACCGTCAAACCCTGCCATCCCTCTTCACAGGTGAAAGAGACACATGTCAACAAAAATCAATAGGTTTGAATTAAATCTTTTCATGCTGCCATAGCCTCATCTGCCTGTGTGGCTCGTTACCCTGTATATTAGCTACACTAACCTTAAATCCCCATGAATGAGTGGTAGGGTGAGTTTGCGTTACTCAATTCTTATATTCTTCTTATTCTTCTAAGGAAACCAACTTCCTCTTTCATTTCTGCTATAGAATTGCGGTACATTATAGATGGGTGCTTGGCAACATTTTAATTAAAAGAAATATACAATCTAGTTTCATTACCCAGGGTGTGAAACTGCATTTTTTTAAGTCAATCTCTGAGTTTATAAACAAAGCCACTGAAATGATTCCTTTGTTTCTAAAAAAAATATGCTTCTATCATCAGTAATTAAACCTTATCCGTTTCCCAAGACTAAGTTAAAACTGCTGACATTATAAAATAAGCATGCGTGTTCTTAAAGGTACGTACACTCTTACACCGTGATCCAGCCGTTTCGTATGGGTGAAGGTGATTCAGGGCACGAGTGACGTTCCTCACCTAAACCAATGCCTCCGTTCAATCAAGGCAACAGATCTGGATGCACAGTGCCAGCCCACAACATTTTGCTAGCTGAGGCGGGGCCAGAGGTGCTCTTATCCCTGCACTTCCGGGCTGAAGTCCAAGGCCTCCACCCCTGCCCCCCCCCAATCCTCTTTAATCTGGCCCAGGTGATGTAGTCACCAACTGCACCACTGGCCTGTGCTGTGCCAGGCAGCTCAACGTGACTGTGACCCGCACTGAGACTAGACGGCTGAGCGTGACCTCTGCTTTAGAAACAGTGCGGGGAGTGGGGAAAGAGATATGTGGGACGGAAATATGTTAAGTTGCATGTTGAAATGTTTCTGCTAGTGCATATTTGCATAAATAGACTTGTTCTAGATACATTCTTGTGAGTTCAGTTGCTGTTTGTGCCCTCAAGAATCCATGTGTTACAAATCGTGTGTGTGTGTGTGTGTGTGTGTGTGTGTGTGTGTGTGTGTGTGTATGATGCTTAACTTCCAGTGGGGCAGGGCGGGGGGGCTCCAAAGGCCTTTAGGTCCAGGCTCCGAAATTACCTAGGTGCCCCTCTGGGCCGGACACCAAATTGTCCCCCTGACAGGGCCCTTTTAAAGGACATGTATGAGAGTGTGCGTAGCAAGTGCATGGGGCATCCTGGGGAGACCCCCGAGACCAAGAGAATTGTTTTAGCCTCCCGGCGGGGGTCTCCTCGTGAGCCGCCATGGCGCGGAGCCGCGCCGTGGTGACTCACGATTGGGAAAATGGGGTTAGCGGAGCGCTTACTCTGCTGACCCCATTTAAGGGGAGGGCTTCTTTGGTGGGCTAGCTGCCAGAGAACCACCGGGCTCACCCGCGAGCCCAGTGGTTCTCACAATGAGGGGAAACCTTTAGCCCAATTTTTCCCCAGTGTGAGAATAGCCGCTCTGTCAGAAGTAGCAGTGGAGTCTGCGGGAAGCATCTTTGGCAGAGCGAGGAGAAATGGGTACATTTCATGATCAGGATCTGGGTTCTATAGGAGCCTGGACCACTCAATTTACTTCTCTCCTTGTTATCAATCACTTTTTACATTGCCTAACATAGACATTTGCATGACTTGAATTTTTGAACCACACAAATGTTCTTTTAGAACTGTCCTCTTTCCCCCCTTTTCCATTTCTTTTTTTGGAACTGCATGTTTTGTGTCTTTGCACATTAAAAATAGTCTGTGTCTGCAAAGGCAGGACACATGTCTAGGTATACATAAGTTGAGCATGAAAATACAACATTGGTTTGCTCTTTTTAAAAAGGGTTTGCTTGTTTGTAGGGGACATTTTCCTCTGAAGAAGAACTCTTTGTGGGGGGGGGGTGTTCTCCTTCAAAGAAGAAATTAAGACACTTGCTTCTATCAATTGAATCACTGAGTCGTTCAAAGAAGTGTCCTCGCTGCGCTGTCTTTAAATGAAGATACTGGAGCCCATTATGGCTTCTGCTAACTCTGACTTATTTACTAATTTAAACCAAGCTCTTCTCTCCAGGGAGCCACCAGTGAGGATTTGTCCACTGACGGGGCAGTGAATTATTACTGTTCCGAAGCATTATCGTGAGAAGGGCTAGTTCCGGAGCATTACATCTTGAGTAAAGGAGCAAAGCTATTTATTAGCTAAAAGCTCGGTCCAGAGTCATAATCACATACAAGACCTCTTTAAAAGCAGCCACTTTGACAGCAGTCAGAGATGACTCTCTTGCTTTTTCCAACTCTGTGAGAAATCGAGGGGAACACTTTTTAAAAAATATATATCTGCAAGTCCTCATTAAGGCTGTTGCTTTCCCATTGACATGCATGCATCCTCATATTGTTTATGACTGAGGCTTCATTATTATCGACTTTGCAGGAATGAAGAGAGTTCAGTCACTCCAAGCAGGACCATGACAGAAGCGTGGAGTGTGGGCATCTTATTAGCCAGGTCCTGTGCGGACTTCCTCCAGGTGACATGGACTGCTGGCTTTCCTTCCCAAATTGCATTCTTTATCTATTTATGGCCAGCGTGTGCATCTAGGAAGCCTTAAATTTATTCTAACAGCTTTTCATTTCCAGAATGCAGAGCAGCAGATTGATTTGGGATACCTCTGAGTTCTGACTCCCTCTTGTGGTGCTCCTAACAAATCATACACCATGTTTGCTTGTTAGCTTCGCGGGAAAGACTGAAAGACGAAGGGAAGAAAGGACAGAGCACTCAATGTTCAGACAGTCAAGAGAGGGAAATGTTCCAGGGCCTCTTTGGGTCTTTGTTGTGATGTGCAGCAGTCAATAAAAGACTCTTTAATCAGAGAGTTGAACCAAACAAAAACCTGAACCCAAAAACTGTTCAAAGAAGGTTCTTTCGAAAAACCGGAACTGAAAGTGAAACTAAAATCTCTTGATTATTTTGAAAATGAACATGAGCCAAGTCCTTAAATGCAATAAGTGGAAACCTGTTTGAAATAAGTCATTCGAGAATCAGTCAGTACACTTCCAATTGTATGGCTAGGGTTTTATTTTCTTGCTGTTGTATGTGGGTTGTTGGGGGGGAAACCTTTTAAAAAATTAAGAGTTTATTATTATTAGGGTCTGACATACTGCACAACAGTACATCAGCCTAGTAAATTTGCATAGACACAAGTTGTGCAAATGCAAAATTTGCACAAATGACATTACATGAGGGTAAGTCCATTATATCCTATGGGTCTACTCTGTGTAATGCAGTATTAATAGGCTGATGTACTGTTGTGCAGTAAGACAGCCAATAATTTTAACAAATTAAACAGTTACCATTGTATTCATTTTATAGAGTTACATAGCAAGTAAAAAGGACTGATATTACTTTGCATAAAATATATCTAAATTAGTTCAAAGTATCTGAACCACTTTTACCAGTCACAGAACCACTTTTTAAAATTATGGTCTGGATGAGAACCGAATAGCCCCACCACATCAATCTTTTCCTAGAGCAATTTTTGTTCATTTTTAGGGAACTTCTTCTATATAATCATTTTTTAAAATGATTTGTGTAAATGATGATTAATAATTATTTATTATTTATTTAATAAATAATCATTATCATCAGCTCCTTCCCCAACCCCCCCCCCCCCACTTGAGCTATTGGTTTACTAGATGAAATGTCTCCTCCAGGTCTTCCTCCGATTCTGGCTTCATCTGATGTTTGAAAAGCAGTTTTGCATTATCACTCTAAAGACTAATCTTGGGGTATTAAAAACAGAACTCTCTCCATCCCGGGTCCAGCTACTTTCTCCTCGGTTTCTCTCCAATAAAACTAGCATATCCACCGAACGATCTTGCTTTCTTTCTCAGTGCCTAATGAACCATGCATTCTTTAATGTGAACAATAGTTTTAAATAACACCTTAGTTAAACGGCTATGATTTAGCCATAGCTAGCAACTGCAAAACAGAAAAGCAGTAGTCATAGCAGTCGTGAAAATATGGGCTGTTGCATTTTACTCAACTATATTTCCACTGTATTTTACACTGCTAACTGAACAAAAGAGGCACCTTTTAATGTGGTGATTCTCTTTATTTCTCAGGGAGAGAGCAACTGGCCCTATCCACCCCCAGCACAGCACCCCTCCAGTGGCCACACCTCAAAGCCCCAGACACACACCCCACGGCTGACATCAGACGTGTTTGGGACCGCTCTGCCCCGTTTGGGACTGAAATTGGCCTGTGCTGCATTGGCAGCATGGCCAGAGTGACTCTCCCTGCCAGCGAGAGTTGCTCCTGGCCTCATTGCCCATCTCCCTCCTAAACGGGGCCACTCCCAAACATTATCCACCGGTTGCCTACAGCTCCCCCTTAACCATTAGTTGGCGTGCTGGGATGCTGTGGGGCACAGAACACAACACACCCGATTCCTCCACTCAGATGCTGATGAGGCCTATACCTGCTTGGTTGTAGGGACAAAATTATATCAGGTGTCTCCAGGCCATTCTCTAGGAATCTCACAGTTCTTTGATAGTTGTCAGTGTTTCCTCCTAGGGTAACCAGGTGCTTCTGTCAGATATTCCCCTTAGGGGATGGATCCGCTCTGAGAAGTGCATCAAGGTTCCAAGTTCCCTCCCTGGCAGCATCTCCAAGATAGGGCTGAGAGAGACTCCTGCCTGCAACCTTGGAGAAGCTGCTGCCAGTCTGTGCAGACAGTATTGAACTAGATGGACCAAGGGTCTGACTCAGGATATGGCAGCTTCCTATGTTCCTATGTTCTGTCTCTTGAAATGGGTAGAAATGTGTATACTAGGAATAGATCATTCCCACCCACTCCAGGTGGCCAAATCATAAATTTATAGATGAAGTTCTATTAATCAAAATAGCAATGCTCCCACATTGTCATAGAAACATCAAACAGGAAGAGAAGGCGGCCTGATTACTGGAATGTGTACATTAATGCTAATAATGATCACAGAGAGGAGGTGCCCTCTTTGTTTACAGGGTAAGACCTCCAGAGGCATGCTTTATATATCTGTGCTTTGATGGAAATTAAAATAGAATCATATAGATACCGCTGTCATCATGTACTGAAGAACACTGACAGGGAGAGAAATGAATCGCATTCCTTCAGCCACCTCTAAAAAAAACCCCCACAGACCCAAGTGCATAAATTTCCCTCTTTAAATTCTGCATTCATTTTTTTTTTTAAGGAAGCTCAGTAAAATGTCATTCAGATTTACTAGACTTTGATGTTGCTGTTTTGAAACCTTCTCTTTGGTGGGCAGGGAAGAGCTGCGAAAAGATGTAAATTCATAAACACACACACACATTTGCCTGCAGCTTCTTTGATGCAGTTGTGGATTGAGGATGCACACAGGCTAAGACACAATACGATGTATGGCCGGTGCCTTTTATGTTTCAGAGAAGCCAGGAAACTAGGCAGAGTCTGAGGCTGAGCTCGGTAAGGAATGAAGACGTGCCCAAAGGAAGCGCGGATCTTAAAATCAGTCAGGATGGAGCAGGAGCTCAACGCGAAGAGGCTGCGTTCCACTATCAGAGGTGGCCTGCGTGAATAAAAGGGATCAATTAAGTAAGCATGCAGTAATGGTGGGTTTGCAAGATAAACACCGATGGCACTGGATTGATCAGCAGGGAAGAAAGAAAACATTGCCAAGGCGAGCCGAAAAGAGGCTTCCTGTCTGCCTTTGACAGAAATTGATCGGAGTAAATTAAACACTTGTTCTGTGGTGCTTAGAGTTATCGGGGGGAAGTATAAGGTGTCACTGATGTCTGAAGCCAGGCTCCTCTGTTTTTATCGGTTTAAGAGGAGGCCACGCTTCACCTGCAAAAGTGAAGGCTGCAGAGCTGATAGTTCTGGAGGGAAAGCTTGAAGATGCCAGAGACAGTCACTGGAACCGATAGAAGTGCTACAGGAAGGATGATCGTGCACATATGCTCCAGTAGTCCCAATTTCCCAGTTGCTATTTCCTAGTCTTTGGTAAATCACTGCCCTCCTTTGGTCCCTGTGGTCTGACTTCTGGGAAATGCCATATTAAAATGTTATTGTGGGGCTTGTGCTGCCATGAGAGCATCACAGGTTTGAAATGCATGCAAAGTAGAAGTATTAAGAGGTCATTCACAAGACCCAAAAGGCTGGGGCTGGCTGGGAGGAAGGCAGAAGCCTATCTGCCTTCCCCCCACATGCTCTGAGCCCACAGATGGCTCTGCTGCTTGCATGCCCAGGTGAGCAGCATAGGCGGCAACTGGTGCAGCAACAGGAGGTGAAGGAAAGGCAGCCAGACTACCAGATATCCCACAATGCACCGCACCAGCAGCATGGTGCACTGGGATAGCTTCCGGCTGTCGGGACACTCCTTCCCCGATCCTCTATGGTAAGTATGGCTGCCGGCAGCCCATAAGGAGCTGCTGGCAGCCCGCTTGCCCACACAACCAGGCAGTGAGGTAGAAGAAGTGTGTGTGTCTTCCAACATCACTTTCAATCCAGGTTTCAAACCCAGGCTATCCAAGGGCAGAGCGCTGGGATCAGGTGATCCTGGCACGTCTCACAACCAGCCCTATCCCGGATAGCACTGCCCTAACTGGGTAGGGCTGGTCATGGGAACAACCTCTATATATTATTGCTGTGTGGTCTAGTTACAAGCGAGAGTTTGTAGTCTCTCTACCATTGTTTGTAGTTTGAGTTGGGAGTTTGTAGTCTCTCCACCCACATCTGCTTATGTAAATAGCATTTGGTTTGGAGAGCTTCTTCTCTCCCAGAGTAAGCAGCTCTTCCTTTTCTTCTTTGTCCGTTTCCCAGTTTTACAGGAAGAACTAGATGGATGCCCTCTCTGAACAGTTTCATAGTTAATGCATAGTTTCTACTCTGCGTGCTTTGCAAAACTGTGATGCCCTCACGGCAGCACAGGTTGCTTGACTTGTCGTTCCGTAGGCTTCGAGGCCCTTCCCTTAGTTTTCTGGCAGTCGTGTCTCTGAGCGGAGGGCAGACGCATCCTCTCTAATGTCAATGCGTGCACATGAGATTGAAGGCGCTGTGCAACGCACATGCTGTTTTTTCACACTGCAACTGCTGAGGTATATTGTACACTGTTGATCACCTATTGTGGGGCAGTTTCTATAGTATGTCTTTGTACTCAAACAACAAACAGCCTCTTGGCATTTCAGTCCACAGAGGATAGGCCATTGCAGAGGAAAGGAATATATAACACACAGCAAATGCGATAGAGCCTTCAGCAATGGTTAATGGTGCTTAGGGGAGGATTTTGTCTGTGACTCTTGGCATGAGAAAAGGGCTGCTCCTGCTTTCCTTGTGAAATGCTGGAGAGTATACAAGAAGGAATCTGGTGAAAACTGGGCATTTGTTTCTTCGTATATTAAAACTGACGCATGCCAGGGACCCCAGAAATGGAAGGCAACCTTTATGCTCACAGAATTCTTGGAAGCACCCAAACTTCAATGCTCAGATGTTGTTGAATACAACTCCCATCATCCCCAAACACAATGGCATTCGTGGAGGCCATGAGCGTGCCAGCATCATGTGGTGGCAGCTGGGGAGAGCACTGGTGATGCATGCTAATAGCTGGGGGAGCACCATGGTGGTGTGCAAATGGTGGTGTGCAGAGGAGGAGCAGGTATAGACCTGCTCTCCTCTGTGTTAAAGGGGATGTATATTCCCTCTGTTTTAAAGGGATGTGCTGCAATTCGGACTCTGAATCACATTTCATGCACATCCCTAGTTTCAAACTAAGACGTTTCAGATCAAATTTACCCTTCCCAGCAGAATGTATATAGGAACATAGGAACCTGCCTTATATTATGTCAGACCATTGGTCCATCTAGCTCAGTATTGTCTACACTGACTGGCAGTAGCTTTCCAAGTTTTCAGGCAAGGGTCTTTCTTGGCCCTACCTGGAGATTCCAGGGATTGAACCTGGGACTTCTATATGCAAAGCAGATGCTCTTCCACTGAGCAATGGCCCTTCCCCAAGGAAACAACTCTGACTCCAATCCAGAGAAAATGAATAATGCTCAAGTCCCATTTAAATCAAAGGGACTTAAATTGGTTGAAAGTCGCAACCAACTGGTGCCCCTGATTTCAATACCATTCAAACGTGACGAAGTTTGTAACAAAGCCTCTGTGATTCGCATGTAAGCCAGCTCTAAGTTTAGTTAGTAGCATTACAACTATATCACTTTTTTTGGTAGCTGATTTTGGGCTATTAGGTTTGGCAGATCAGTCCATTTATATTTCTCAGATCCATATCTTAGAGCTTCTTCAGTAGACACAAAATGCAACCTTCACTATACATTGGAATGAGTTCTGCAACATTTACGCTGATTACGTTAAGGTTTTATCTGTGTTCTTTGAGTTGCCAAATTGCTTGCACTTTTACAGTTTCCTATCTGGCTTTACACTCTGTTTACATGAGCTGTGTGTAGCTGCAAAAGTGGAATCAATAGAGTAGAGATCTACAGCACCTGTATCACAAAGGTTACTGCAGTCAGAAAATAGCTGATGAAGGCTGGATGTAATGAGCTGGAACATCCTGAAAGTAATTCCTAGCAGCACTAAAGACAATCATATAACTTCACCTGACATGGGTAATCCTCAGTAGACTAAGGAAGTATAATTTTTTTCCCCGGGAAGAGAGTTTTGTGGTCTGTAGAGAGTTGGTGTGAGATATGGGGGATATCTTCCTGGTGAGAAATAGCTCGTAATTCACAGGAGGTGGAACTTATACCAAGTCACAAAGGTCATTCTGAGTCCATTGCAGGAAGAAATACTCACCTGGTGGTGTATTATTCAGACTGTCAGCATACATACAGTTTGATCCTAACCATATTTACCCAAATTTCAGTGAAATTCAGTTCCAAGTGAATCTGGCTTTAGGACTCTGGCCTTTGCTATACAGAGAACTCCTTCTGCATTACATTGGGCTTGCTTATTTATTTATTTATTGCTTGCTTGCTTGCTTGCTTGCATATACCACCCATCCAAAAACAGCTCAGGGTGGTTCACGATCAAAAACAAAACTCATAAAAACCAATTACATACTGCAAAAGCCAGCCCTGCCTTCTGATCAGGGCTGGCCCATTAGTGAAATGCAGTGAAGCAACCTCCTCAGGTGGTGGATTGGTGGAGGTGGATTGGTGGAGCAGGACGCAGGACCGGGCTGGCAGTTGCCTAGGATACCAATTAATGGGGGGGGGGGGTGTTATGCTACATGCCTCCCTTTCCCTCTCCAAGCAACCGACATAGGGACATAGGAAGTTGCCTTATAGCAAGTCAGACCATTGGTCCAGCTCAGTATTGTCTACCCAGTCTGGCAGTGGCTTTTCCAAGGTTGCAGGTGGGAGTCTCTCTTAGCCCTATCTTGGAGATGCCAGGGAGGGAACTTGGAACCTTCTGCATACAAGCACGCAGGTGGTCTTCCCAGAGCGCCCCCACCCCCTAAGGTTATATAGCACTCACACGTAGCCTTGTGGTAGCAAGCATGACTTGTCCCCTTAGCTAAGCAGGGTCCACTCTGGTTGCATATGAATGGGAGACCACATGTGTGAGCCCTGTAAGATATTTCCCTTAGGTGATAGGGCTGCTCTGGAAAGAGCATCTAGGTTCCAAGTTCCCTCCCTGGGACTTTTACACACATGCTTTTTAGCACACATCTCCTCCAGAATGGAGGGTGAGAGTTCACATATCAGCTGGATTTACCCCAAAGTCGCAGCAGGCTATCAGGGACCAGTTCTCGCATGATTCTGGCTTTCCCCGGATTAGGGCTGCACATTCTATCTTAGCCCGAATTATGTCTGGGGTTAAAAAAAAAAGTCCTCTATTTGCAACAGCTTTTTCTGGGGTGGGGGGAAACCTGAGGTTTCTGGTATGCCCCAACGCTTCTCCGGGATGTGTGGAGGGGCCATTGCCAATGAATTGGCTTTATTCAAAATATGCGTGTGTGTGTTGTTGTTTTTTTAAAAATTGCTGGGTGGATTTGCAGACCGCCAAGAGTCAGCAGAGGGGGCTGCTTGGCAACTTGTCTCATCGGTTTTCCGCGAGGGAGGGGAGTTTGACAGCTGTATTCCTTATTGTCTGCTTTCCCAGCTGTGGCTGGCTTTGCTTGGGAAGAATCCAAGTTGTTATTGAAATGGGCTAAATGGAGAGCCGGTGCCCTTTCGTAATCTGTCATAAGAGAAATATCGCAAAGGGCTTTGGACACGGGAAGTTCTGCTCGCTGCTGTGTACTTCTTCGAGGCTGCCTTCCTTCCCCCTCCCCCATAGCCTTCCTTTTCCCAGCAAGCCGGCTGGAAACCGAAGGCTGGGGAGGGGAGAAAAATGACCTGTGATCAATCATGCATCTTTGGCCATGTTTACCTAGGATGGAGCATGGGCAAAATAGAGCCAGCCACAAATGCTTTTACTAGCTAAGGTGTAGGAAGCACAACTTTTGTGGGTAGGCTTTGGGCAGGGGGAGATTTGCTTCTGGATGCGTTAAAAAAAAGTTTGGTGAACCTAGAAAATGCGTTCCAGGCTGGGCTCAGAGAACAGTGTTGGCAAGTGGTGATGGTGACCCTTATAAAGAAAGGATTGGTGCAAGATTCATTTGCAGGGGGGTGATAATGGAGGTGGAGGTTTCACCATGTGCTGGAAACTCAGAGCTTAATTTTTAAAAATGTGAGGTCCGGGACTTGGATATAACCGCAACGGCACTCTGCACATGCTCAAAGGGGTGTTTTTTTTCTTGCTTCACATAGTTTGGAAAGGTTCTAGGTGGGCCCTAGTACTAATTAAGCCCTGTCGAAATGTGAATTGCCAAGAAGTCGGCTCAGGCTAGCGTCTCTCCAACTTTTCACACGACCACGCGAAAGCAGGCTAATACAGTTCAGCCAGCTTTCATGCTGTTGTGAGAACCACCAGGCTCTGGCAGCTAGTGCACCTAAAAACTCCTCCCCTTAACCCAGGTTAGCGGAGCGAGTGCTCCGCTAACCCAGGTTTGGGGGTTGTGAGACGTCGTGGCACATCTCTGTGCCGTGGCGACTCATGAGGAGACCCCCGACCGGAAGGCTCCATCAAGTCTCCTGGCCTCGGGGATCTCCCCAGCATGCCCCATGCACTTGCGCAGGACATGCTGGGACTTCCAGGGGCCAGGCAACCCCCGATCCCCGCTGCCCCTACCGGCTCCATGACAGAGCCGGTAGTCATGAGGGAGGCTGATGCAGCCACCCAGGGCAAACGCTCTGCTCATGTGCGTGGAGACTGGGCTAAGCCCACTCTCACCACACTAACCCTCCCCGCACTTCAAACTAATCGTGTGAAGCGCCTCTGAGCTTTGGAATCAAGCTCAAATCTCAAATCTTTATTATTACGGTCATTCGACCAGCAAAACACAAAGTACAAAGACTTTACATAAAAGCAAATTGGAATCAAGATATGCAGTTGGCTTGTTTGTTCTAAGTGCGGCTAAATTTGCCATTGCGTTGCATCCGAACTGACGAATCTCCAGGCTTGATTCTCGGCTTGTTGCAAGAGGCGTGGCACACAGCAGCCGAGAAACAGCTGCAGATTGGGCGAATGGTGGTGGGAGGGGCCAAAGAAAACACTCCGCAGCAAACCCAACCATGCTGCTGTCCGTTGTCTAGGGAGAGAATTCTGTACTTGTTCTCAGAAGCTTGGTTAGAAGCTTCCGTGGCTCCGCATCTTTGCGTCTGACAGGACCCATTGTGTGTTTCTATTGGGGTTGAATTTCAGAACAACAGGTCTCTCTTCCTCCCTGGCCCATGGGCAGAGGTATAAGGCCAGTTTTTTCACCCGAGTGCAGAAAAAGGCAGAGACAAGAAGACGGTCTGAAAGGGCTGCTGCTCCCCTTCAGCCGCTTGCCATTTATAGCAACTTAACAAGCAACCCGGACAAAAAAATACCTGCGAAAGTTCACGCCTGTCTTTATAGCATTTACCAGAGTTCACAAATTATACTGCCGCAGAGAGGAAATGAAATTGCCAAAAGCTAAAGCTAAAGCAGTTCAGTATGTCCTGAACTGTAGTTTCAGAACCATCTCTAACAGGGGTCATAATGGAATCCGTATCAGGGTGGATATTGAATATCAGGGTTGATACTGATGGCAGCACAGGGAGGCTATTCTCACGAGCAGCAGAAAACGGGCAGAGGGAGCCCAGCCCGGTTTCTGCTGCTCATGGGCTGCAACAGGAGCCACACGGCTCCCGGCAGCCAGCCTTCTTAAATGCATCCCTGTCCCCACCCCGTTCCCCATTTTTTTGGTTGTGTGTTGCTGTGGCTCAGCTCTGCGCCATGGCATCTCACAAGGGGGAGGCTACAACCAGCTTCCCAGTGTCGGGGGGCTCCCCAGAATGCCCCGTGCACTTGTGCAAGGCATTCTGGGACTTCCGGCAGCCAGGAGGCTCCATGACGGAACGGGTAATCATGTGGACGGCTGATCTGGCCGCCTAGGGCAAGCTGCCTGCCCATGTGCAGAGAGCGCGGGTCAAGCCCGCTCTCCCCACAACCTCCCTGCAGGCTTTCCACACTGCTCGTGTGGAGAGCCTCAGGGCATTGCTAGGTTCTTAAAACAGGGGTTCCTAACCCTGAGTCCCCTGATGCCTCTGGACGACAACTCCCATCATCCCCCACTACAATGGCCAAAGAATAATAGGAGTTGTATTCCCACAACATCTAGTTATCTGGACCCACAGGGTCTGACTCAGGCTTTGTATGGCTGAGCAGAGATTTGAAAAACATTTCCTCAGTCCTAGTCAAACACCAACCACTGTCACATTGGGCCAGTTCGGAGGATACTTCCTCCTCCACCACCCCTGCCAAAGTAGCCCACATGATTAAAAAAAGCAGGATGCACCAAGAGTGTGCCCATCATGACATCTTTCTGAGACACCCTGATGTCCTCCCAGCATGTTTTTGTTATCATGTGGTGGGGTGGGGGGGAGGGTTTTCATCTGAACCACCACTCTATTTGTGGCCCAAATACTGGAATATGGGTCACAGGTAGAGTGGCTATTTGGATGTCAGCCCCCCCACCATACACACAAATACACATGATAGAAACACACCAGGAGGATGTCAAGACATTCAGGAAAGATGGCAGGACAGGTGTGCTTTTGGTCCATCCCACTCCTTAATCACATGGGCCGGATCAAGGGGGGAAGCAGCATCCAAACTGGCCCATTGATTCTCACTGTGGACGTATCAGCTCAGCTCAGGAGCTCTTTGTGTGGGTCAGAATGTGTGTGGAGCTCTGTATCAAAGGAAGAGATCTCAGGACAGTAATGGTTAGCTATGAAGCTAGATAAATCACAGCCAGGACATGAATAGAAGGTTAGCAGGAGGTTAGAAGCGGATACAAGGCTAGCGGGAAGAACTGGGTTGAAGAAATTACCATTTAGCCACAGAACTCATTGGGTGGTCCTCAACAAATTGCTGTCTCTTAGCCCAACATTGCCACAGGGTTTCTGTGAAGATAAATTGATAACCCCGCATGTGCCACTCTACGCTACTGGAAGGGCAGGATTTATTTATTACAAAAGTAATAAATGGGACATAAAGGAGCTGGTTAAGTTTAGCCTGGAGAAGAGAAGGGAGATAGGGAGGTTGAATTAGACTTATTCAAGCCCCGCAAAGAATATTTGCAGTGGTGGTTGTTAGTGAGGCTATTCCCATGAGGAGCAAACCTGGGCTAGGAGAGCCTAGCCCGATTTTTGCTACTCGTGTAAACCGCCGGGCTCGCGGGCGAGCCCGGTGGCTTACAAGTGGCTAGCCCGCTTGACTAGCCCTCCCCTTAGCTAACAGATTGTTAGTTGCCACAGCGCGACGCCGTGCCACAGCAACTCACGAGGAGACCCCTGACCAGGAGGCTGAAAAGCAGCCTCCAGAGTCAGAGGTCTCTCCAGCATGCTCTGCGCACTCGCACAGGGTATGCTGGAACTACCCGGGCCGCGCAGCCCCTGAACTCCCCAGACCCCGCCGGCTCCATGGCGGAGCTGGCTGTCGTGTGGGTGGCCGTAGCGGCCACGCAGGCAGGACGTGCTGCTCATCAGGCTCTTCTTACGGATCGTGAGAAGAGCCTCAGTGTCTGCTTTGTGTGTTTTTTTCCAATTATGAGCCCTTGAGGAGACAGGGAGACCTAATCTTCTTTTTCTATGTAAACTGCTTTGAGAACTTTCTAGTTGAAAAGTGGTTGAGGAGGAGGAGGAGGAGGAGAGCTGTTTTCAGATATCTGAACAACTGTTGCCTAGAAGCAAGAACAGATCTATTCTCTATTGCTCCTGAGGGACTAGAACCAATTGGCTGAAATTGCAAGGAAGGAAGGAGAGCTGGTCTTGTAGTAGCAAGCATGACTTGTCCCCTCCCCTTTGCTAAGCAGGGCCTGCCTTGGTTGCATTTGAATGGGAGACTACCTGTGTGAGCACTGTAAGATGTTCCCCTTAGGGGATGGGGCCGCTCTGGGAAGAGCATCTGTGTGCTTGCATGCAGAAGATTCCAAGTGCCTTCCCTGGCATCTCCAAGGTAGGGTTGAGAGAGACTCCTCCCTGCAGCCTTGGAAAAGCCACTGCCCATCTATGCAGACACAATTCTGAGCTAGATAGACCAATGGTCTGACTTGGTATCAGGCAACTTCCTATCTGCCTATGTTCCTAGATTCAGGCTAGTCACTAGGAGGGATTTCTTAACTGCAATAACTGTTAGATGGTGGGAAAATGTGCCTTGCTCAGTGGTGAGTTCCCCTCCACTGGAGGTTTTAGGCTGGACTGCTGTCCTGAACACTGTGGCAGTTTCCTGCTCTGAGCAAGGGGTTGGATTAGAAGACCTCAAAGGTCCCTTCTAAAATTCCATACAAACATGATTTGAGGCAGATGTGTGAAATTTGAATTGGGATTCTAATCACAGATCACTTCTAATTTCCACCTATTTCAGTGCTCCTTTAGCTCCTAAATACCACAAAGAGCATTGTTATCCTGACAGGAATATATGAGCACTGTGACACAAATCACTGGGGTCTCTAAAGCGTTCAGTCCCATGTAGGGACTGCCGATACACATATGCTGATATACTCCTCTGAACTGTATCTGGCTTCAGTTACAGTTTATTGCGCTACTTTGAGCAGGCGAATGGAGCATTCTATCATATTTTCCAGCCAACCCTCTTGTGTCTGATTCCTTTCCCCTTTTAAAGAATTGTTTTTATCATCTATCTTTTACTTTGTATCACAGCATTATCTTCCCCTGTTAGAGAGAGAAAATGAATGGACGGGGAGCATACAAGAGACTGACAGCAAATCATCGCTTAGATGCTCCCTTCAGAATGTCAGAGATACCCTGGATGGAATGGTGACTAAATAACTCATTGTGAGAAACTCTTTGCCGCAGACAGTTATTAAATTGGAAGCATTACGGGAAGGGAATGTGAGGCTCATATTTGCCTCGGCGGTCATTTTTCTTTGGCTGCGGGTATCCGCCTTCCTTTCGCCACTCGTAAGAAGGAGCTATAGAGTGGGAAGAAGGCCAGGCTCTGACAGAGGAGACGATCCACTGGGGATAGTTCCTGGACAAGAGTGTGAGAGTTACTGGGCCCTCTCCAGCCTAATTTGTCAAACAAGCATACAGGGGAAATTGGCTCATTGAGAGGGAACAAAGGTGGTAGCCCCTCAGAGCTACCAGCCGGCCTCTCTTGCCAGCTTTACACACAGTTTGCTTATATAGAAATTATGTAGGAGTCCTCCACCAAAAGGCCAGGAAGTGGCGGAACCTTGGCGAGGTCCTAGTTTCCTTGCAGCCTTCCAGGTGTAGTAGCAGTGAATGTGGCTCCAGACATTACCTGGAGCTGCCTACAGGACGTTTGATGGATGCTTGGGGTACAGGGACTTCCACAAGACTTTTCCCAGAGGGGCAAAGCCAGCAATCCAATACCCCCTCCCTGGGAGTTAGTCATGTGCTCGGACCGGTTCGCAGGCCATTCTAAAGGCCTGCGAACCGGTTTGCGGGGGGGGGGTCCGTGGTTCGCAGCCGGGGAGTGGCTCCTTAAGGGCGGGGGAGGGTGCACTTAACCCTCCCACCGCTCCCCCCACCCCCGCTGGTGCTCCATTTTTGAAAAGCATTTGTGGCGGCAGCGTATCTCCCTGCCACCCCTGCCGCCATTTAATGGGAAAAGGCTTCAGAACATGTGACTGCGCTTGCGCTCAGCGCACATACATCACATGTGTGTGTTGTGTGAGTGCGTATGTCAGACGTGCATGCGTGCACCATGCGCAGTCACACATTCTGAAGCCTTTTGCCGAGAAAAGGGGAAGGGGCGGCAGGAAGGTACGCTGCCGCCCCAAATGCTTTTCAGAAACAGAGTGCTCGTGGGGGGAAAGCGGGAGGAGGGGTAAGTGCACCCTCCCCCACCCTTAAAGAGCCCCCACCCCACCCAGCTGCGAACCAGAACACCGTGGTTCCATGCACACCACTACTGGGAATATGCCCCATTGAATTCAATGGGGGCTAGTTCAATCCAGCATGGGGCAACTGCCCCACCACCACCACCACGGATGCCCATGATGGGGTACAAAAAATGCGATGGTGCATGCATCAAAACATATGCACTTCCCACACAATTTCTGGAGGGAAATAGTTGAGCACGTTGAAAGTAGGCAACATTTGAAGATTGCGAACCCATACCAGGAGCATTTCCAAATGGCAATCAAACACAGCTTCGCTACACTTAGGCTGCAGAGGGGGCGCAGGTGTTCATACAAGGAAACCATTTACCATGACGTAAGGATGGCAACAGAAAGTGCCATTCATACAGCCAGTGGCATTATTCACCCTTGCTCCTGACAATCAAGAGTTATTTATTTTATTATTTATTCAATTTCAAATTTATTTATTTATTTATTCAATTACTGTGGCATTATATGTGTCTTTTAAAAGTAGCACTTCGGTGCAGTACAGCAAACAGCTCAACTTTAGGCACTTCCTGCACGTCCTGCTTTAGGCTTTTAGGCAAAGCTGCCCGTCTGGGAAAACTCCTGGATGGTGAATTAAGCAATGGAATTCTCTGCTACGGGATGTGGTGATGGCCACCAGCTTGGGTGGCTTTAACAGGGGCTTAGACAAATTCAGAGAGGACAAATCTATCAATGGCTACTAATCCTGATAGCTACTATATAGGCTACCTCCAGGCTCAGAGGCAAGATGCCTCTGAATACCAGTTGCAGGGAGCAATGGCAGGAGATGGGGCATGCCTTCGTCTCCTGGTTGTGCAGTTTCCCAAGGCATCTGGTGGGCCACTTTGTGAAACAGGGTGTTGGGCTAGGTGGGCCTGATCCAGCAAAGCTGTACTTATGTTCTTAGGACTATTATTAGACAAAGACCGACAATCTCTCCTGTGGATATGTGTTCCACCACAATGCAAGGAGATTGTGGGTGTGGGGGGAATCAAATCTTTATTGCTTCACAGCTCTGCAGATAATTTTACAAGCTTGTTGCTCTCTGTCTCGGCCAGCATAGGAACTATTCTGGGGTTTGCCCCTTCCTTTCCCGAGAGTTCCATTAGGCTTTCCTTTTTAAAGTGACAGTACCATGTTAACAAGTAAAGGTAAAGTGTTGAGTCGGTGTCAACTCCTGGCGACTACAGAGCCCTTTGGTTGTCTTTGGTAGAATACAGGATGGGGTTACCATTGCCATCTCCCATACAGTATGAGATGATGCCTTTCAGCGTCTTTCCTTTATCACTGCTGCCCGATATAGGTGTTTCCCATAGTCTGGGAAACATACCAGTGGGGGATTCGAACCGGCAACCTCTGGCTTGCTAGTCAAGCCATTTCCCTGCTGCTCCATTAGGTGGCTCTATTAACAAGTAATCCCAACAAATCCTTAGCCAAACTGGATTGCATTTCAGTTCCTTTCACATATGTACTCATATGCATTCATTCATTCATTCGATTTCTATATATGTAATGAGGGAGAAACTCCCTCCTGCTTCGTTGGTCTGGGCAAACGCCACCCCAAACTGGAAAGTGGATCTATTTTTCCCAAGCCCAGTTCTCAAGTCCTCCATTGGACTTTTGCCCGACATTCACCTGACTTCTGTAATCAAGATTTGAAGTTGGTCAAAGAATGTCAAACAAAAGTCAGATGGAGGACTTGGGGACCAGTGGTGGCAGGTTCAGATGACAGGTCCTCCAGGAGTATACTCCCTGGGAACTGCTGATTCCCTCCTATTTACTTGCCAGCAAACCATGTGATCCCGCTCACCGAATGCATTGCTAAGAGGCATGAGAGCCAGTGTGGTGTAGTGGTTGGATTAGAACCAAGGAGACCCGAGTTCTAATCCCCATTCAGCCATTAAACTTACTGGGTGACTGTGCCAGTCACCCATCACTTATCACTTATTACTAGTAGACTGAGCCAGTCACTAACCTACCTCACAGGGTTGTTGTAAGGATGAACATAACCATGTACAGTGCTCTGGGCTCCTTGGAGGAAGAGGCAATATAAATGTAAAAATAAATAAAAGCATATGCTTAAGCTTGGCAACATCTCTAGCAAAAAGCATCTTTAGGAGGCTCAGTTTGGGCGTATTGCACACAGAGTGGGGAAGGCAACATTTTCCCTTTCCACACTACTGTTTGCTAGCAATTTGCCGCCCCCCCCCCCCCGAAATTTGAATCTGTGCAAAAATCAGCATCAGAATACTTCAGCATACATTTCATAACCAGAAGGAAAAAAATGACAGTGTATTATAAAGAATGTGTACCTTTATGAAATACTCAGCACCATCTGGCTGTAAAAATATTTATGGTGGAGGATTTTCACTTTTAAAATATAAGATGCAAATCATTATATTGCTGCTTTTTGAATGAAGTCTGGCTGAAGCTGAAAATTAAAGGCTCTAAAGTCAAGTTCATATATACAGTAACATCTTTGGCATTAATTGCTCCTGAACATTTCTGTGTACTCAGAATCCTGACATAAAAGTTTTAATTTCTATGCAAAGTAGATAGGATGATTGAGTTATAATTAAAATGGTAATTATACCCTTAATGCTCCATATTTGACTTTTCAGGGGAAAAATGTTATGCTCTGAGAAAAGCTATATAAAGATCAGAGCAACAAAAAAAGTTTGAAAATGAATGTATTTGAGACATTCTAAATATTTTAAAATCCAGTTATTGATTCTTGTACACTTTCATCTGAAATTATTTCTCCATTTATTTTTGTCAATGGCAACAATTAAAAAAAAACATTGGGATATGAAAACCTTCAATGAATGAAGTATTTCTAAAGATGATTATTTATAGAGTTGTCAACTCTTTATACTGATTCTGCTCCTTTGCTTTTAACAGCAGCCTGACACAAAAATTGTGTAGGTGACGCTTTTCCTGGCACAAAGATACGTGATGCTTACCTGCTTAATTTCTGAGTGCAAGACTGCTGTTAAAGGGAGAGGAGCAGGGCCAGGGGGAAAAGCTGGCAACCAAGATAGTTGTTAGCAGGTTTATACTGCAATTGTATGCATGCTTTCCTGAGAGTAAATACAACAGAATATAGTGAGGCTTATTTCCAAGTAAACATGCACAGGAGCAAGCAATAAATATTGGAAGCGCATGGAAAAGAGGGGGAAGGGAAGGTTTATTTCTCAGAATGCACCATAGAGTGACAGTGTGTTATGATGTTGCATCATTCCCCAGGGCATTATGGGAAGTAAAATGGTGCTAGATAGGAGGCAAGCAGTGCTTCTAACAACACTGCTTGCTGAGGCAGCAGGCACTGGTTTAAGCAAATGTGGGGCGTCAGACAGGCTATATATGACACATCTGCGGCCTGATGTAAGACTCCTCACTCTCAAGCTTAAAAGAACTTTTGTGGTTAGGAACATAGGAAGCTGCCATATACTGAGTCAGACCATGGGTCTATCTAGCTCAGTATTGTCTTCACAGACTGGCAGCGGCTTCTCCAAGGTTGCAGGCAGGAATCTCTCTCAGCCCTCTCTTGGTGAAGCCAGGGAGGGAACTTGGAACCTTCTGCTCTTCCCAGAGTGGCGGCTCCATCCCCTGAGGGGAATATCATACAGTGCTCACACCATTCATATGTAACCAGGTGGACCCTGCTTAGCTAAGGGGACGAGTCATGCTTGCTACCACAAGACCAGCTCTCTTCCCATGAAAGTCCCCCCATGAAAGTGCAGAATGCCCCGGCCCCCATTTTTGCCATCTTGCCAAACTACAGCAAACATGCTTAGGGGAGCAAAAATGGCAGCAAAAATGCTTGGGGGAGATTCGTGCAGCCCCAGCTCAAACCCACTCATGAGATTCACGGAGAGACCACGGAAGTCATTTTTACAGCAGAGATTTAAATCCCATTCTTGTTCCCCAGAGAGTTCTGGGAACTGTAGTTTGGTGTGGGGAGGGGATCGGCATTCAGAGTTCTCAACGACGTCAAACTACAATTCCTAGAATTATTTGAAGGAAACCATGACAGATAATGTGGTATAAAACTACTGTAACTGTGTAGTGTAGATGTGTACTCACAGGGCATTGTGAGTAAAAAAAACCAGGGAGGAGTGCTAGTCTTGAGATAGCAAGCATCAGTTATCCCCTTTGCTAAGCAGGACCCACCTTGGTTTGCATTTGAATGGGAGACTGCATGTGAGCACTGTAAGATATTCCTCTTAGGGGATGGGGCCATAGGCACTATGCATGCAGAAGACCCCAGATTTACTCCCTGGCATTTCCAGGTGGGACTGACAAAGACTACTGCCTGTAACCCTAGAGACCCACTGCCAGTCAGTGTAATACTGGGTTAGATGGACCAAGGGTCTGACTCTGTAAAAGGCAGCTCCCTATGGGAGAGCCATGAACAACTCTGAGCTCCTAGGAGGAAGGAAACTACAACTACAAATATTTATATAGTGCTTTTCAGCAGAAGTTCACAAAGCAGATTCAACAGAAAAAAATAAATACAGTAATAAAGAAATAAGATGGTTTTCTATCCCAAAAGGGTTCACAGTCTAAAACACACACAAGATGGACACAGCCATGAGCATGAATATTTATATACCGCTTTTCGAGAACGGTTCCCAATAGCAGTTTACAAGGATATAAATAAATAAATAAAGATGGCTGCCTCTCCCCAAGGGGCTCACCATCTAAAAAAGAAACATAAGAAAGACACCAGCAATGGCCACTGGAGGGATGCTGTGCTGGGGGTGGATAGGGCCAGTTGTTCTCCCCCTGCCCAATAAAGATTGCCCTCCTGGATTGTAGAAGTTCCTACACTCCCAAATTAAGCATGGAGTTCTAGAGTTGGAAGGGACCTTGGAGGCCTTCTGTTCCAACCCCCTGCTCAGTGGAGAGAGAGAGAGAGAGAGATGGATCCTTGTCCCCAAAGGGCTCACAATCTAAAAAGAAACATAAGATAGACACCAGCAGCAGCCACTGGAAGGATGCTGTGCTGGGAATGGATCGGGCCCATTGCTCTCCCCCTGCTAAATAAAGAGAATCACCACTTTAAACAGGTGTCTCTTTGCTCAATTAGCAGGGGATAAAAGGAAAGGAGGGGTAAACATGCAAATCAGTTCAATTCAACTCCAGCTCCAACCTCTTGGAACTATGTTGGCTCCAGATCCAGCATCTGTCTGGGCTCTGCAGACTCTAGAAGTGGTTTCTTGTGATTTCTCATTGACTGTTTAGAGCTCTTTTTTTTTTTTTTTAAAGCACCACCTAAAGCCATACATCAAATGTCAGATGTGGCAGCCTTGTGGAACCATATCAATATAACGTGATATATGGCTTGCTGGGAGGCTTTCGAAACATTGGCCATGCCAGAAATGACACCCGCTATGCTTTGCATTCACTCAGCCATGAGATGTGCCCAGAGCTGCAGTAAATGAATGCAAGAGCCATCATTATACATGCAGCGAGAGCACACCAGTGTATGTGTATGTGTGTGGCTGCAGTCCTAGCAGACTATCGTGGAAAACAAGAACATTTCCCTGGAATCACGGGGATATAACTCTCCTTGCAAATGTCTTTTGCATTGAGTTTGCCATGGCTGAAGGAAAGAAGCAAGTAGTCATTGAAAGCATGGCAGTGCCTTTCCAAGCCTGAACCTCAATATTCTTTTTGCATGTGCCATGCATACAGGATCTACTGCTACATATTACTCATAAAATACCCATCACTGGGATAGGCTGGGCCTGATTAAGGGTATGAAGGGCATAAGGCTAATAGGAGGGAAGGGCCAGAATGGAGGGCCCAAATTTCCAGAATGGAGGGCCTAAAATGGGCCTGAAAATATGATGGCTCAAGGCTACAGCTTATGTTAGCCTATGAGTCAATCTAACCCTAGTAACAGTTGAGCTGTATGTATGCAAAGGGAGGGGCTGTATATTAGGGTTTCAGACTCTGCCACCTAGTGGCACAGCGGGGAAATGACTTGATTATCAAGCCAGAGGTTGTCGGTTCGAATCCCCTCTGGTATGTTTCCCAGACTAAAGGAAACACCTATATTGGGCAGCAGCGATATAGGAAGATGCTGAAAGGCATCATCTCATACTGCGCTGGAGATGGCAATGGTAAACCCCTCCTGTATTCTACCAAAGAAAAACCACAGGGCTCTGTGGTCGCCAGGAGTTGAAACTGACTTGATGTGGCACACTTTACCTTTACCTAGGAAGCAACTTTGTGCATAGAGGCACATTTAGGGAGTTTCTGCAGTAGAGGCCGCTCCACCTCATTCTGCTGCATCTGTAGGAGGGAGGAGAGCTAGTCTTATGGTAGCAAGCATGAATTATCCCTTTGCTAAGCAGGATCTTCCCTGGTTTATATTTGAATGGGAGACTACATGTGTGAGCAGTGTAAGATATTCCCCTTAGGGGATGGGGCTGCTCTGGGAAGAGCACTTGCATGCTTGCATGCAGAAGGTTCCAAGTTCCCTCCCTGGCATCTCCAAGATAGGGCTGGGAGAGACTCCTGCCTGCAGCCTACCTGGCATCTTTGGTTAAGGTCCTACCTACCTGGCATCTTCCTGGCATCTCCTATCCTGTCATTCCTACCTGGCATCTCTGGGTAGGTCTAAGAGACCTACCTGCCTGCAACCTACCTGGCATCTTTGGTTAGGGCTGACTCCTACCTAACTGGCATCTCCTACCTGGCATCTCCTTGGCCTCTCCGATCCTATCTTTTCCTACCTGGCATTTCCAGGTCGGGCTGCTCCTGCCTGTAACTTTGGAGAAGCCGCTGCCAGTCAGTGTCGACAATACTGAACAAGATGGACCAAAGGGCTGATCAATGGTATACAGTGGCTTCCGAAAGTCTCATTCTCCGCTGGGTCCCAGATAGCAGCTCATTTTTCTGAGCCCTTTTAAAGTGTTCAGAATGAACTGGAGTGAGCTCAGAGCTTGCCACTGCAACACCAGCCCCTCTGCCATACGGGTGTTCATTGAACATGTGGGAGCGCCACTGAACGGCAAGGGTCTTTTGTCTCAGCTAATCCAGTTGGGGAGCCACCTAATGGCGCAGCGTGGAAATGACTTAATTAGCAAGCCAGAGGTTGCCAGTTCGACTCTCTCACTGGTATGTTTCCCAGACTATAGGGAAACACCTATATTGGGCAGCAGCGTTATAGGAAGATGCTGAAAGGCATCATCTCAGGCAGGCCATGGTAAACCCCTCCTGTATTCTACCAAAGTCAATCACAGGGCTCTGTGGTCTCCAGGAGTCAACACCGACTCAATGGCACACTTTACCTTTAATCCAGTTGGAGCCATTGAGACCTAAGCCAGGTCTCAATCTGCATAGACAATCTGCATAGTTCCGTCCCTTCATCTGCATATTGCCAGCTTGGCTCCTTTCTTGACGAGATGCTGTATCATCACTTGGCCTTTTAAGACAGTGGTAGAGAAAATGTTGGGAACTGGCTAATACACACGTATGAGAGAAGAGCTTCTCTGCCATCCTTTTGTGCAAGAGCAGAAATGCAGTCCATTTATTTTATGGAGAAAGAACTGACATAGTGGCAGCACTACTGAACCTTAATTAATAGATGAGGGAGATGCCATCAAAGTAAGATGGAACCGTTGCTAGAATAAATAAATGTCCATTTTTGCAATGCCCGTCCTTTTATTTTTATGCCTCACTTACAACCCCTTCCAAAGCCGTTTGAGAGCAACAGAGAAACTACAACTCATTTCAGTCAACCTCATAACTAATTAATGGTGTTAATTACTTCTGATCCCCAGCCATATTTCCTCTGCAGATCTTGAGTGGCAGTGACAGGGCGAGGCTCAATTTGATCTGCCTAAAGAGAGAGAGAAAACCAAAATAGTGCACGAAGAAGGTCTAGATTAAAGGGAGATACTGTATCCATAAACAAGAATGGACCTGCAACAAAATGCTGCAGTCTTTCCCAGGTGTGCATGTATTACCCAAGCCTGTGCCCGAGGACGGTGAAAGTTTTGGGCAAGTTTCTCCCTCAGAAGCAGAAGGGGTTGTGACTGTCTTGAGAGAGTATTCTTTAACCTGAGAAATTTCCCACTCCTTTTGTTCGAGGCCTCCTCCTGCCCCCTGAGTTCCATTAGTTCTGACCACCTGGTTGCTTCTTAACTGCCCTTTGAGTCCGTGAACATTCTGCTCCATAGAATTGCATTTGGGCAGTTTGAGGGTGTGGGCGGGTGGTTGGCCCACAAGAGTTTTTTCCTTCAGATTTTTGTGAACCCAATGCATTTTTGGGTTATCCAGAGTCTGCCAGTACCTCCTGCTCACTTGCAGGTTCTACAAACCTGGGGGAAATGCCCCTATTTATTTATTTTATTTATTTACTTTACATATTTTATACCGCCCAAAACCTACGTCTCTGGGTGGTTTACAACAAAAACAAAAAGTTAAAACAAATAAATGACAAATTAAAACATTGGTTAAAATAAATGACAACAAAAAGTTAAAACATTATAAGAATTTAAAACCTGAAAATAGTATTTTAAAATGAAGTTAAAACTATTAAAACAGTATTTAATTAAAAGCCTGGGTGAACAAATGTGTCTTTAAAGACTTTTTAAAAATTGTCAGAGATGGGGAAGCTCTTACTTCAGCAGGGAGCGTGTTCCAAAGCATTGGGGCAGCAACTGAGAAGGCCCATCCCTGAGTAGCCACCAGACAAGCCGGTGGCAGCTGCAGACGGACCTCTTCTGATGATCTCAATAGGTAGTGGGTTCATGCTGAAGAAGACGTTCTCTTAAATACCCAGGGCTCAAGCTGTTTAGGGCTTTATAGGTTATAACCAGCACCTTGTATTTTGCCTGGAAACTTATCGGCAGCCAGTGTCTCTCCTTCAATACAGGAGTAATATGGTCTCTCTGAGATGACCCAGAGACCAACCTGGCTGCTGCATTCTGAACCAGCTGTTGTTTCTGAACTACATACAAAGGCAGCCCCACATAGAGCGCATTGCAGTAGTCCAGTCTGGAGGTTACCAGCATATGTACCACTGTCCTGAGGCCGTTCACCTCAAGAAATAGACGCAGCTGGCGTATCAGCCGAAGCTGATAAAAGGCACCTCCAGCCACCGCCTCAACCTGGGAAACCAAGGAGAGGCCCAGATCCAGAAGTACCCCCAGACTGTGTACCTGTTCCTTCTGGGGAAGTGTGACCCCATCCAGAACAGGCAGATCAAAATCATCTCCCAAGTTTTGACCCCGCACAATAAGTACCTCCGTCTTATCTGGATTCAGTCTCAGTTTGTTATCCCTCATCCAGCCCATCACCGCCTCCAGGCAGGCATTTAGGGAAGTTATGCCTTCTCCTGATGAAGTTGACATGGAGAAATAGATCTGTTCAAAGTGCATGCTGGCCCAAAATGCTGTTTCGGAGAAAAGGAATAGGGCAAATGTTCTGTATGTCAAACAACAACAGAAAGCATTGTTTTCTAATCCAGTTTCCAGTATCTGTTTCTATGTCTACACATGCACACACATAAAGAGTGGAACAACATACGGTGTTGTTTCCTTAACATGCACTTCATTAAAGAGCAAAACAAAGAAGCACAATGGAATTTATTAAAGCACCCAAACCGTATTAAGACCACTGTGGGCCTAGTTTATTTTCAACATCGCAATGCAAATTTAAAGTTGTTGATTAGCACTAAAAGGCACTAAGAGGCTAATTGAGAAGCCCATTAGAAGGTAATTAGTCAACATCGAGACACATGGGAAATGCATTCTGATAACTAGCAGTTCCAAAAAAAAGATTAGATCTGTTTTGCTGCTACAATAACAGCCTTTCATGCTCAGATATGGGGTCAAACAATTTGGCAAATATATGGTTTGTTTATATTTAGATTCATATGCCGCCTTTCCCTCAGAAATGCCCCACAAGGCAGCTGGCAACAACAAAAAGACAGATCGTAAAAACAACACAAGGAATCAGTCATTAAATACACCAAACACAATTAAAAACAAGACAATCTAAAATTCCTAGCAGCGACACATAGATAAAAATCAGCATGCTCAGAGTTCATATGATGAGATGAGGCCGTAGTTAAGTAGTAGAACGTCTCCTTTACATGTGGGTCTCAGGTTCAATCTCTGGCAGCATCTCCAGGTAGGGCTGGGAAAGACTCCTGCATTAAACCTTGGAGAAACTGCTGTCAGTCAGTGCCAACAATACTGAGCAAGATGGACCAATGGACTCAACTGCCACAACAGACTACCAAGGTCTCTAAAACATCCGAGTGGATAAGGGTGTGTTGAAGTCAGTATCTTGCCTGAGAAGCCCCACTCAACAAGATGGTACAAGATCAATGGTGAAAGAGCAAAAGGACTACGCCAATACGGGCCAGGTTTCTAGTTATCTGTCCTGTTTAAATGCTGGTTAAATGGAGCGGTTTGACCAGGATTGCCCTGAAATCCTAGGTTCACACAATCAGCTCCACAGGGCTCGCTGATAATAATTAATTTTTTAACCAGGATTGCTGTGACTGTGAGAACTCAGCCCCCATAAACTAGTCCTTCAAACTATAATTCATAGAATTCATGGGGAGGGAAAGGGTATAGCTATTAAACTTATTCAAAAATGCTTTTTCAGTAGAGTGAACCTTGCTTTGTAGCCTATGGAGTGTAATCTTAATCCTGCCCAGTCTACACCAGTACTGATTTCCACAGTACAAATGCTCTGTTTCCCTGCAATTTCCCATTGCTGCCCATGAATGGCAATCTTGCTTCCTTGTAATTTCAACCCACGGATGCCATTCAGTGTCAAAAATGACATTCCCCACCAATAGTTTGAAGTACTGTGGCCCACTCTACTGTAGGAGTGTGCGAGCTGGCTTGGTTCAAGCAGGCTCAACATCAACCCGGTACGATTTGACAGGTTCAGGGTCGAACCGGACCAATTGAGCCGGTCCAAGTTCAAACCAAATTGGGCCCAGTTGGAACCGAGCTGGCTTGGCACCCTACTGGTAAAGGGGAATCCAGTCACTAAAAT
Source organism: Hemicordylus capensis (assembly GCF_027244095.1). Classification (NCBI taxonomy): domain Eukaryota; kingdom Metazoa; phylum Chordata; class Lepidosauria; order Squamata; family Cordylidae; genus Hemicordylus; species Hemicordylus capensis. Next base: position 152,730,991 of record NC_069662.1, read on the forward strand.
GGTCTCTGCATGTGCGCAGAGGTCCAGACTGGGCCAAAGAACTGGGCTCCGGGGGCCCTGGCTACTCTGGGAGAGGCCAGTGGGGGTGGGAGGGAACTGCTGCCACCCTGGTGGCTTGCACTTATAAATACTAAATTACTCCCCTCCCACCCCCTCTAGGTTTAGGAAAGTCCCCCTGCCCCTTTACTGGTAAAGGAGAATCCTCCCTGGATTCCCCTTTACCAGTAGAGCTCTGAGCCAGTTCAAACTGGTTTGGCGGCCAAACTGGACCAGATTCAGTTTGACCAGTGCCAAAACCAAGCTGGGCTGGGTCAGTTTGAATCGGGCCCAGATTCAAACCAAACTGGCCAGGCCAGTTTTGTGCACATCCCAACTCTACTGTCTTAGGATTTTAATACCACATTCTACTGCATACGTGTACACTTGGCCTGACTCCTGAAGTAATCTTGATTGTGCGTCCTGACACTGATAAAGATATGCATGCACATGCATGCACACAAACACACACACAGAGCGCTTTTAAGACACCTCACTGCTGAGGGGAAAATTCAGCCTGGCACTCACCTGCAAAATGTAGACTTCTGATTAATTGCCTGACACAGCCTCCGACAGGGCCTGTCACAATCGTACTAGACAGTGGTGAGCTGGTCAGGAGCAAGACATGAAAAGTTCAAAAAGGACTTCACTCTGGGGCCTTATCAGCATTCTGCCTTTTTATTTATTTTTTCTTCCCTGAGAAATGCCTCCAGATTTGCCGCCAACTCTGCAGTCTAACAGGAATGGTGGGAGCACCACCGTTTTATTTATGCTTCTCATTATCTTTAATGGATGTGCACGTGTTGTTATAGAGGCCTGCACAGGTTGTGAGCCACCAAGCCAAACACAATCCCACTGGCCATGTATGGTGGCCTCAACGGCAGCCAGTATGGGTGGGGCGGAAAAGGCGCCACAGCTGCGGCCCATTCTCACTCCTCTTACCCCACTTGGCTGCCTCACTCTCCCTTGCCTCACCCTGCTGAGGCATCAACCTGAGGGGCGTGGGCTGTTATTCACCAGGCAAAGGACACAAATACCAGCCCATGCGCCTCGGGTTCATGCTGTGGCGCAACGAGGCAGGAGAGAGCAAGGCAGTCAAGGCAGGGAGTGAGAACGAGCGACAGCTGCGGCTTGTTTTCCACCATTCCCCAGCCCTTCCCGTACCGCAGGGGTAGACAACCTTGGCTCTCCAACTGCTGAACTGCAACTCCCATCATCCCCTGCCACAATAAGTGGCTGGGGTGATGGGAGTTGTAGTTTAACAGCTGGAGAGCCAAGGTCACCTACCCCGCTAACTGGGCAAAGAGGCACCTTTCTAACGTGGTGATTCTCTTTATTTAGCAGGAGGAGAGTAACTGGCCCTATCCACCCCCAGCACAGTACCTCCAGTGACTGATGCTGGTGTCTCTCTTATGTTTCTTTTTAGATTGTGAGCTCTTTGGGGACAGGGATCCATCTTATTTGTTTGCTATTTATCTGTGTAAACCGCCCTGAGCCATTTTTGGAAGGGCGGTATAGAAATTGAATTATTATTATTGTTATTGTTATTATTATTATTATTACCCTGCCATACCAGCTGGCACTGAGTGGCCTGGAGGAACTTAACGGCTGTCCCACACCACTGGGGTTTGGGCAGTTCTAGTGGCAGGCAGCAAAAGCATGTGGTTTAGGGAGCCTCCCATAGGTCACTGTGCATGATTGGGGGAGTGTATTCATCTGGGTAAGTCACAAGTTGTGTTCTCCTGTTGTAACACGATACCTGGGTCAAACAACACACCACAGCAGCATACATAAGAACGTAAGAACAGTCCTGCTGGATCAGGCCCACCACCCAGTGGCCCAGTGGCATAACGATAGGGGGGCAGGGGGGCACATGCCCCGGGCGCCACCCTGGTGGGTCACGTGGGGGGTGCCAAAGAGTGGCTTCCCCCCCCCGCCACCCCCCCTGGATCGCCCGCCGAGTGTGGCGGCGTGCGTGCGGCGGCAATTCGGCAATGGGTCGCCCGCTGAGTGCCGGCAGCTGGTCGCCCGCCGAGTGGCGGCAGCGCGTGCCTGCGCAGAAGCGACGCCGGGCCAGAAGTCAGGCTCGGCTCGGCGTCGCTGCCTGCACTCCGCACCGCCGCTCGGCCGCTACACAGGCTGCCCATCCCATTGCCGCCAGCCACCACACCAGCCACCGCCGCACTCGGCGGGCGACCCGCCCCCGCCGCCGAAATGCCGCCGCCGAATCGCCACCGCCCCGCCACCGCCGAATCGCCGGCCACCGTGCCGGCCCAGGTATGTGGGGGCGGGGGGCGCCATTTCAGGGCCAGAGCTTGCCCTGGGCGCCGTTTCCCCCCCGGTACGCCACTGCAGTGGCCCACCAGATGCCTCTGAGAAGCCTCCAGGCAAGAGGTGAGGGCATAACCTCTCTCCTGCTGTTGCTCCTCTGCAACTGATATTGGGAAGCATTATACCTCTGAGGCTGGAGGTGGCCCACAGCCACCAGACTAGTAGCCATTGATATACAGGCATAGCCAGCCTGAAGATGACCTGGGTGCAAAATCTAGAGCAACCCACCTTCACTCATCACTCCAGGCTCCTTTCTTCCCCACCACCACCCTTGTGCTCCTGGCTGCTTCCCTCCCACTGCCCCTTTGCACACTCTTCTTCCCACCACCACCCCACAGAGGAGGCAACAAAGGCAGCCCTTTGAGGCTTTGTATGCACATGCCCAATTATGGCGATGCCCCACCCCACCCCATTCCCCAAAGCAAAACTCACCATTCTTCCCTGCTAGCTAGCCCATGTTCTCCCACACCCGACCATGGCTCTCTCCCTTGAGTTTTCTCCAGTGGGAAGTCAGTTCCCCTTGACTGTAGTCCTGCAAATGGCTTTCCTACTTTCCTATGGGAGGAGAGCTGGTCTTGTGGTAGCAAGCACGACTTGTCCCCTTAGCTAAGCAGGGTCTGCCCTGGTTGCATATGAATGGGAGACTAGAAGTGTGAACACTGTAAGATATTCCCCTCAGGGGATGGAGCCACTCTGGGAAGAGCAGAAAGTTGCAAGTTCCCTCCCTGGCAGCATCTCCAAGATAGGGCTGAGAGAGATTCCTGCCTGAAACCTTGGAGAAGCTGCTGCCAGTCTGTGAAGACAATACTGAGTTAGATAGACCAATGGTCTGATTCAGTATGCGGCAGATTCCTATGTTCCTATGTACTTCAATCTCAGTGATGTCAGTGGACTTTGAGCCAAACTATGTGCAGAACACTGAGTCCACTCTCACCAGCAATCACTAGGAACATCTGGTGACAGTGTGAAAATGCAGTCTGACAGTGATGGCTGGTCTACACAGGCAGCAAGACAAGATGGGAGGACACTGAGTAGGTAAAATGGAATGTGCCACCAGGTGGGTTATGCCAACAAAACAGCATTCTGCCACTTTATTCTGCTGCACATAGTCTAGCAGCATGTATAATTAATTCTGTACCAAAGTTAGTGGTCATTTTATACAGCCCTCCCCACCCCTGGCAGGGAGGCAGCAAAGGCAACCCTTTGAGGCCCTACGGCATAATTTCTTTGTCTGCCCATGAATACAAAGTTTTTGCATGCATTTATTTTAATTCAAAGGGGTTTTTTTAATTCAATCTTTTTTTGATTCAGTCGTTTTTGATTCAAAAACTAGATGAAGAATTTCCATAGTGCTACTCTCTCCTCTGTGGATCAGCTGCAAGATGGCGGCCATCTCGTACATAATAACCCCCTTCGCTCCATAATTACTGGGCCATAGTTTTGTTGTGTCTAAGGTGTCATTGGAAAGATAGTTAATTAAGCTAGGATACATGCCCTTATGATTTCGGAAGAATGTTTCCCTCCTTTTTACAGGCAGAACAGAAAAATGTGGATTCTTAACTCCATTGTTGAATCTAGTCATATTTTTATTAGATTGCCGATGACAGTTGACAGAGATGATCATTTGACAAATTCTAGATACAAGTCTAGAGAATGGGAGGTGAAAGGGTTTATCAAACGCAGCCAATTTTGAACAGCCTAGATCAAAATACCAAATGCCTCCTCTTTTGTGACAGTCAAGTGTAGCATTCTTATAGACATTTAATACCTTTTATTAAAAAGGGGGGGAGAGACAAAGAAAGTGGCCATATCAATTATAATTGGTTGATATTGCCAGATGGGAAATTGTGATCTGAAACCAGACAAGCTGACTAATAAATCAAACAAAGCAAGTCAGACAAATCGAATCAAGGAGAGGTTCTCAAAAATTCATCAAAGGTTTTGAAAACATCGATGCTGTTCACAAATGGGAAGCGCTCTCTTAGTTTCAGCTCTACAAATTAGCTTTCCTATTACTGATGAGCTAACAGTCCCAGGAGGCTTAGGTTGTGGACAGATGCGAAGGTGAAATAATTGCAGTAGCTGCTATATGGTTCATTGGGACGACTGTGTGTCGGAGCATTTAGGTTTCTAGAGCAGCATCCCACTCCATGGCTCCTTCTATGCCAAAATATTTTGCTAGCTAAAACTATAAGAACCTAAGGAGTACCTATACTGCATCAGACCATCTATCATTTATGGGGCGGTCCTTCCACAAGGCGTGGTGAGGTGATCACCTCAAGCAGCAAATTAGTGTGGCACTAACAAGGTGGCAAGACACCCCTTGCTGCACCTGCCCCCAGTTTTCTCTCTAATTTCTTTAATCTGTGTGTGGAATGAATTCTGGGTGACAGTCTCAAGGCAGTGTGTGCACACATGTATTCAGAATGAGGCCTTCCGGATTCAACCTGAGTGGGATCTAAAATTAACTGAGCGGACATTAAAAAAAACATGTGAGCACACACACACTCCTTAGAGGGAACACTGCTTGCCACCACACCTGTCTCTTGCCCCTGCTTGGGGAAAAAGGAAGGGGCCACAAAGATGTCTTGGGCAGCCACTAATCCTTTGGGCAATTCCAGTGGCAACAGAATCAGGCATGTTACCACATTTTCAATGACTGCAGCATAAGCACATTTTCAAGTTACTACAATATACACCCACTGAGAAGAGAATGAGGTCATTCACACAATCAAAAACTGAGTTCTACGTGGGTTTGGGAGCTGTGTGCACCCAATTTTTGGTTGTGTGGAAGCGGTAAGAGGAAAACCGGGGTAGAAGTGATTGTATAGAAGCAAGGTAGGAGGAAAAGTAGCAGTTCCCGGTAGCTCGGATCGCTTCCAACCATTGAGTGCTGCCTATAGAACAGCCAGGAGGCAGCGAGCTGTTGCATTGATGCAGGCAGTCTCTCTGCTGCCCATGCAATGCATTGTAGGATGCTGGAGGACTTCCTCCTCCAGGTCCCTGCTAAATATATCGCTGTGCTGATCATGCGGGCATGCGGCATAGCAGAGTACAGGCGAGCCTTGCCCTGCTCGTGTTGGGGAAGGCAAGTATAACCCTGCCTTCCTTCCAGCCTTCCCTAGCTCCAGGGATTTTGTTTGTGTGAATGACATTATTACCGTCTCTGAATGGTGCAAAATACGTCAGTAACAGAATCAAAAATGATGTCCACAACTCCTGACTCCATTCCCCAAGTTTTTTGCACATCTCAGACACTACCTATAATATTTAATTAATTACCTATCATAGTCACCAATTTTTCCACACTAGGGATATACTGCAACATTTTGTTGTGGCTCCATACTTGTCAGTTGCTATTTGTCATGACAATCATATTGCCCCTCCATGGTGCTTTCCAGATTACTCACTATAACTGTGATAAAATGCTTTGGTTTGGCAGGATCAAATAGGAAAATTTCCCTACAACAGGAAAATACAGCTACTTTTTTGCAACGAACATACAACATACATTACAGCTCTGAATCACAGCAATAAAATCCGAAACAAGGCATCCGAAATGTGAACGGCACTCTGCTGGCAGCATAGGGACTGAAGAGTCGCAACACAGAAAGTACGGAAGCACACTTAGCAGATAACGTTGTGACACTGTTGTAGAGGTTAATCAGGAAAGCATCTATGTGCAGAGGCAGTCTGCCAGGGGATACCAGTTGCTCAAGAGCAAAAGCGGGAGAGAGCGATTTATCTTATCTTATCTTATCTATCGATCGATTGATCGATCGATCGATCTATTTATTTATTTATTTGATTGTTGCATTTATATACCGTCTTTCATTAAAACCAATCACAAGGTGGTTTACAAAATATAGGCCACCTCCAGCCTCAGAGGGAAGATGCCTCTAAATAGCATGGGCAGGAGCAACGGCATGCCCTCACCTCTTGCCTGTGGGCTTCTCAGAGGCACCTGATGTGCCTCTGTAGGAAACAGAATGCTGGACTAGATGGGCCATGGGCCTGATCCAACAAGGGTCTTCTTATGTTCTTAGAATTTTGATTATTTCTTTAGCACAGAATACACACAATCCAGAGTGCATTAAACAAGTAGAGACAACTTAAATCACATAGCAGATGATCTTGCCCCGAATAGCCCATCTTACCATCTTTCTGTGCTGTCTGGTTTTCCCCCCTGAACTGTTGAAAGGAGATGTTTTCTGGATGCATGCTTTGAAGTATCACCTCCATAGCACTTCTCTGCACCCTCCACCCAACCATTGGCCCATCCTTTCCTCCAATTGATTGTCTGCAAAGAGCCAGGTTTGCTTAGGGTTCTTTCTCTCACCCACCCACCCCATCCTCTTTCCCCCCCAAGCTGCCTTTTGTTGTGTAAATGGCCTTTTGTTGCACTAGCTCTTGGAAGACAACACCCTGCTGACACTTAGAGAGGCATCAGCGAGTAGAAGTCTGTTGTACAGGCTGCAAAGCCATCTGCACTTTGCTGCTGAAAAGATTGGACATGGTTTTAGGCAAGATTTTATCACATCAGGAAGAAAAAGAAATCACAACACAGTACATCTTCCAAGGCTGATGACAGGTGTTGTGTGTTGTTGGTTTTTTTGGAGTGGGGGCGGTTTGTCAGTTGCAAAGCAAAGGGGGGGAAATGAAAAATTGACAAACACTTGAAAGGCAGTAAAGAAGACGATCTAAATCTCTAGAGGACAGTTGATCAAAGGTAGTCAAGTATAAACAAAAAATAAATGAGTTCAAGCTTTATCAGAAGCTGGTCAGACAGATTTTTGTTGCGGGGGGTTTCTCCCATTCCTGAACCCTCCTTGGACAGCATTTGCCAGAAGATAGACCTGGACTCACCCCAGGTCCAGACATATTTTGCTTTGCAGGAGGTATGAATTAACAGAAGACGACAAAACCTCACACAATGTACTTGGATTTGACCTGATTTAGTCCCATGTCTATCAATGGGTCTAAATCAGGGTAAAACGGGAGCATTTGATTCAACACAGAATTATTATAGACATTATACTTACCACAGATATTGAGGTGCATCATTGCTCCCTGTGTTCCTAATTCCTAACAATACATTCTCGGGGTTATTTTTCTCCTCTTTCTCTTTAAGATACCCCATGCTGCATAGCTTGTTGTTTCCAGGGAAGTTCTCTAGGTTCTCCTTTAGTCTCTGTCCTTTCCCAAAATTGTAGAGTTGCACACGTTATTCAGGTGGGTAAAGGATGCCGGGACTTTAAGACACAACCATAGTGACTTCATGCCTAGATAGTCTCTGCAAGATCAGCAACTCTGAGTGCACTTGGGGCAGGGTGCAAAATGTTGCCTTCTTTGTGTGTACATCATCATCATCATCAATCATCATCATTAATATACCACATTTCAACAAAAATGGTTCTCAGAGCATTTTATATAGAAAAAGATTGAGAAGATTTTGACCATGTGAGGTTACTTGTGCATTTGAATGCTCTGAAATGAGTTTACCTTCCCATGTGCCTGTGTGGCTCACACAATTTCACCTGAAAACCAAAATGCAAAGGACGTTGGTTACGTCTTGCCCTGTAGAAATGGGAAGACTACAACAGCTGGGGCTTTTGAGTTTAGAAAAAAGACTGCGAGGAGACATGATAGAGGTCTATAAAATCATGCATGGTGTGGAGAAAGTGGATAGAGAAAAATTCTTCTCCCTCTCACATAACACTAGAACCAGGGGTGATCTCATGAAATTGATTGCCAGGAAATTTAGGCCCAACAAACGGAAGTACTTTTTCACACAACACATAATCAACTTGCGGAATTCTCTGCTACAGGATGTGGTGACAGCCAACAACCTGGATGGCTTTAAGAGGGGTTTGGATAACTTCCTGGAGGAGAAGTTTATCAACACTATAGGCCACCTCCAGCCTCTAAGGCAGAATGCCTCTGAGTACCAGTTGCAGGGGAGTAACAGCAGGAGAGAGGGCATGCCCTTAACTCCTGCCTTTGGCTTCCAGCGGCATCTGGTGGGCCACTGTGTGAAACAGGAGGCTGGACTAGATGGGCCTTGGGCCTGATCAGCAGGGCTGTTCTTATGTTCTCTTCAGGGGTGTAGCTATAATTGAGCGAAAGGGTTCAAAGAACACGGGCCCCCAGCTCCTGAGGGCCCTCCAGTTCCACCCCTCCCTATTTTCTTCATTATTTCCCTCACTCTGGGTGGCCGCCAGAGAGAGGTATGAACACGGGCCCCCTCTCCTCTAGCTACACCCCTGGTTCTATTATTATGACTTTTATGCTTTATGCCTATACTTTATGCTGGTCCTTGACCGTAATAAATGATGGATGGATGGATGGATGGATGGATGGATGGGATTTGTAGTTCAGCAACATCTATGTAAAGGCATCCAAAAACAATTCTGAGAATAATAAATTCTGTGAGGGACAGAGGTGTCTTTGGACAGCAGCAGTCTTGATTTGCACAAATGGAGGTCTGGGTTTTACTGTAAAGGAGAAAGAGAGGTGGGATGCAATGACGCTATGAAAATATATAACACAAATGCAAAGAAAACAGTAAGAACCTACAACCTTTTATGGAGATCCATGCAATGTTGACTTGCTCCTTAGTAGAGCATTACTGGAGCCCAAGAATGTTATGTGTTTTTAAGAAAAAGAAAGAAAGAAAGAAAGAAAGAAAGAAAGAAAGAAAGAAAGAAAGAAAGAAAGAAAGAAAAGCAAATCCAGTCTTTATTTGCAGTTAGTTTTGTACTATGAAGAAAAGGGAAAGCAAGGCAGAGTGTCAGAAGTAATCTCTTTCCAAAGAACTCTTTGGGCCAAATGGAATACAGCCAGTGAATGAGTGTGATATGTTGGAGTGCCCTTTGGGTTACGTTCATCTTGGCAAGTGAGCTATGATCTTGAAATTGCCTTTAAAAATACATTCGGAAGACCCAAGTGATGTATTCCAGGAGGCAAATGTTAGAACGGTGCTCCTTTTTTCCGTAGAGAGAAAGTCTTTTGAAATCATTTTAGAAAACGAGAAACTGTTGTGTTGTGTCATCACTATATATTAACGCATGGCTGTGTTTACACTTGACAATTTAAGATCCTCCTCATGGAAAGACCTTTAACTGTACGTTAGAGCAAAGGCTGGGTATAGAAACATGTAATATACAGCCACACTGCCAAAGGTACAATTTTTAGCCACCTGAGAATATCAGCTCTCAGATGCTCTCTAGTCCCTAAGCTTGAGAAAATATTGAGAACCTGTTGGCTATTACCCAATAACATTTGGAAATCAAAAGAGGTTAACTAGAACCCCTCTTGGTCATTCAAAAATTGGGTACACTGTACACAGGCATGGCAGTTAGCCACACCGCCTACATTGAAACACTCCATAGCCACTCGGAAGCCAATGTCCCAGTCATGGGGATGAGTTCTCCCCGGGTTCAGCATTTGCCTCTGCAGACAAATGTTGAACCTAGTGACAGCAAGGGGCATGGCTGTAATTGAGCACATTATAATTGAGCAGAACCAGGGGATGGCTAGCTGGTGTGCTCCTGTCCCCCCTTTATCTGGATATAGTATACCCAGTTTTTGAACACCCGAAAAGGATTTAGGACTTCCAATAATCACAGAGTCACATTTCAGTGTCTTTCCCCAACCCTCATCAGAAGCAGAACGAATGGTTGAAATTATGCAAATATATGCACGTGTGCTTGATTTACACATGCAAATTGTGCTCAGTTTACAGAAATAATTTCAGGTCACAGGATACCTTGCTGCAGACACGGGATTTTAAATGCATCATCCTGGTGGTAGCCAGTGTAATCCAGGGGAGTGTGTTGTACAGTACTCTTATGCTGCCTTCAGTTGATCCGCTTCTCTGAGCAGTGAGAAATTCCAGAGGTCTACAGCTGCACCTTGTATTCTGATTTCCTTTGGAAGGAGAGTCACTGCAAACTGATGGAGTCCTTGTAATGTTTGGTTTATTTACACATATGTACAAGTTGAGCATTGGATGGAGGCAGCAGATAACAGATCATTCTTAGAAGTAGAGGTGTCACTAGAGGCAGTGGCCCATGGAGCCCAGACCACCCCCCACCAGTGTCCTCTCCAACAGGGATTCCCCAGATGTTGTGGACTACAACTCACATAATCCCTAAGCAAAAGCCATTGCAGCTGGGGATTCTAGGAGTTGTAGTCAACGACATCTGGGAATCCCTATTAGAGGGAACACTGTTCCCCCACTGAATTGCTCTGTGAGCCCCAAATCTCACCAGCTGCTTCCATGACCTTCTCCAGAAGGGAAGTGCAGCTGTGGAGGCACCTGAACAGAGCATAGGAGAGAGGTCTTGGCTTGGACCTAAAGCAGGCCTGCTCAGCTTAGGCCCCCACGCTGTTTTTGGACTACAACTCCCAGAATCCCCAGCCACAGTGGCCAAAAGCCAGGGATGATGGGAGTTGTAGGCCAACATCTGCAGGAGGGCCGAAGTTGAGCAGCCCTGACCTAAAGGCATTTGGAGGGCTCCCCACACCACTGCAAGTTAAGCATCATCCCCCTGCACACGCGCGCACACACACACACACCGTGACAAACACAGTTTTTTTAACACGTGGGTTCTTGAGGGCACAAACAGCAACGGAACTCAAAGGAATGTAAGAAAACAGGTGTATGGAAATATGCGTGAGCAGCAACATTTCAACACACAACTTAGCATATCCCCATCCCACATATTTCTTTCCCTGCTCTGTCTCTAAAGCACCCAGCAAAGGTCATATTCACACTCGGCTGTCCAGCACAGTGTGGGCCAGCAGCGACCTCACCACCTAAGACAGACTAAGGAGGATATGGGGGGGCAGGGGGTGTGGAGGCCCTGGGCTTCGGGCCTGAAGTCCAGGAGTAAGAGCGCTACTGCCTAGCTCTCTGCTGCTTCCGCCTTCAAAGGTGCTATATGATCACCAACAACAACAACAACAATCAATATTTATATACCACTTTTCAACAAACGTTTCCAAAGCAGTTTACATAATGAAATAATAAGTAAGTAAGTAAGAAAGAATGATCTCTGTCCCCAAAGGGCTAATAATCTGAAAAGAAACACAAGATAGACACCAGCAACAGTCACTGGAGGTCCTGTGCTGGGGGCGGAGAGGGCCAGTTTCTCTCCCCCTGCTAAATAAAGAGAATCACCACGTTAAAAAGGTGCCTCTTTGCCCAGTTAGCAAGGAGTTCCTATTAAAGACTTTTAAAAATGTATGTAATTATTCTTATGGGGCATGATTGAGTTTAGTTATCATAAGGGTGGTTGTGATCCCAGGACCCGGACCTTTTCAGTACCTAGAAATGCCCCTGCTTAGAAGTCTGCAGCAGATTGCAGCAGAGGCCAAACCCTAGGTCCTGAGATGCTACAAACTCTGACCTGGGTTGTGTCATTTCCGGTGCTCTCTAAAATCCTCACTTTAGTCTCCTTTGCATCTAGCAGCTTGCCTGCTCTTTTCTACAGGGGCCCCATCCATGCACACTGGACAGGAGAGGGGGAAATGGGGATCAGGGGATCCTACACCTTCTCATGAGTCTCTCCCAGGAGGCAAGAGGTATTGCTTCTCTGTCACATTTCTCAAAGGAGCCTTTTCCTGGATGAGAGCCATTCAGACCGAAGCTGCAAAGAAGCAGATTTGGGCTAGACATTAGGAAGAACTTCTTAAGTGTAAGAGTTGTTCGACAGTGGAACAGTCTGCCTCATGCAGTGGTGAGCTCTCCTTCGCTGGAGGGTTTTCAAGCAGAGGCTAGGCAGCCATCTGCCAGAGATGCCATCGGAGATTCCTGCACTGGGCGGGGGGTGGGTGGGCTAGAAGACCTCTAGGGTCCCTTCCAAGTCTGACGTTCTCTGATCCTATTATTCTAGTGGCAGTCATGGGAAATTCTCTGCTAAGATTTGCTTTGGAAAGGTACGCAAGACTCGTTTCCTCAGGAGAGCCTGGACCTCGACCGATTGACACTATTGTTTGTGACCCAAAGATACTGCCGCTGCTGTTGCTGCAATTAGTTTTGAGGAGGCTGTTCATTTGGATGCTTGAGGCGAGCAGGCAAAGCAAAGGTACAGGGATGTTTCATAGACCAGACGAAGCATTGATTTTTATTACCGAGATCGGGCTTGTAATATGAATTGAAAATCTAATTTTATTTTTTTTATAGCATATAAAAGGCTTTTCCAAGAGTTAGCCATTCCCAAGTGCCGGTGGCTTTATAGAGCTTTTATCTAGTTAAAGAAAACCCAGGCGTGCTAATTTAATATCTGGGGGAGTACAACAGCTTGGCACCTGAGGCTTGTCCTAACGCAGTCACAACGACGCAAGTTGAAATAAATGCTCCATTATTTGACTTTGAATTATTCAACGCCTGCAGCCGGCCTTGTGCTGCTTGTCCCTTTAGGGACACATTTGGGGGGTTAAGGGTCAGTAAAGTGGAGGAGGGGATTGGGGTGCAAGCTTGCTCCTTTTTGGAGGGCAAAGCTGGATCCTGTATGGGCATCACCAGCGGGTGGCCCATACAGCTCAGACCCCCAGTGAATGGCTCAGAGCCCCAAATCTGATCAGCTTCCTCCTTCTCAATCTGGGGGCCACCTCTGCTACTGTTGCTGCTTCTCTTATCTCTGTCTCCTCCCTAAAAGGTGCTGTGCTGGAGATGCTTTAGCTCCGCCCCACACAAGGGTTGCCCTATTCTGGCTTTCTAAATCTGGGGGAGTGCCTAATTTGCATATTATGTAAAATGGCTTGAAAATAATTTTTGAGCAGAATAGTGACTGCACGTTTTGTTCCATAACTCCGCTTCTACGAGGGCTGGAGCTTAAAACAAACAACGAAATTGAAATCCGGGCAAACCCAGGTGGGCTAAGCAATCTGGGTGAGATGCTTAAAATCCAGGTAAAACCCGGGATTTCGGGGGGGGCATGGCAACTCCACCCCTCCATACACACACACTTTAGCCCCCCCCCCACATCGCGCACTTGTCTTCTCCACTTTCACTTTTGAGAGGAGTCAGATGTAATTATGGGGGAGGGCATGATTGAGTTTGATTTAATTAATCAAAATGGGGGCTGTTGGCCTGGGGCCCAGATCTTGTAAGTTTCTAGCAATGCCCCAAGCAAATCTCAAGTATGGGATCAAGAATGAAGAACATTCAAATCAGTAAGCAATAAAATGTGTAACCACAGCCAGAATGGGGGGGGGGGAGAGAGAGAGAGAGAGAGAGAGCTCTAAACCTCCCAACAAAACTGGGCTTCCTTGAGGAAATTACTGCTATTTCAGTGGAAAGCTTGTTTCCTCTCACTTCATGGAAATGGGGCTTGCTGTTTGCATCTTTTTAAAGCAAGTCAAATGCAAATAGCAATGAATCAACCTCAAATGGAAGGGCTCATCTGTTAACATCCTCACATTAACACATTAATGTGAATTTAAGATTTCTAATTAAACCTAGACACAAAATGGCTTGCAAGTAAACAAAATACGACAATGATTAGAAACGCTGGGCTGTTGGGGATGGGATTTCTTTTCTCCTTATTTTTGCTGACTGTTCCCCCCACCCCCTTGGCTGCTCAAAGAGTACTCGAAAGAGTATTCAAAACAAGCAGATAACAGGACACGCTCTAGGATCAGCATAGTGTTTAATACCTCACACAGTATCCAATCCCTGCATGTGTTAATAGGATATGCAAGTATGAAGTTGCAACAAAATGTTGCCATATATTCCTGGTGTGCATGTGTCACCTCAGCATGTGCCTGAGCATGGTGAAAGTTTCAGGCACCTTTTCTCCTCAGAAGAAGAAGGAGTTGTGACTGTCTTGAAGGAATATTCTTTAAGCTAAGAAATTTCCATATTTTTTTCCAGTGCTCCTTCTCTTACTCCTTGCCATTGAGTTCCATTAGCTCCACCCACCTGGTTGTCTGTTAAGTGCCCTCTGAATCTGTGAACATTCCGCTCCATTGAGTTACACTGAAGCAGTTGCGGGGGTGGGGTTGCCCCCTTAGGTTTTCTTCTTCAGATGGAACCAATGTATCTATGGGTTTCCCCTGAGTCTGCTGGTACCTCCCTCTTGCTTGCAAGTGCTTCGGTTATGCATCCATAAGGATCGGAACATTTCCAGTTCTTTCAGAAATACATGTAAAATCCTGGTGATTTGAGAAATGGCACCTGCAGGGTTCCACAGGATCAGCAACACATTTAAATGGGTTGCCAGTAGCAAAGTCAGGTATTCCCTCAGGCTGAGGAACCATGCAGTGGTAAGTTTATTTAACATGCCCAGCATCACTTTTAAATTGTATCTTATTCAACCCAAGCAGGATGCCCATTCTCTAGAGAGCCAGCATGGTGTAGTGATTAAAGCAGTGGACAGAGCAGGGAGACCTAACTTCAAACCCCCTTTCCACCATAAACCTCACCTGGGTCAGTCTGTTTTAAGCCTAACCTACCTCACAGAGTTATTGTTTAAAAAGAGGGAGGAAGATAACACATGAATACCCTTGTATAGGATAAAACTGCAAATAAATAAATGTTCCCTGCCCTTTCCTCAATTACTTATTCTGTAAAGACCACAATTCCAAATGGACATCTTTGAAATTACTTCAAATTACACTTTCCTAAGAGTTCTCTGGAGTATTCTGTCTTTGTTATGTGCAGCCTAGACTGTAAATGGCGGAAGAACTGGCAGTATTTTGCTATTAAAGTACAGTCTTTTTATGTCATCTAAACCTGGCAATTGCTTCTAGCTACTATATCGGCACTCCATAGTTTTCTATTAGATAGGGACCTGTCTTCTAAAACCAGAGGGGAAGGAAAGCAGACACCTGGATATAATACTTTTCTTGCTTGTTTCCTTGGATATTACTAAGATCTTGTTCGGAGGATGAAGAGGGAATGAACACTTCTGTTCTTTGTTGGCTCAGTCCTTACAATCCTTCATAACATTTTCAGCAAGGGTAGTTTTTATGAATCTTTTTGGAAAAGTGTGCAATGCATTCCATTTAAAGGGAGGCTTAAAATAATCACGTGTTTGGTTGGGTTTCCCCCCCAAGTTAAGTAAAGCAATAGCACTACCTGGTGGCATTTGAAAACATAAGGCAGAATAGATTTTAATGCATCTCAGTACTGATTCTTGCTATGCAAGTAACATGAATAGCTTTTGAATAATTTGTTGAGTGCATAGAAAATGCTTTCTCGTTCCCTTCCCAGATACTTCTCTTAACATCCCAGGGGAAAGATTAGCAGGACAAATAAAGAGACCTTGTGGTCATTGCTCTGAGAGGGACTTCACAAAGGTACAAAAAGAAAAGAGAAGAAAGGATGTGTCTAGGAACATGGGAAGCTGCCATATACCGAGTCCGACCATTGGACCATCTAGCTCAGTATTGTCTACACAGACTGGCAGCGGCTTCTCCAAGGTTGCAGCCAGGAATCTCTCTCAGCCCTATCTTGGAGATGCCAGGAGGGAACTTGGAACTTAGATGTTCTTCCCAGAGCGGCTCCATCCTCCAAGGGGAATATCTTACAGTGCTCACACTTCTTCTAGTCTCCCATTCATTTGCAACCAGGGCAGACCCTGCTTGACTAAGGAGACCACTCATGCTGGCTACCACCAGACCAGCTCTCCTCTCCTAGAGGAGACTGAAGTGAATGGTGTGAACTGGTGTGAATGAAGTGTCTGTGTGTCATCTCCTGGGTTAAGTCTGTAGTGGGGAGATAAGTTGGAAGCCAATATGCATCCAGCTTTCCCCTCTCACCATGGGGGAGGTGTATGATCCACCCACCCCCTTTTCAGGAAGTGTAGAAAGAAGATGTTTGACTCACTTGCCCTTCCAGTTTGGGTGATTTCATGATGTGCTTTTTGCAATCATGCTTTCACTAGGAAAATCAAAAGCTTCCAAAGTAAGTGGGGTGAACTCCAGGGAGTTATCCAGACATGGCTTCATGCTGCGGGGTAGCCAAAGAGCGAATCTGCTTCACAGCTTTCTCCAGGGGGTTTCTCCAACCAATCACATCCCAGGAGGAGGCGAGAGACACCTCCCTTCATTATTGTTTGTTTGTTTTAGTTTGGCTAGAGTACCGCAAGATTGACTAGTCAAAACAACAGAATGCTTAACCTGAAACTGCCGACTCTGACCCAGATCTTTGCTGATTTTTATACTGAGCTTGCTTTTGTGACTTCCTTAATCACCTCGTGTCTCCCACCCCACCCCAGACCATTTAAGAGTCCATGGAAGTTTAAATAGAAATCGTTGCTTTCTCTTTGTGACGAAGAAGAATGCAGCTTCATGGAATCAGCTCAGAAACAAAGGGCTCAGGTTACATCAGACTTGTGGTCTCCATTGTTAAGCTTCTAGGCATCCTCTAGGGATGTGCATGGAACTGGTTTGGAGATCCTTTATGGGCCTCTGAACCGGTTCAAAGAACTGGCGATTCCACCAGTTCGAAGGTGGCAGGAATCTCCATTTCAGAGCAGGGGAGGGTGCACTTGCCCCTCCTGCCACTTTCCCCCCACCAGCGTCTGTGTTTATTAATGCAAATCGGCGTGGCAGTGTACCTCCCTGCCGCCCCATTGCCCTCGTCTTCCAGATATGACCGGAAGTCGCTGACACGCCTGTTTCAAGCAGGGAGCTTGGACATGGTTTCAGGCAGGGAGCCAGGCGCTCAGTTGTGTTACGCAGTGGAAGGCAACTTCATAGGTTCTGATTTGTGCTCCAGTAAACAAGATGTTATTGTTATATTTTTGTGAAAACAATACAAATGGCATTTAACAAGTCATTAATGTACCTCATTGTGCATGTAACCACTTCATTAACTGTCTCTTTGTAACATCCTGTCAAGCAGCTAGAAGAATTTTGCCACATTCTGCTTCCAACGGAAAATTCAGGAAAGCAGAGTGAAATTAACATTCTCCTCATTCATTGGCAGGATGTTACCAAAAGTCACACTGTGGCTGGGTTCACAAATAATAGGAAACCTGAGGTTCCCCCCAGCCCAAGATATGAAGGGAACCTGACGTTGATGCTGCAGATGATCACATATCGTCGTTTGTTGGAAGTAGTCGAGTTGTGCCAGAGGTACACTCCCTGCCCAGGCCTCCAGTGAGGTCCCGGATGCTATCTCAGCCTGCCTTCCAATGCCCTTTGGCTTCCCTACTTCACCCAACTCACAGCCTGATGGCAAAGGTGGTGGGCTTGCCTGGAACAAACCAGAAGTTCATGAAGAGCAAGGATTCAAACGTAATGTGCAGCTCAGTGTGAGCAACTTTGGCAAAGCCAAATTCAAATCTTGGATACACATCTTGGTTTGACACTCTGAGCAAACCTCCAGATCCTGCCTTGGTGTGGGTTCAGACATGCACGGAAAGGTCAATTATCAGCTTTGGAAGTAAGTTCTGCATTATGTGTGAAACCATCCACTTTCACTTCCAGTTCACACTCGAGGTCTTCATGTCACACATTCCAGCAGGACCCTAGATGGACTTTTGCTCTGATCCAGCAGGAGTTTTCTTATCTTCTCACAACCTTCCTTTGAACAAGGGTAAATTTGGGGGAAGAGGCTGCCACTGTGATTCCAGTCCCCCTTCTCTACACATCCAGTCACTAAGTACATAAGAACAGCCCAGCTGGATCAGGCCCAAGGCCTATCTAGTCCAGCATCCTGTTTCACACACTGGCAATTGCTGAGGGCACGCCTTCTCTCTTGTTGTTGCTCCCATGCAACTGGTATTTAGAGACATCTTGCCTCTGAGGCTGGAAGTGGCCTGTAGCCACCAGACTAGTAGCCATTGATAGACCTGTCCTCCATTAATTTGTCTAAGCCCCTTTTAAACCCGTCCAATCTAGTGGCCATCATGACATCCTGTGGTAGAGAATTCCATAGATTAATTATGCTTGCTGTGTGAAAAAGAACTTCTATTTGTTGGTCCAGAATTTCACAGCCTTCAGTTCCATAGGATGACCCCAGGTTCAAGAGTTGTGAAGGAGGGAGAAAAATTTCTCTCTCTCCAATTGCCCTACTCCGTGCATAATTTTATACTCCTCTATCATGTCTCCCCATAGTTGTCTCTTTTCCAAACTAAAAAGCCCCTATTGCTATAGCCTTGTCTCATAAGGAAAGTGCTCCAGTCCCCTGATCATCTTGGTTGCCCTCTTCTGCACCTTTTCCAGGTCTACAATGTCCTTCTTCAGATACAGTGACCAGAACTGCACACAGTTCTCCAAATGTGGCTGCACCATGGATTTGTATAAGGCGATTTTAATATTAGCATTTTTAATCCCCTTCCTAATGATCCCTAGCATGGAATATGCCTTTTTCACAGCTGCCACACACTAAGTCGACACTTTCAACAAGCTATCCACCACGACCCCAAGATCTCTCTCCTGGTCAGTCACCAACAGCTCACACCCCATCAGTGTATATGTGATGTGGGGGAGGAGTGCCACAATATGGATCACTTTACCCTTGTTTACACTGAGCCACTTTTGCCATTTTGTCACCCCTCACCCAGTTTGGAGATATCCTTTTGGAGCTCCACACAATCAGTTTTGGATTTCACTACCCTAAATAGTTTACTGTCATTTGCAAATCTGGCTACTTCACTGGTTACCCCAACTTCTAGATAATTTATGAACAAGTTAAAGAGCGCTGGTCCCAGTACTGATCCCACTTCTTACACCCCTCCATTGTGAACACTGTCCATTTGTTAATACTCTCTTTTTCCTGTCCTTCAACCAGTTACCAATCCACATATGAACCTGTCCCCTCATCCCATGATTGCCATGTTTACTCAAGAATCTTTGGTGGGGAACTTTATCAAAAGCTTTTTGAAATCCATGTATACTATATCAATTGGATCACCTTTATGCACATGCCTGTTGACGTTCTCAAAGAACTCCAAAAGGTTAGTGAGGCAAGACTTACCTTTGCAGAAGCCATGCTGGTTCTCCTTCAGCAAGGCACATTCTTCTATTTGTTTAATAATTTGTCCTTAAGTATGCTTTCCGTCAATTTACCCGGCACAAAAGTTAAGCTAACTACCCTGTAATTTCCCAGATCCCTTTTTGAAAATCGGAGATACATTAGCTACTTTCCAGTCCTCTGGTACAGAGTCTGATCGTAGGGACAAGTTACACATTTTTGTGAGGAGATCAGCAATTTCACATTTGAATTCCTTCAGAACTCTTGGGTAGATGCCATCTGGCCCTAATGATTTGTTAATTTTTAGTTTTTCAAGACAGTTTAGAACATCCTCTCTTGTCACCACAAATTGGCCCAGTTCTTCAGCCTCCAAGCCTGAGAAGCTCAGTTCCAGGGTGAGTATATGGTCAGTATCCTCTGCCATGAAGACAGATGCAAAGAAGTTGTTCAGCTTCTCTGCAATCTCCTTATCCTCCTTGATTATCCCTTAATAATCCCTCATCATCTAAGAGTCCGACCACGTTCCCTCTAATATTTTTCATCTCTGTGTGGAATGAGTTTTGTTCTGGGTGGCAATATCAAGGCAGTCTGTGCACATGTGCATACAGAGTGGGACCTTCTTGCTTTTACCTGTACAGGATCTAAAAATTAACTGAGCAGACATTTAAAAATGTGTGTGCATGTGCACACCCAGGGGACGGGGGAGCTGCCAGTTAGTCTTTGTCCCCCAGCCCCCGCCAAGCTCCCGACACCCCTGGACCTGGCATGACAAAGTAGCAAGGTGAGGCCCTTGAGACACAGGAACGTGTCTCAAGTTATCCAGAGTAGGGATGTGCACAGACCGTGGAGGCGCAGTCCGATGCCGGGGGGCAGGTCTCACTTTAAGGGTGGAAGGGGGTTGTACTCACCCCTCCCGACACTTTCCCCCTCCAGCTCTCCGTTTTTATGTGAAGTTTTCGGGGCGGCAGCATTCCTTCCTGCCACCCCTGCCCCCTTGTTGACCGGTAAAAGTGGAAGTAATTTCTGCGCATGCACCCACCTCTGACGCACGCACGCCGCACACGTCACACGTTGCATGTGTACACTGCATGGCAGGCACATGTATGTCAGTGGCGGACACATGCGCGGAAGTGGGGCAGGGGACCGCAACAAGGGGGCAGGGGCAGCAGGGAGGAACACTGCTGCCCTGAAAACTTCACAAAAAAACGGAGCACCGGAGGGGGGAAAGCAGAAGGAGGGCTAAGTATAACCCCTCCACACACCCTTAAAGTGAGAGCCGCCCCCCGGCGTCGGACCGCCCCTCTGCGGCCCGTGCACATCCCTACTCTGGACAACTCGAGAAACATTCCTATTCCAGACACAACCAATAATAAGGCAACAATACAAAACTGTTATAAAGTCCTGTCTCTGCTCCAGTCCCACCACAGAAGGCCTTCACTGAAGGCCAGTCCCCTTTGGTGGCCTGCCTACCAGAGAACTGCACTTGGTTTGCCTGCCTGCCTGCCTTCCTGGAATAATATTTTATTCAGAACTATAGTGCTTTTGTTAAGGGGCATGTTAGAGCATCACATAGGAATGGGTTGCAACTTAGTGATGGTTTATGCCATAAGCTTATCTTTTCCTCTTGTGATTGTGATGGAAGGGATTCTCTGAATTGGGATGCATCAGAAAAACATACTTGTGCCTATAGCTAATGAAAAAGAAAATGTACCACCAAGCAAACTAATATGAAGACAGCAAATGTCTATGCTGCTTCCTAAGGAGATAGCTAGCTACAGCCACATGTTGTGATCAGTACAGCAGAAGTGATGACACTGGGGAAACGTAGTCTTGCAGATAAAAAGGCCAATAGGCTCTTTGGCAGGATGCTGTACTTTGCGTAAGACTGTATAAATGCCTCTCCTCCTGACAGGGAGGATGAGTTATGGAGGAGACTCAATTGCATGGGCCTATGTCCTGAACTCTAGTTATTTTTCTCATCACGATGCAATGTGAGCCTCTGCCAGAAAGCGTATGAGCTGTCTTGATCAGTCTTCTGAAAGGTAAACATAGTGCCATCCCTACAGGGCTGTCCTTAGGGCATGGCAAGCAGGGCGACCAGCCCGGGTCCCACTCTTTGAACTCCTATTAGAATTAACTGGAAGGGGCCCCCACACTGGCTAATTTGCCCCAGGACCCACACCCCGCCAGGGCTCTCTAAGGACAGCCCTGCATCCCTGGGGCCAGCTCATCACAAATGCTTATTAAGGCTGGCCCATACAACTGGCAGATCCCCAAGTCAAAGGCAGCCATGTTTATTGCCCCACCAAGCTCTTGCTAAGCCTCTTGTGGTTGTGGCCTACCTGCAAGAAGTTGCCCGGCTTCTGACCACCATCATCTTGTATTTGCATCCAGATGTCTGTACACACCTACATTTTTCTTTGTGAATCAGGAGCGGCCGGTGAGGGCAGCCGTGGAGGTGGGGGAGTTATGAGGCACCTTTAAGGAGTAATAAGTGGGTGCTTACCAGCATCCAGGGCATCTCTGGGAGGCATGGACCACAGGCATACTTCAATTTAGTGACTTCC
Source organism: Hemicordylus capensis (assembly GCF_027244095.1). Lineage (NCBI taxonomy): Eukaryota > Metazoa > Chordata > Lepidosauria > Squamata > Cordylidae > Hemicordylus > Hemicordylus capensis. Next base: position 152,752,858 of record NC_069662.1, read on the forward strand.
AGCATAGCAAGATATGTGACCTTCTGAAACATCAACTGCAAGTTCCCTCCATACCTGAGGTTGGGGGAACCACAGACTCCCATTTATGTGTGAACCCACCCTATCTCTCAGCCTAACCTGTCTTTCAGCCTAAGCATAGCAAACTTGTTGTGAAGACAAAATGGGAGGGGAGAACCACATATGCCACCCTGAACAGCTTGGAGGAATAGTTTAATGCAGGGTTTCTTAACCTTGGGCCCCCAGATGTTGTTGGACTACAACTCCCATCATCCCCAGACATGGCCTTTGTGGCTGAGGATGATGGGAGTTGTGGTCAAACAACATCTGGGGGCCCAAGGTTAAGAAACCCCGGTTTAATGAAATGGTCATATCTATAATAAATAAATAAATGTGAGCTAGGGTAGAAAAATAAGGGTGCGCATGGACCGATGTTTGCAATCCGGTCCAAATTACACACAAACACACACACACTCACACACACACAGGTCCACACACCGTTTCGGCATGTTTGGTGGTTCAGCTCGAACCAGTTTGGCGGTTCAAGGGCCAGTGAGGGCAGCACCAGGAGGGGGGTGAAAGGCACCTTCAAAAGTAAATTAGTGGGTCCTTACTATGGTGCTATCTCTCCAGGCAGCTTCCAGGTGTGGTGGTGCCCCCCGCCAGCAGCCCACAAGGTGGTGGCACAGCTCCAGCACTCATCTGCATGAGGCCATCTGCATGGTCAGCATGCCTGGTCAGCATGGACCTGCGAATATCAGTCCACACACACACCTCTGTGTGTGAGTGTGTGTGTGTTTGTGTGTAATTTGGACCGGATTGCAAACATTGGCCCACGCGCATTCTTATTTTTCTACCCTAGCTCACATTTATTTATTTATTTTATATATATGAGCATTTCATTAAACTGGGGTTTCTTAACCTTGGGCCCCCAGATGTTGTTGGACCACAACTCCCATCATACTCAGCCACAAAGGCCATGTCTGGGGATGATGGGAGTTGTAGTCCAACAACCAAGAAATATCTATTTATTATTTATTTATTTGACACATTTGTATACCGCCCAAAACGCAAGTCTCTGGGCAGTTTACAACAAAAGGATGAAAACAACAGATATAAAAAGATTAAAACGTTACAACAATTTTAAATTTAAAGTGTTGAAACTATGAAAAACACAATTAAAACAATATCTAATTAAAAGCCTGGGTGAACAAATATGTCTTGACTGCCTTTTTTTAAAGTAGTAAGAGATGGGGAGGCTCTTATTTCAGCAGGAAGTGTGTTCCAAAGCCTTGGGGCAGCAATGGAGAAGGCCATCCCTGAGTAGCCACCAGACAAGTCAGTGGCTACTCAGATGAGCCGATAATGAGGGGGAAACTCCCTCCTGCTCAGTTGGTCTGGGCAAACTCCACCCCTAATTGGAAAATTGGGCCCTTTTTGTAGCAGGAGCAGCAGCCCCACAGATGACACACCTGGAACAAGGTGGGGCAGAGGCAAACACTAGAGTCAGTGCCCCACCCAAGCTGTTCTCTCTTCCTTCCTATATTGTCTACACTGACTGGCAGCGGTACTCCAAGGTTTCAGACAAGAGACCTGGAGATGCCAGGATGGAACCTAGGACCTTCTGCATGCAAAGCAGATGCTCTGCCCCAAGCTACAGCCCCATTCCCTAAGAGGAATATCTTACAGCAGACAGCCCTCACATGTGGTCACCCATTCAAATGTAAACCAGGGCTGACCTGGCTTAGCAGAGGAGACAATTCATGCTTGCTACTACAAGACCAACATCCTTGATGATTTCACAGCACAAGTGTCTGCCTAAATGTTGAGAGGAGGAGAATATGAATCAAGGATGCTGTGAAGGAAATGACCCCTTCGCACTTTGTTTTATGGTTTTCTAAACTTTTTAATTTAGAAAAGAGATGACTGAGGGGAAACATGATAGAGGTCTATAAAAATCATGCATAGTGTTTAGAAAGTGGATAGAATTTTTTTTTCTCTGTCTTGCATAACACTATAACCAGGGGTCATCCCATTAAATTGATTGCCAAGAAATTTTGGATTGACAAAAGGAAATACTTTTTCACACAATAGCATAATTAACCTATGGGATTCTCTGCCACAAGATGCAGTGACAGCCAACAACCTGGATGGCTTTAAGAGTGGGTTTAGATAAATTCATGGAAGACAGGCATGTCAGTGGCTACTATAGGCTATCGTCCACATCCAATGGCTATAGGCCACATTCACCCTCAGAGGCAGGATGCTTCTGAATACCAGTTGCAGGGGAGCAACAGCAAGAAAGAGGGCATGCACATACCTCTTGCCTGTGGGCTCCCCAGAGGCATCTGGTGGGCCACTGTGTGAAACAGGATGCTGGACTGTGGGCTTCCTGGAGGCATCTGGTGAGACACTGCGTGAAACAGGGTGCTGGACTGGATGGGCCTTGGGCCTGATCCAGCAGGGCTGTTCTTAACTTCTTATGGCTTGTAATTTGTTTTGTACTTGCCTTGTTCTGTGTCCATTCCAAGCTCTGGAAGGGTTAAAGATGCTGCTACCTCTGACAAGCAGCTCGGAGGTAAAAGTTGTCAGCTGCAGAGTTTCGGAGGGAAAATTGTAAACTGTTACCGCACGAGAGGAGGAGATCTTGTGGCTGAGTGTTGTGTGAGCCAGAAGGCTACAACACTAGCAATATAATGAGCCGGGTCTCATGATCAGTGAGACCCGGTTTCAGGAGCTCAGCGGGGAGAGCGGGCTAAGCCCGCTCTCCCAGCACACAAGCAGGGCGGGAGCCTTGAGTGGCCGGATTGGCCACCCACACGATTGCCGGCTCTGTGATGGAGCCGGGGGGGGGCTGGGGGGAGCGGGGGCCAATCAACCCCGGAAGCTCCAGCATGCCCTGCGTGAGTGCGCAGGGCATGCTGGCGAGACCCCTGGAGCCAGGAGGCAGCTTTTCGCCTCCCCTCTGGTCTCCTCATGAGTAGCCACGGCGCGGAGCTGCGCCACAGCTACTCACAATTTTAAAAACCGGGTTTGTGGAGCACTTGCTCTGCAAACTCGGTTTTAGGGGCGGGCTACTTGAGCAATTACCCACTCTAGAACCACCAGGCTCGCAGCCGAGCCCGGTGGTTCTCACGATTGCAGAAAATCGGGGTAGCGGAGGCTAGTCCAATTTTCTGCAATCATGTGAATAGCCCTGATATTGGGCTGGAACTGCTAGGGAAATTAGCAGTGAGGGAACTAGTCTTACTGAAGCCTGCCTGCAAGCTCTTGTGACAGAAGGCTTGCAAGGTTGATTGATTTGATTGATTGATTGATTGATTGATTGAGTGCCACCAAGTCGGTGTCGACTCTTAGCCACCACATAACATAAGTAGATTCTCTCCAGGATGATCTGTCTTCAACTTGGCCTTTAAGGTCTCTCAGTGGTGCATTCATTGCTGTCATAATTGAGTCCATCCACCTTGCTGCTGGTCGTCCTCTTCTTCTCTTTCCTTCAACTTTTCCCAGCATTGTGGACTTCTCAGGGGAGCTGGGTCTTTGCTTGTTTGTGTTTTTATGCTCTTGCCAACCTAATCCTCCATCTACTGTTCCTGTACTGTTTTTTGCATTTTTGAAAACTTTTTATCACAAGTAAAGCTGTTCTTGTTTCTAATATATGTTTTGCTGTCTCTGTCAGTTACTTCACGCCTACCTGCCCTTTTTACCATGCTACTAAGTTTTGGTCTTGTTTTTCAATGACAGAGGGTTGAGTGACTGTAAGCCTAAGCAGTCACACAGGTCCATCAGTCCGTTTGGTGGCAGAGGATGGTTAGACTGAGGGCCAGCTGCAGCCAAACTCTCCCAGATGCTATTTTTGAAAACCCATTTCAGATTTACAGTTCTTTATATGAGGAGCACACAGAGCAGTTAAAGCCACATTTAAAGGGTTAGAAATACAGAACATCTTGAAACATGATTAACTTGTGATGTGCACTAACTTTGCAAATAAAAAAATACTGATTCTATTTTTGTGCTCATGTGAAGAGGGAGACATTTTTGCAGGTCTCTGAGTGGATGTAAATCCCTTATTACTAATGGAAGATATTCATCTCATTTTCTATTCACCATGCTCAACATTTGCCTCCAAATGTCAACAGTTTACCGCAAAATGAAGGACTGGGGGTGGCAAAAGCCAACCGTGCTGTTGATGGTGGCTGTTTAGCAGAATATTTCATCCCACCCATATGCAAATCTAACCTTTCTCATATTTGAGCCCAATAAGCCCAAAGATAGGATTTCAATAGAAAATGTTTACTAAAGACTTTCTCCCTTATAATCTATTGATTTTAATATCCTTACCACTCCTGCTGAATGTCAGTTTTCCCCTGAAGACTGCCATTGCCAACTTGAATACATTTCATTATTTATACCATTTGAAAGAAGCACTGAGAAATGAATAAAATTTCTTTTTTGCTAACATTGCAATCCAAAATTTGCTCATTTACTTCCTATATAAATAATTGGGAGTAATTTGAGATGTCAGTCAAGGATAGTTGTAGTTTTGTTACAACACAAAGCAGTGTCAAAGAGCTGGAAACGTACCTTTCCACCTTATTCATATTACAGCTGACTTGAAAATGGCCGTTCATCTGGTCTCCTGGGGCGAGTCAAACTCATCTCCAGGCAACCCAAGCTGGATGTTTTACAATGTTGTTTTTGCAGGCCACAAATAATTGTTTAGTGTGTGAGCGGCGGAGGAGGGAGGGCTTCTGGCAAATGCAATGGAGGTCACCCAAGACCAATCACTTAGCTGCCTTTGCTCCTGGCCTTACCACCTCTAGAGGGGAGGAGCTTCAACTTCACCTGGCTCCTCCTCCTTGCTTCCCTCAGCCAAGGAAGCCACCAGGGAGTCCTCTTCGGCCTTGATCCTCCAGCTTTCAAATCCCTCTTATCAAGCTCAGCAGCTAGCTTTCTACACTCAAGCCCCTTCCGCTGGAATTACTTTCTAGAATCCTAGGCATGGATTCCTAGACAGACCCCCGCTAACCGTGCAAAGAGACATGTTTTAAAGTGGGGATTTTCTTATATGTAGTAGGGGGGAGAGAAACTGGCCCTATCCAAGCCCAGCATGGCATCCCTCCAGTGGCTGTTGCTGGTATCTGCGCTATATGTATGTGTGTGTGTGTGTGTGTGTGTGTGTGTGTGTGTGTGTATATATATATATATATATATATATATATATATATATATATATATATATAAATTATCTAAGACATACCCATGGCTAATCCTTTGTGTGGCTGCTCTCACAAGAGTTTGCGGGTGAGCTGCCGGGAGGGGGAGAGGAAAGTGACAGTGGCAGCGGGGAAGAACAGACGAATGGGCAGGTATATGGATGGGTGGGCGGGTGGAGGGGGAGAGAAAGCAGCCGCGGGGGGGAGAAAGTGGGTGGCCGGAAAGAAAGGTGAACGGGCAGGTGGGTGGTGGGGGAGAGGAAGCTGGCAGGAGATCACACGTCACCTCCAACCGGCCTACTCACAAGGAGGACAGCCAAGCAGGCATGGGAGAGAGCAGCAAAACCTCCTCCTTTGGGCCCACCTGCTGACCACATGACTGGCCAGGCTGTACTCAGCCCATTTGGGGCCTCTGTGCCTGCTCAGAGAGCCCCAAAATGGGTCAAGAATGAGGGGAGCTGAAGGAGAGGGAGGAAGAGGAGGGGAGGACCTAGAACAAGAGAGGGGGCCAAGAATGGGGAGGAGTCAAGAGGGAGGGCTGAGAATGGGGCTGAGAACAAGGGGGGCCGAGAACAAAGGAGGGGACTGAGAATGGAGGGAGAGCCAAGAGGGAGGGGGTGGGCTGAGAATGAGTAGAGGAAGGAGGGAAGAGAGAAAAGGGAGAACTAGAGGCACAGATGCTCTGCACCCGGGCCAGCTAGTTGTTATTTTTATTATTATTATTATTATTATTATTATTATTATTATTATTATTATAATATTTTATTTTAAATGTTGAGCCCTTTGGGGACAGGGAGCCATCTTATTCGTGTATTACAGTGGTCCCTTGACTTACGAAGATAATCCGATCCGAACGCACATTCGTAGGTCGGAATTTTCGTAAGTCGAAAAGCGCATCCATGGAGGTCCGGAACACTCGTAAGTCGAGGAAACCGCATCTAAAAATTCGTAGGTCGAGGAAGCCGCATCTAAACCGGCAACGACTTCCAGTATTTTTTGTCGTTCGTATGTCGAAATCTTCGTATGTCGAGTGCTTCGTAAGTCGAGAGACCACTGTATTTATTTTTCTATGTGAACCGCTTTGAGAACTGTGGTTGAAGAGCAGTATATAAATATTTGTCGTTGTTGTTGTTGTAGTAGGCAGAAGAGAAGGTTTTGAAGAACTTAAAAAACCTGCAAAACCTATTTGGCTAGACATAATATAGGGCCAGGGGGGAAATAGTGTACGTATCATGAGCAGTGATGATTCTAACCTCCAGCCATTCCTAAGGAACTATCATCTTCTTCAGCTATAGAGTTGCAACAAAAGGACCAATAGATAACACCCCAGCCTGAATAGATGAGGGATTCAAGCAAGGAAGAGTTGTAGCTCAATGCCTTTGAAATCAATGGTAGAGGCCATGTCTTACATAAAGAAGTAATCCCAGATTCAGCCCCTGGTATCTCCAGGTACGACTGAGAAAGACTCCCGTCTTCAAAGCTGGGGAGCTGTTACTAGCTTGTGCAGACCAGGCGTTCCCAGCCCTGGGTCTCTAGATGTTGTTGGGCTACAGCCATCACTCGCCAACCACAGGTTTCCCAATCACGGTTTTGAGTATCCACAATTGGGAAATTGTAGCAGGTCTCACCAACCTTGATCCAAGTATCTGTGGTTCAGTGAGATTTTTTGGCAATTTGGGGTTTTTTTGCTATTGGGGCAGGTCAACTGTGATTTTGGGGGGTTCCCCTTCACTCCTCTTACTGACTTGTGGCGATTCGGGGGGATACGGAGGGATTTTTTCTAATTTTTACTGTATTTTGTGGTCCTTTCGCAACTGCAATTCCCCTAACCCCCTGAGGCTATTCACAAAATGGGGCAAAATCGGGCTAGCGGAGGCTAGCCCGATTTTGCAGCATCGTGTGAACCACGAGGCTCAGCTGCAAGCCCGGTGGTTCCTAGGGGGGTAACCCGCCTAAGTACCCCTGCCCTTAGCCCGGGTTTGCGGAGCGAGTGCTCCGCAAAACTGGGCTATCTGGTCGTGAGTAACCATGGCGCTGCTCCGCGCCGTGGCTACTCACGAGTAGACCCCCAGAGGGGAGACGAAAAGCCGTCTCCCGGCTCCAGGGGTCTCCGCAGTATGCCCTGCGCACTCACGCAGGGCATACTGTGGCCCCCGAGCTCCCCAGCTCCCCTCCCCCGGCTCAGTGACAGAGCCGGCAATCGTGGGGGCGGCCAATCCAGCTGCCCAGGGCTCCCTGCCCAATCATCTGTGGGGAGAGCAGGCTTAGCCCGCTCTCCCCGCAGTTTTGGGGAAAGCGGGTCTCATGGATCGTGTGACCCGCCTCCTTGTTTTCCATTGATTTCAGTAACTCACCAACTGCAAATTCACCAACTGCGAGCTTTTCCTGGAATGGAACCTTCGCGGTTGGCAAGGGATGACTGTACGACTCACCAAAAAGTTATTGTGGCTGGGGCTGATGTGAAGTATAGTCCAACAACATCTGGGAACCCAAGGTTGAGAATCCCTGGTGTAGACAATACTGAGCTAGATGGACCAGTGGTCTGATTCAATATAAGGCTACTTCATAAAGGGAGGACTGAATCTGTGAAGGGTTGGCCAAAAATAAATGTGGGGGGGACTTCCAAGCTAGGTTATGTTGTTATGACAAATCTGTTCATTTCCTCCTTAGCATTATGCTCCAGTTTTCATTTTCTTTAATAAACCATCAATATTTTTGCTAACTTCTCATATAATAGGTTTACTGTTCTTTAAAGTCCCTGGTCAGCTTTTTGAGTTCAGCGCAAGCGGAGTCCTTTATCCCCTCCATCTCAAGCCAAGTCATTATTTCGCCTTGATTTGGTCTCTGTGCTCACTTGGACTTTGCTGCCAAATGGAGTAAAGAAAACTCTGGCTAGTGTGATTTTTAAAGCCAATGTGAAAAGTTGTTTGTTCTCTTTAACATTTTAAGAACTATTCTTCTAGGAGCTGTATGTGCCTCTGAGCTAATTAACTCCTAATGAGCGTGAAACACCCTGGGATGTTTACATGAAGGGCACTGCAGAAACAAAGATGGACCAGATTGTAGGATTGGGAGAGATTAAACTTATGATTTGAGAAGTGGGGGTGGGGGTGGGGGTGGGTATTGAAATGCTCTTTCCCATGTTTTAGCTGAAGTTGATAAACATCTACTATGAGTCCCTCCCCATTTATCAACTTCCTTTGTATAGACTCGTGAATGGGTTTCTCACAAGGACTGGTTGACCACATATCTAGAGTTGGGAATGAGCTATTCTACATATCATGGACTTCTTTTGCTTGGGAAATGTAGCCTGGCTTGCTTAAGTAGTCTGCAGGCTTCTTTTTCAGTAGGACACCTGCATTCTGCTTATGGCACATGACGATTTGCATTGCATTGCATAAGCTTCTCTATGTATGGGCTGTGGCTGGTGTACAGAGTTGATGTGGCTAACAGGTTTTGTCCCCAGTTCAAATCTTGCCTCAGCTATGGGGGCTAGTTACAGTACCATACTTTAGGTAGCTTAGGCAAGTTGCTGTCCTTCAGCCTCAGCTCTTCCCTTTACCAAGCATTATGGGGTTAATAATTGATGCTTTTGAACTTTGGTGCTGGAGAAGACCTTTGAGGATACCATGGACAGCTAGGAAAACAAACAAATGAATCCTGGAATAAATCAATCCAGAATTTTTACTCGAGGCACAAATGGTCAGGCTCAAACTGTCATACTTTGGACACATTATGCGAAGACCCAGATCCCTTGAGAAGTCCATAGTACCGGGAAAAGTTGAAGGAAAGAGAAGAAGAGGACGACCAGCAGCAAGTTGGATGGACTCGATTACAACAGCAATGAATGCACCACTGAGAGACCTTAAAGGCCAAGTTGAAGACAGATCATCCTGGAGAGAATCTACTTATATCATGTGGTGGCTAAGAGTCGACACCGACTTGGTGGCACTCAATCAATCAATCAATCAAACTTCATATGATAATTACTATGTGCTATATACGTAAATATAAAGGTATAACTACTAGAAGCTTTACTCTCACAGCATTCAGTTGAACTAGACAGCTTTAGAGACCCTCCTAAATCCTTGCTAACTGGTCCAAGAGGCAGCTTTCAAAGTCGTGGTTTTCTTTACTAAGCACGGGAGAACAACCAGCTCTGTTCAACCCCAGCACAACGTCCCTTCAGTGGCTGTTGTCTGCCTTGTGTTTCTTTTTAGACTGTGAGCCCTGTAGGGTCAGGGAACTGTGTTTTTCCTGTTATTCTTTTTCTGTGTAAACCACTCTGAGGTTTTGTTGTTGTTGGAAAGTGGTATATAAATAATAATCATAACAATATATGGAGAGTTCTGAAATGAGAGAGGAGAGCTGGTCTTGTGGCAGTAAGCATGACTTGTCCCCTTAGCTAAGCAGGGTCTGCCCTGGTTGCATATGAATGGGAGACTTGATGTGTGAGCACTGCAAGATATTCCCCTTAGGGGATGGAGCACCTCTGGGAAGAGCAGAAGGTTCCAAGTTAACTCTCTGGCATCTCCAAGAGAGGGCTGAGAGAGACTCCTGCCTGCAACCTTGGAGAAGCTGCTGCCTGTCTGGGTAGACAAAACTGAGCTAGATGGACCCATGGTCTGACTCAGTATATGGCAGCTTCCTATGTTCCTATGATATGATTCATGGTGGAAGGATTTTAAAAGGTTAAAATCAAGAGTAGGAAGACAGGTTGTCTTAAGAAACTTGCCTGCCACTCTGATCCCATTTTGATAGAATGAACTGGGTACTGATTTTTAAAAATTAATTAATTAAGAATTTCCACCTTTCCATCCCTAATTAGAACATAACTAGCATCATTTTTTTAAAAACCCCACAGAAAATACCAATAAAGGTTTTTAACAACCATGAAACAATGGAACAAATAACAATATCAGCGACAACAATATTGCATCAGCAAACACCAATACAGAGCCAATAAAACAACCCTCCTACTTCAAATTATGGCAAGAAATGCTCTCAAACAAACTTGCAACTACGTAGTACTGTTTTCACCTGTGGGCAAAACAGGAGGAGGTCAGCTGGGTTTCCCAGAGCAAAACAATTCCACAGCCTAGGCACCACCACTGGGAACACCCTACAAAGACTAAATGAAGACTCTTTAACTTCAAAATATCACAGTACGAAGCAGCTTTGCTTTCATGTTTTTGCTTTGCTTTCTGGAGACCTCACCCTCCAGGTTGGCCAGTGTGGAACGTGTAGTTGCTTGCTGAAATCTGAGGAACATATTTATAGGTGTTACCTACAGGGGAAGGAGAGACTGATGAAAACACCATTCTTTGGAACACAAGCTTTGGAACATGCTCCCTGCTGAAATAAGAGCCTCCCCATCTCTTACAACTTTTTAAAAGGCAGTCAAGACACATTTGTTCACCCAGGCTTTTAATTATATACTATTTTAATAGTTTGATGGTTTTTAATAGTTTCAACATTGTTTTAAGTTTTAAATTGTGGTACTGTTTTAAGCTTTTTATTTGTGTTTTTATTGTATTGTTTTAAACCGCCCAGAGACTAGCGTTTGGGGCAGTATATAAATATGTTAAATAAATAAATACAATAAACCACACCCCCTGCCTACACAGGGGGACTCGGGTTAACTAAATGTTGCATGCAGTGCCACCGCCATTGCTTTTATTTTAAAAGAGCCTCAAGGTGGTTTACAACGTAACTTGATTGTTCATTTTTAATATTCTAAACTGCTCTGGGTGCCTTGGTCAAGGCAGAATGGCAACCAAAAATGCAACAAACAAATAAAATACATATAACATATTCAAACAATAAAACAAAGCACTATATAATTTATTTTAAAATGCAAAAACATGATTAAAATACTGTTTAAAACCCTATAAACCAGATACAGAAAGCCATACAGCAGATTTTCCAGTTCTCCAAAGGCATGCCTGAATAAAGTAGAAGCCAGTGGGTAGCTGAAGGCCCCATCCTGTGTACATGGTTTCAAATAGTACACTTCTTTGGTGCAACTGATTTTTGAGTTAAAGAAAGAAAACGACACCTACCTCTGTACCCCACCTCAGGTATGCCCCCTCCAGGCAGATTTTGAAGAATTTGTTTTAAGGTCTCCAGAAAAATGCTAAATCACAAAAGTGGGGATGAAAATGAGGTGGGGGGCATTTCGATCACTATGACAGGCTATCATCCCTATCACTCTTCATAAATTCAGTTGTGTGGCAGCTGTATTTTGGATACAGACTATGCTGTAAACCCAATGCTTATTTCCTGTTCAACACACACTTATACACTGGCACAAGCATATAAAAGAAATAAGAAAAAGAGGCTGGAGGGAAAAATAATAATAATAATAATAATTATTATTATTATTATTATTATTATCATCATCATCATCATCATCATCATCATCGTTGTCATCATCATCATCATTTCTTGTTTACACAGTCAGATAGGTGTTATTGACTGGTTTGTTTTATCCAGACATCAAGTCCTTCCCAAGAACCTGGGATGGCTGGATTTTATTATCAATATTGTTGCTGATATTATTATAGATATCATTGCAGAATATAGGCTGTTCCAAGTAAATTTGCTTTTTGTTGTTATTTGTTGTTACTGTATTATTATTAATAATATTATTATTAGAAAGGGCCAGATAATAAAATACCAAATCCAGTCAATAACATCTGGTAGACTGTGTGTAAATAGAATAATAATGCAATTATCTCATCTTTTGATTATGAAATCTGGACTTGGAGATTGTGTGTGTGTGTGTGTGTGTGTGTGTGTGTGTGTGTGTGTGTGTGTGAGCTGATTCACACATTGAGCTGGGTCTCACGATCCGTTTCTTCGGGTGAGCAGGGAGAGCGGGCTAAGCCCGCTCTCCCCGCTCACAAGCAGAGAGGAAGCCCTGGGCAGCTGGATTGGCCGCCCACACGATTGCCAGCTCCAAGAGGGAGCTGGCGGGGGCTGGGAGCTCGGGGGCCATGTGGCCCCCACAAGCCCCAGTATGCCCTGCGTGAGCGTGCAGGGCATACTGGGGAGACCCCTGAGCAGGGAGGTGGCTTTTTGCCTCCCGGCCGGGGGTCTACTCATAAACAGGTGTGGCGCGAAGGCGCACCGCGGCTACTCACGATTGTAAAAAGCAGGTTTGCGGAGCACTCAGGTTCCAGAGCAGGTTACCTGCTCTAGAACCACCGGGTTCACAGCCGAGCCCAGTGGTTCTGACAATTAACAAAAATCGGGCTAGGCTCTCCTAGCCCAATTTTTGTTAATCGTGAGAATAGCCCCATTACATTCTTTTATGTAGGCTTAAACTTGTACACCTGTACACCTAAGGCTTTTAAAGTATTCATCTAAAAATGTAACATGACAATAAGATGCTCTAGAGAACCATGACTGGCTGCAGGTCACTGACAAAGTGTATCTATTCCTATTCAGCTGCAAACTCCAGTTTCCTGCCACATGTTTGAAAAGACTTATGCATGCTAAAAGAGAGAACGTGACTTGTGGCTGAGAGGCAGATGATGATGATGGTGGTGGTGGTGGTGGTGGTGGTGGTGATAACATTCGCTTTAAAGAGACAAACAGGCGTGGTGGGGCAGAGACGTCAACAGGAGAGAGCTTGTCTGACTTACATCTGCGCAGGGACAGCTTGATCCATGTACTGTTATACTGAGACAGCTTTTCTGTATTTATTTACAGCAAAGCTTAATAATTAATGAGCACTTATTATGATAGCGGCTCCAAAACCATATGGCATGCAGGATGTGAACAAATCTTTCGAGACAAAGCACTCAGGCGGAGGCTTGTTCTGATTTTGCTACTTTCTGTTGGAGCAGAAGGCAGAGGTGTTTTCACAGCATGGGATGTTTACTTACAAGGTTTTATTGAGATGGACTTCCCCTAGCTTCAAGGAGTTCAGTCAGATCTGGGCCTGCTCTTCTGTTTGTGGAACCTACTACTACTACTACTACACTACAAATATTTATATACTGCTTTTCAACAAAAGTTCCCAAAGCAGTTTACATAGAGAAATAAAAATAAACTAGCTGGGACAGGCGCAGAGCATCTGCACCTCTAGTTTTCCCCTTGCCCCCGCCCCTCCCCCTCCATTTTCTTTCCCTGCCAACCTGCCTGCAACTGCTTCCATTTTCTTCCCTGCCCACCAGCCACCATTTTCTTCCCCTGCCCACCCACCACTGCCATTTTCTCCCCCCCCCCCGCCAACTTTCCCACCTCGCCCGCAAGCCTGTTCGCCAGTGCCGGTGCTTTCCTCTCCCCCTGCTGGAAACTCACTCATGAACTCTCGCAAGAACTGCCACGCACGGGATTAGTGATGGGTACTCCGTGTGTGTGTGTGTGTGTGTGTGTGTGTGTGTGTGTATCTATATATATATATATATATATATATATATATATATATATATATATGATGGATCCCTGTCCCCAGAGGGCTCACATGGAGAATCTGAGGCTGTGGGCAGGATTGGTGTCCAGACTTTGGCCAACAGTATGCAGTCCACCTAGGTATGGACCTCTTAATGTTAATCTGCTCCAAAAGTCCTGCTTCCATGTTTTGTGGTGGTATTACTGCACCAGCACCTAGAGTCATGCAAGCCCAGATTTTCTCAGCCTCTCCACTGGCTAGGCCTGGCCAGGCAATAATGAAAGATTCTTATAGGTCTCAGACTGAGACCTGTATTTCAACTGTATGTAAGACTGAGACTCTCAGGCCGGGTTCAGACATAACACAAAATTGAAGGTCCCTTCATCTCCAGTTTCGCTAGCTGAACATCTGAATGCGGCAAATGGCAGTTAAAGGGGGAAATCGACCCGCGGTTTTCCTCCCCAAACTCCATTTGTTACCTTTGGCTATCTCTAAGTTTCCTCGTTGCAACCTCTGGTTTGGCAGTGCCAGCGTTATATCTGAAAATTGGCACTGCTGTTAGCCTTCTCCACAACCAGAGTTGAGGAAGAATGCTCCTCCCTTGCGCCTCCTGCTATTGGCTATTTGGGCTGTCCTTCAGGAAAGAAGGAAGCCCACATAGCTAGGTTCCCAAGCTCTTGGCAGTCTCAGTGACTGCAGAGAGGATCCTCTCGCCATAGTCCAAATGAGAGGGGAGGGGAACACAGAACCGCGGGTCCATTGGACCCACGGTTCTGTGCCAAGTCTGAATGCGGATTTAGTCTCTATTTTATTGGAACTGTTTCAATAAAACATATCTGTGTGCAAGGACTACCTCTCCGTATCTTCATGGATTCATTAAGTAAATCACCGACCTGAACAGGATGGGACCAGCGGAGTTTATCTGCTGTCATTTTCTAGAGTGAGACAATTATTGTGGTTGAAGAAGTTGTAAACTGGAGTCAGCATTTGGAGAAACAGTCTTCAAACAGAGGAGAAGGAATAAGTCAAAAGAATCAAACTCAAGCAGGTCTCAGCTGAACAGAACTAACCCAATCTAACATCCTGTCAGCACGTCCTCAACAAAATGGTGTGGATTAGATTTGGAAGTTTATATAGAGCTTTTAGCCACCAATCAGAAAGCTGCTCTGACAACCGGTCAATGTCTCAGAAAAGCCAGAAGGATCAAGGGCCTTCTGAATTTTCCTAGGCCTTCCAAGCAGACTGAGTACCCAGGACTCCACAAGTTCACAAGGTAACAATTAAATAGACTATTTGAAAATGTCCAGGTTGTTAGCTAGTTGCCTGGATGTTCTGTTCAGAAGACATAGTAAATGGGAATATATTAACTCAGAGCTATTCCAGGTGGCTGCTTTCTTGGGGGATCATCGTGTTTGTTTGTTTGTTTGTTTGTTTACTTGCAATATTTGTATCATGCCTTTCCTCAGTTCAAGTCAACTCACATTAATATTAAAGCATAAACTGCTCTGCATTAAAGCCGCTCTGGGCTCCTTGGAGAAATAGCAGGATATAAATGTTTAAAAATCTATAAAATAAATAATAAACAAGCCAACAATCATATTTATTTGTTTATTACCTTTATATACCACCCAACTGTAAAATTTGAAGGCCAACAAAATAGTTAAAAAACATTTTTAAAAAAAACCAATTAAAACACTTTAAAATGTCCATCAAAAGCCAGGTTAAAGAAATGTGTTTTTAGGGCCGCCTGATGCCAGATCCCACATCTTGGCCAAGAACACATTCCAAAGCTCAGGCAGCTACAGAAAAGGCCCGACTCTGAGTTGCTGCCAGATGGGTTGGCGGCAATCACAGGTGGACCTCCATAGTTGACTTTCATGAGCAGTGGGGATCATCCAGAAGGCATTCTCTTAAATAGGTTTTCCAGTTAGACTAGTACGGTCCAATAACAAATGCACAGCAGATCTCGACAGCCAAAAATGCCTTCTGGAAGAAGAATGTTTTGCTCTGAATGTGTTCTGGAAAGGAAAGAAAGAAGAGCAACTCCATACTTCATTTGGAAGGTGATGGCAGGGCCTTAGGGTAACCACTTCTCCTCACAACTTATGTTCTTACCTTGAAGGCACTAGAAGGAGAACTCGACTCATGGACAGCAATAGCCGCAGGGGCTCATACTGTACAAGGAGACAGTGAGAAACATTTTGAACTCAACATGCTAGATCAGGGGTGGACAACAATACATTGAGGCTGGGGATGGTGGGAGTTATATTCCAGTAACAGTTGGAAAGTCTCAGATTGGCCACTGCTGTGTTAGATACTTGCAAGCTGAACAACAGCTATACCGATCCCCAGTATTTCCAAAATGAATGCTGCTAGTATAAAAAATTAGGTGAGCAATTGGTGTGTGAGAGAGTTCAGAGAGATCAGTTCCATGATGTGATTTGAAATGATGCCGTTATGCTGGTGTGGCCTGGGTGTAGACAATGAGAAAGACATTCTGATTAAAGAAGAAAGGCGACAAACTGATTATGAAATGGGCAGTTGCTCCAGTCCAACCGAGTGAAAGAATGGCTTCTGGTTGTGTCTTTTCAGGAATTTGCTGATTCCGTCTATCAGATAGTTACTCAGAAGTTTCAAGAGTTGACAGACAATTTTGCTTCCATCCATGCACGTCACAAATCCCTGGCAGGAATTGTAATGACCAGAGGTAAGCTGTGACTTCATTTCCTGTTAGTTTGCTATCTGATCATTTGTTTGGAATTTATTTTTCCACAGATGGTAAAATACAATGTTCACACCATCTGCTAGGGCAAGAGGTAATACTTGAAAATGGGTCTACTGTATTTGTGTTCAAATATTCCTGTTTTATTTTTACACTTATTCTGAGACCTAAAGGGTATTCACACGACCCGCGGGTAAGTGGGGGGGCAGTTTTCCCCCCAGACCAGTGGTTCCCAACCAGTGTTCCTCCAGATGTTGCCGAGTACAACTCCCAGCATCCCAAGCTACAATTTATTGCTACAATCTGCACAGCTTGGAGAATTGCAGATCTCCGGAAGCCAGGATGCTCCAGAGGCCCAGCCTAGGCTGAGAAGACCCTTCTAGTGTGGTTGGTAGGATGAATGTTGGGCTTGGATGTAGGAAACCTAAGTTCAGATCCCTTCAGATACTTTCTGCACTGGGCAAATAGTTAAGGGTATTCACACGATTCGTGGGAGGAGGGGAAGGCAGGGTCCAACTCACCTCCCCCAGACAATGGTGTGCCTCCTCTTCGGGCATGCTACTGTGCACACACACGATCCACACTGCTTGGAGCACTGCCAATCTCTGAAGAGCTGCATCCCAGCTTCCAGGTATCGCACAATGCACTGCACAGTGAGCGCGGTGCATTGGGGGAGGATAGCCCCATGAGATGGGTGCTCTAAACACTCATCTCTGTGTGTGCTTGGGCTGCAAGCAGCCCTACTTCACGCACGATCCTGGAAGCTGGGTTAAGGGCACATTTGAGCCCTTAACCTCGGGCTTAGAAGGTGGGCTTGGCTGGGCGGGAGCGCTGGGATCTGTGTGGATCCTGGCGTGCCACACAAGCAGCCTAGCCCAGGCTTATAATTATAATTAGAACTGATAATTAAATGAATTGTACTGCTCGTGAGAACAGCCTTCTAATCTCTCAGGCTAACCTTCCTTACAGGATTGTTGTGAAACTAAAATCCCATTCTAGAGGAATAAAACAAATCCAAATAATGAAGGTCTACTTTCAGGCCCTGCTATCCAAAGTGACTTCCTGTGGCTTTTGCCATTTGGGGGATTATGCTCTAAACACATATGGAACTACCCCTGGTTGCTTCCACCTCCTTTGCCTGTGTACAGGAGGCGTCTTGACAATTGTACAGGAAAGCTGCGGATGTGGCCACATGCAGAGTAGAGTTCCCAGATGTTGGTGGCACACTATAGCAGGTGATGCTGCAGAAATAGTATGGGGGGGCACACTGGAAGGCACATTGAAAAGCTGGAGGTGCCAGAAGGAGAGGGCCCTTTCTCCAAACACCTGTTGGCTTAAGTAGGTCACACTTGACACTCCATTTGGACTGTCTGGGTCTCATTGAAAGCCATGTAGACAGCTCTTCTGTTTCTAGTACTCAGTGAACTTAATGCTCCCATTGAACTCTACCAAATTTAGTCTTTCCCCAAGTCCTCTACACCAGGGATTCTCAGCGTTGGGTCTCCAGATGTTATTGGACTTCAACTCCCATAATCCCCAGCCCCAGTGGCCTCTGGTAGAGGATTATGGGAGTTGAAGTCCAATAACATTTGGGAACCCAACGTTGAGAATCCCTGCTCTACACTAAAATAGAGGTGGCCTAGTTATCCATGGGCCCAGCACCTGCGGTTTCACGTATCCGTGGTCAGACAATGTAGACCCAACCTCATTATACATGGTTTTAAAAACAGTAAAAATATGCCTATCAGCAGTTCCTTGGTGGCCAGAAATGACCTCCAAGGTTATTTCCAGCCACCATTTTGCTGTACGGGTCCATTTTGTGGATCTTTCTTTTTTTAAAAAATCCCCGTGATTTTTCATGGGAAATTGGTGGAATTTGGGGTTTGGGGAGAGCATTGCTGGACAGCTGGAGACTTGGAGAGCATGGTATGGCACATTATTTTTCTTATTTCTGCCTTTTAAAGCCTTTCTTAGGCTCCAGGAACCTAACCCCCCAATTCCGATGGCCTTAAGGTCTCATCCACAGTTTTGTTATCCACGGTTGTAGCGTAGAATGGAACCTCCGCAGATAACGAGGGTCACCTGTATGATTTGAGAATGTTAGCATTATCTCTACTGCTGTGTTTTATGTATTATTATTTCTTGTTTACACAGTCAGACAGGTGTTATTGATTGGTTTGTTTTATCCAGACATCGAGTCCTTCCCAAGGACCTGGGATGCCAGAATTTTATCATCAATACTGTTGGTTATTATAGATACCGTCGCAAAATATAGGCTGTTCCCAGTAAAGCTGCTTTTTGTAATTGGCTGATGGTGATTTCTGTGGCCCCTATGGTGTTGAGGTGCTCTTCAAGGTCTTTTGGAACTGCACCCAGGGCGCCAATGACCACAGGGGTTATTTTGGTCTTTTTCTGCCACAGCCTTTCAATTTCAATTTGTATATCTTTGTATTTGGTGATTTTTTCTATTTCTTTTTCTTTTTCTTCTATTATTATTATTATTATTATTATTATTATTATTATTATTATTATTATTATTAGAGATAGAAGCTGAGGTTCTATTTGTAATTATCATTAACTGCCTTTATAACCCACCTTTTCACTCAAAGAGCCCCCAAGGCAGCTAACAATATAAATTCAGATAAAAAGAACAATGCAATAAACCAGCAGAATACATTTTAAACATTCCCACAAATCCAGTAAAAGCAGTAAGAAAAACAGCAGGTACCATTACTGCCTTCTCTAATGCCCAAATGCCTGCCATAATGAAAGGGCTATAGCTTGTTTATTAAACATTGGAATAGATATAGCCATGAGGAGCCATTCTGCAGTACAGGGGCCATCACAGAAAAGGCCCTGTTTCTGGTAGTCCACACTCCACAGTTATAGAATGGGGCTTCCACAAATTATGGAATGGAGCAGGGGCTCATTAGATGAACTGAATGCAGGAGTATATTTATTTATTTATTTATGGAATAGAATTCTAACCTGTCTCACTAGCTCCTTGTCACACAGCCTGTTTGCTAGATTATTATAATTAGATGAGTTACATGTCAGAACTTGCAACAAAATGTATCTCCCCAACTCCAATACCCATCTCCAAAATAGTGTAAATTATTAAAGGCTCAGGCAGGCAGTTCCTTTTCCTGCCTCCCTCAGTGTTCCTCTGTTGCTTTCTAGCTTCCACATTCTGCGATTCTTGGGGGCCACTGAGCATGCTCAGTCCTCACCAGATTATTTGTTGCTGCTTTGGTTTTCCTTTCCTTTTAATTTACAAAGCATTTCCTTCTGTGTACTTAGGAAGCCCCCTGAGTGTGTAGAAACCTGTACCTTATTTGGGGATGGCCCAGTTTTCCTTCCAGCCTGATAGGGGCTCAGCCACCTGTGTTCACTAATAGTATATATTTTGTATATCCAACAATAATTCAGCCACTCCCAAAGCGGCTCACAACAATTAAAAATTCAGCTGTGGGTCTACCCCATGCCAGTGTCTTATATGTAGGTCAAGTTGATAAGTATTTCAGTCAAGCGAGCAAGCCAAGGTACAGGAGTATATAGGCTCGTTCTCAAGATCACCCAGCCAGGTAGAAAAGCTGGGCACACTCCCGATCAGCGGTCATGTGAACTCAAAGAAGGTAGAATGAGGGGGAAGTGGTAGTGTGGGAGGCAGGAGCTGGGGAGCACGGTTTTTCATCCACCCTCGGTAAAATGCTGGGGACAGAATGTGGTTTGGTGACGCCCATCCTACCCAGCTCCCACATCCCACATGATACTCTCCCCTCCTCCTACTTGATCTTTGAGTTCACACGACAGCCAATCAGGAGCGTGCTCTGGCTGGGTGCTCCTCCTATCCTGATTAGGCTCAGGAG
This sequence comes from Hemicordylus capensis, assembly GCF_027244095.1. Lineage (NCBI taxonomy): Eukaryota > Metazoa > Chordata > Lepidosauria > Squamata > Cordylidae > Hemicordylus > Hemicordylus capensis. The sequence continues at coordinate 152,773,063 of NC_069662.1, forward strand.
AACCAGCCCTGTAGAATAAGGTACTTAATTAAGAAGGTTGAAAGTTGAGCACAGCATAGTGCTGAGTTGTGAATCTCTCAACAATTCTGTGTTGGTTGCTAGTGATTTAACTTCAGTAGCATTTGTCATAATGCTCCAAGGTTACATGGATGAAATTTGGGAGCACAATCCCAGGTGTTTTTGTCTCCTACACACGCTTTTACTCCAGCTCTAAAAAATACAAAAGCAGCAAATCATGTATCGTGCGCAGACTATATTCTCAGGATATACATATGTTTAGAGCTTGACAGACAATTCTTCAGAGAAGGCAGGAGGTATCCAATGCATATTCAGAGGAGGCTTGCTAAATTATCTGGAACAAACCAGCATTAAGCTGTAGGCTCAGGCTGTGCAATATGTTAACTGCTATGGCTCAAACTACGTAGATCACCAGGCAGAATCGAACCACTGTAGGGCTGGAAGAGAAAGAGGCCATCTAATTCACCTTCAGCCACCCCCACTATTAAGAGAGCACTTCCAAATGGTCAGGGCAGATTATGGAATGATAAACCTAGAAGGACCCCAATGGGTCATCTAGAGAAGGAATAGCCGGAATCTGTACTCTCAAGGTGTCACCCCCTTCTCCACACAATGTCAAGGGCAGGGGTCAACAACAGTGTTCCCTCTAACAGGGATTCCCAGATGTTGTTGACTACAACTCCCATAATCCCCAAGTGAAAGCCATTGCAGCTGAGGATTCTGGGAGTTGTAATCAACAACATCTGGGAATCCCTGTTAGAGGGAACACTGGTCAACAAATATAGTTGTCTAGTTACCAGAGGCAGTCAGCCCCAAATGTGTCCACTGTGGGCAGGGCCAGATTAAGATTATAATGGTGCAGTGGGGAAATGACTTGATTAGCAAGCCAGAGGTTGCCGGTTCAAATCCCCCACTGGTATGTTTCCCAGACTATGGGAAACACCTATATTGGGCAGCAGCGATACAGGAAGGTGCTGAAAGACATCATACTGCATGGGAGTAGGCAATGGTAAACCCCTCCTATATTCTACCAAGACAACCACAGGGCTCTGTGGGCGCCAGGAGTTGACACTGACTCGACAGCACATTTTACCTTAGGAGAGAGAAGGATCTATGTTTGCAGAATGGAGAGCCTAAAGTAGGACCTAAAATTTGAGGGCCCAAGGCTACAGCTTCATTAGCTGTCCCAGGCTGGGCTGGGAGAGATTCCAGTCTGAAACCTGGGAGAGCTGCTACCAGCCAGTGTAGACAATGCTGAGCTGGATGGACCGATGGTCTGACTCGGTATAAGGCAGCTTCTTATTTCCCAAAGATGTTATAGTTTATGGAGAAACTGCATTTGGGAATGTCTGGAAAATTTCAAACAAATCCTACTGAGCGATAAATCTCTAGTGAAACAGCTAGACCTGACCCTACAAGAAATCCTATTCCTAAAAGAAACACAGAATGATATTTGTAATTTTTGGAAGTTCCCTCCGCCCCCATTCTTTTCTTTCTTCTTTTGTTGGCGACCTAATTTATGACTTTTTAATACTTTGGATTGTTAATACCGCATTTCCTCTCCACCTGCAACTACTGGACATAATAAAGGGTCCCTGTCACACAGTCTGTGGCTAATCTATTATTTTCAAAGTCCCTCTTGCAAGGGAAAAAAGTCCTCCACATCCACTGTGGATGTGAGACGGCTGGTATTTAAACACTATTTTTCCCATTTGAACTTGACACATCTTGACAGTTTAAATATAGATAGAAAGATTTTGGTCTTCTTTTCTCTTCAAAATACATAATCTAAGAAGTTCAGCCCTCTTCAGAGCAGGAGGCGAGGAACTTACGCAAGAGAGATATACATTGATTTCTTTTCTCTGCATCTGACTTCAATTTTCTCTCTCTCTCTCTCTCTTACTTTTTCCTTTTTTCCCCCCTTTTCTCTTTTTACGAAGCTGACAATCACTATGATCTTAAAAGCAAGCAGGGAGGCCTTTTCAGTTATCTTATATGAGATAAAGATGAAGTGGACAAAAGGGGCCCTAAACAGCAATTTCATGCTGTGATAAAAGATAGCAAATTATTGCCCATATCTTATGAAATTGATCTTAATAATTGCTAAGTGGGATAGCAGAAGAAAAGGAAAGTTGGGCAATCTGTCTCCATGGATCCTTCTAGTCATTTTAAGATTCAGAATGCATGACAACAAAGGGTAATCAAGAATATTGATGGGCAATCGATTTCTGGCCTGGAGTTTATCGCCAGGGTAGAAGCTGGTAAAACGTATTAGCAGTCTGATACAATAGAGCAACACTTTAAGGAGCCAAGATGCCAGCCTAAGCATCCAAGGAACAGCAAGGTCAAGCTTCTGGGTTTTACACAAAACTCTTCCATGAAGAAAGTCTATGGGCTGCTTCCCATATCCTGTAGCCCCAGCTCATGTGGCTGAGGGCTGTATTCAATCCCCTGTATAATAATGTACACAGGAGTGGCTTGTCCTAACAAAGCAGGGGGTCGCCCAATGAGGCGCAGCTGCCTCTGCTTCCTAGAACTCCAATTTATTTTTTATTTTTATTTTTATTTTTTGGTGTTTTTATGGTTTTAATTGATTTTAATATCTTAATGGGATTTTATGGAATTTTATTGTATTAACTTTTGTGAAGTTCCTTGGAGTAATTTTATGAAAGGTGGTATAGAAATCTAACAAGAAATAAATAAATGTCCTGTCCTCTCTCCCAGCCTGCCCCACCCCCATGTTAACAAGATCACGCTGCCTGCAATCTGGCCCTTGGTCAGGCAGAGCTGTGCGGGCTGATTAATCACTGACCAGTCTGTGCTGCTGAACCTGACAAATGGCCAGCCTGCAAGGAGTGCCGCTCTTGTTAACGCTGGGGCAGGGCGGATGGGCGAGAGAGAAGAAAATGGAGCTGCCAGAAACCAGAGGCAGTTGCACCTCGTTTAATCCCTGCCCCCAGCTCATTAGGACAAGCCTGAGTTTTATTTTATTTTATTTCATTATTTTACTTTTACATTTATATCCCGCTCTTCCTCCAAGGAGCCCAGAGCGGTGTACTACATACTTAAGTTTCTTCTCACAACAACCCTGTGAAGTAGGTCAGGCTGAGAGAGAAGTGACCGGCCCAGAGTCACCCAGCTAGTATCATGGCTGAATGGGGATTTGAACTCGGGTCTCCCCGGTCCTAATCCAGCACTCTAACCACTACACCACACTGGCTCCGTGGTACATGTACATGTCCGTATTCCATGTGTGTTGCATGTATACATTACAGCCCTGAACATAGGAACATAGGAAGTTGCCATATACTGAGTCAGACCATTGGTCTATCTAGCTCAGTATTGTCTTCACAGACTGGCAGCGGCTTCTCCAAGGTTGCAGGCAGGAGTCTCTCACATCTTGGAGAAGCCAGGGAGGGAACTTGGAACCTTCTGCTCCTCCCAGAGCAGCTCCATCCCCTGAGGGGACTATCTTACAGTGCTCACACATCAAGTCTCCCATTCATAGGCAACCAGGGTGGACCCTGCTTAACGAAGGGGACAAGTCATGCTTGCAGACCAGCTCTCCTCTCCCTGCGCTCTCATTCATCTCAGAATGTGGCATTAAAACACAGTGGGGCAATGGGATCACACATACCCTCCTGCTTCTATATGTTTACCATCACATGGACATAGGTGTGTGCATAGAGCGCCATTTACATGCACCCAGCAATGTGCAATCTTTACCTCCCTCCACCTGCCACCACTGATTTGGGGGATTGGGGTGCCACATTATCAAGCTGGTGTGCAGTGCTCTTCATACATGCCTGTGATATGGCAAACATGCGGAGACTTTGTGCGTAGGAAGGTACACACGCGTAGGTAAACCAAATGTTCTCCCTGACATGCTTGTAACGAAGTCTTTGTACTCCTTGAGTGTAAAGCTTCAGCTCCTATGCTTTGCAACGAACTCCCTTCAGTCTGTGTTTAGCAAAAAGTTGCAAGCAAAGCCTCGGATGCCTTGCACAGCTTTGCCATGATTGGCACTCACGCCTCCAGGAGTTCCTGCGGTGTCCCAGGGAAAGCCAACTGGAAAGAAAGAGGAGTCAGTCTGCTTGATGGAACCTGGGGTCTCAACATGCAATCTGCCCTGACTCCCGAAGTAGGCCACAAGACTATGGGAGTTCTGGCTAGTTTATTTAGTTATTTATTCATTCATTCATTCATTTAATTTTATACTGCCCTTCCAAAAAGGCTCAGGGCGGTTTACAATTAAAACAGAAACAATTAAAACCAACAACAATTAAAACAGAAATAGAAATATAAACACCAATTAACAATTAAAACATCTTTAAAAAACAATTAAACAATCAAAACAATTGAAAACTGGGTCAGAACATTAAAACAATTAAGACTAATTAAAACCCTGGAAGGCCAGGCCAAACAGATAGGTTTTAAGAGCTCTCTTGAAGGTCAATAAAGAATTAAGATTGCAGATTTCTGCCGGGAGTGCCTTCCACAGCCCAGGAGCAGCTACAAAGAAGGCCCCCCTCTGAGTTGCCACCAAACGAAACGGTGGTAACTGGAGACGGACCTCCTCAGATGACCTTAACGTGTGGTGGGGATCATGTAGAAGAAGGCGCTCTCTAAGATAAGTTAGTTTCTGTATTAGCTTTGGTTTAAAGTGTGGTATTGTAACTTCTCTTTCCTCCATTCTTTTTCAAACCTAGACCTTTACCCGTTTGCTAAAATAAACCACCCTTTGATTTTGTAACGGCTAGTCTGTGTTTAGTGTGTCGTCGTCCTAAAATTCCCGATGGCCGAGCTGTTGGGGGCACGTTGTTGTAAAAAGTGGGTAGCTCTGCAGCCACCTAATGGTGCAGTGGGGAAATGACTTGCCTAGCAAGCAAGAGGTTGCTGGTTCAAATCCCTACTGGTATGTTTCCCAGACTATGGGAAACACCTATATCAGGCAGCAGCAATATAGGAAGATGCTGAAAGGCATAATCTCACACTGTGCTGGAGGAGGCAATAGTAAACCCCTCCTGTATTCTGCCAAAGACCACCACAGGGCTTTGTGGGTGCCAGGAGTCGACACTGACTCGAGGGCACAACTTTACTGCGGCTAGGCCTCCTGCCCTGCCAAGAGGGCCGTTACAGCTCTTTCTGACCATGTGCTGGGAGGCTTTGCATTCAAGCATGCAAGCGCCCACTTGCAGCCTAAAATGGAACTGTCCTGGGAGGGCTGTATCACATGCCATTTCTGCACATTATTTGGCTTGGCTCAGAGGACACGTGCAAATTGGGCCCAAGCTGTTCCAATCAGACACCGCTTTCCATCCTGATCTGCAAAGCATAATAAATAGATTGGGGCTGAGAGCATCTGAAACGACTTCCAGTTTGTAGGTTGGGGCCAGAGCCAGATCTTCTTCCTCTTCTTCCGCCCTACAATGCATTGATCCAGACAAACACAACTCTTTGGAAGCATGGCAGAGGGGTGAATTATTCTGCTAAGTCAGTGCTCTCCCTACCAGGGCTTCTTCCCCCTCCCTCCATTCACAGAGGGGAGTCAGTGAAATGAACCATAGAAATTAGAAATAGAAAGGACTGCTAAGTCATCACATCCCATCCTCTGCAAGTGCCCGATTGCTCCCTATAGTGCACTCCTGAGTGCCTTTCTTTTCCTAATCGAAATTTAAATGTATCAATTAGCAATGGGGCTTTCAGCACTTCCTCTGGGAGACCTTCCGTTCTAAATAGCCTTTTGTTGTTAATAATTCTCGCATGTTGTTTGACTGGGTTTTCCTTTCTTTGGTTTTGTGTAAGTGTCCTTCATTATAATATTACAGAAGGTTCCTAACTCCCTCCCCTCTACCAGGAGTTACACCTTTCTGATCCTCGTACCCTTGGATACTATTCCCTTCGTTGTCAATTAGTGGAGTTATACATATTTAATTGTTTTAATCTCTCCGTTCAAGGCGTGCTCGACTTGCAAACGTTTAATCAGTTTTGTTGCCACTCTGATTTACATCGAGTTTGTCAACATCGGCCTCATGGTGTTCCATGATCTTGAGCTAGCTAATACTAATTAGGAATGACACCAGGTGAACATGCTTGCATGGAAAATGATGGAAAGTAATGATTCTGGTTTTGAACTCTCTCTGACATGAAGAGAACTGATCTGGCATAATAAGAAGGACTAACCCGCCAAAGATCCTCATTCTATATGAGAGCTTCATCTGTACCAACAATCTCTCTGGATGGTTTACAGGTGTCAGGAGTTTGGCCTGAAGTTTCAGGGTTGTGGCCTTCTTCTCACAGAGGCCATTCACATAACCAGCCTTTTCTGGGTAGGAGAAGGTTAACCAAGGTATGGAAGCTTGTCTGCAGCCTTGGAACCCTCTCCTCCCCTGTGCCTTTCAAGCTGGGCTACCCAGCTTTTCTACCCCGCCCTTAACCTAGGTAGGACAGAAACATCCACTGTCCTACCTTTGTTTGCAGTCGTGTGGGTGCTCGCAGTGACTTTTGCAGCTCCCAGGACCAGTGACCATAACGTGCTGTAGCTTGCAAAGTCAGGAGGAGGAGCCCTCATGCATTGGCGTGGGTTGCCTCTCTGCTTCCTGTACAGTGAATTCTGGGATAATGGAGGACTTCCTCCTGACCCCAGCTCTGCCGATCGCCACCATGCTCATTGTCTGGGCACACAATCAACAGAGGCAAAAGGAGCCTCCAATAGTCTGGGGGACGGTAGGTAGGTTCCTGCCTCCCCACCCCCCTCTATTTGGTTGTGTGAATTATCCCACTGTCTCCAGGGGTGTGTAGGAAGCTCCCTAATACCAAGTCAGACTGTGTGAGCTAGACAATGGATCAATGGTCTGACTCTGTTTAAGGCAGCGTCCTTTGTTCCTATGGGAAGGAGTGCATTCTCCTGGTGAGGGGCCAGAATCTAAGGATAGGCTACTTTAAAAAAAAACCTCTGCTGGTCTCCAACCAGAGGATGGAGCCGTAACTCAGTGGCAGAGCACCTGATTTACATACAGAGCCTCCCAAGTTCAATCCCTAGTATCCCCAGGAAGGATTGGTAAAGACCACAACTCCCACCCCTTGCCTGAAACCTGTTGCTAGTCAATGCTTGCATGTTTTGTCCTGTGGAGCAAATAGAAGCTGAAGAGTGGAATTTGAATCAGGAACATGTGTGGGATGTAAGGGTTAACCTCCCTCAGTGCCAGTGCCCTGCTCCAAATTACCACCTGGCAGCTGTTATTAAACATTTTAGAAATAACATGGGAAGTTTTGTTCACGGATCATGTCTACTTTGAAGCTCCGTTTGAGCAGTAAAGTAGTGAAAAATTCCAGAAAAGTAGCCAAGTTAGTCTGTAGCAGCAAAACCAACCAAGAAGCCTGGGATACCTTGAAGATTAACAAATTAATCATATCATACACTTTCCTAGGCTTCATCAAATGTATGTCCCATCTATATGCAGACACAGAAGATATGTGGTTGCTGTGGAAAAGCACAGCACACAAAAAGTCTGGATTGTTTAGCGTGCCTGTCTAGTGAAATGTAGTGAATTATGATAACAAGAAAGCTAATTTATGAGAATCTGGTATAGCCCTTTAAATTTAAAAGACAAATGCCATGTGGCTTCTGGTACCTCTAGACTTAACTACTGCAATGCACTCTATGTGGGTCTGCCTGTTTATATAGTCCAGAAACTGCAATTGGTGCAAAATGCAGCAGCCACGTTAATCTCTGGGTCATCTCGAAGAGACCACATTATTCCTGTATTAAAAGAACTACACTAGCTACCAATATGTTTCCAGGCAAAAGACAAGGTGCTGCTTATAACCTAGAAAGCCCAAAACAGCTAAGGCCCAGGGTATTTAAGAGGATGTCTTCTTCACCATGAGCCTCACCACCTGTTAAGATCACCTGGAGAGGTCCATCTGCAGTTGCCACTAGCTTGTCCGGTGACTACTCAGGGATGAGCCTTCTCTGTTGCTGCCCTCATACTTTGGAGTGTGCTCCCTGCTGAAATAAGAGCCTCCCCATCTCTGGCAGCTTTTAAAATGTTTTTAAAGACACATTTATTCACCCAAGCTTTTAAAGCAGAAGTGTGGTTTTAAATGGTTTTCAAGTGTGGTTTTAATTTTTGTTTTAGTCTGTTTTATGTTGTTGTAAACTGCCCAGAGAAGTACGTTTGGGGCAGTGCACACATATCATTCATACATACATACATACATACATACATACTGTGCAGAAAGGTCAGCGGTAAAGCAAGATGCTGACGAAAACAGAAATAAACTGAAGGCACTTCACACTCAGGGGGAGGCTTCAGATAACTCATGGAGCCTTGGTTGAAGCTGAACTCTGCACGATTTCTCTCAGCCCTAATACATACACATACACATATATATATACATACACACACACACACCGCAATCCCTATGTGAGTGCCTGCTTCCTTTCTAGGTTAGGATATGCCGAGATTGGTCGAGACATCTGAACCCACCAATCTTGCCTATCCTAAGCTATTTGCTTCAAAGAAACTGAGATATGAACCTCACATCAATTCTCAAGTTCAGATCTTGTGTTCTCTGAAGCAAATAGATTCGTATAAGCCTAGATTGGTTTCAACATCACAATCAATCTTGACATATCCTAACCTAGAATGAAGTAGGCACTTGCAATGGGGTGGGAGGAGGGAGAGTGTGCTCCCAGGGCTGAGGGAGCTTGTGTGGAACTTGACTTCAACATGCAGGTTTAGAAAATTGGGAGTATTTCTCTGCAGATCCCCAAACAGTATCCCTTTCCCAGCAGAGGATAGTTTGGCTGATACCATCTAGATATTATGGAAAAACACTATACACAAGTAGCTTGGATTGTCCTCCTGTATGGCTGTCTACGCTTTTGAAAAAGTTTAGGCTCTAAATGAAACTCAAGTCTATTCCATCAAGTAAAGAATGAATAAAATAATCAAGAGTGAGGCTGGAGATATATTAAGTGATGAATCCAAATCCACACACGCATTTGATTGATTTGTTAAATGAAAAACAAAAGAAAGAAGATAAAATTATTGCTTACAAGCTAGATATGAAAGCATTGAAAATTACATGAAATTGCACCCCATGAATAATTCAAAAGAGTTACTTTAAATGATCATCATTTCTAGCACTACTTGCATTTTTTGGAGCAAGCAGTGGTTCGTGTCAGTCACCAGCAACCTGAGAGAGAGAGAGAGAGAGAGAGAGAGAGAGAGAGAGAGAGAGAGAGAGAGAGAGAGAGATGGCATGATTTGTGCAATTTACCTTTATTTGTGCTGGTTTTAGATACTAGTATCTAGAATAACAAAGTTGTCTTTTCTGTGCCGTTTTGTGAAAAGTTGGTTGAGTGATGGGTTTTCCTTTTTACTTGCAGGCCTCATAGGAAACATATCCAACCATATTTCTTTATTAAATGTAAGGAATATAACTAGTCAGAGCTGAGTATAATCTGCCACTCACAAAATTCTGTGTAAGGAAAACCCAGATTCTATTACCTTTCTACTTTAGATCCTCAAACCGTGGGTTGCCCCTCCTAGGAGGAAGGCAAGGACCTCCTGGAAGTGGGATACAAAGGTCAATGGAGGGATAGGATCCTGAAGCATGAGGGTGGCCAACCTGAGGCTCTCCAGCTATCATTGGACTACAGCTCCCATCAGCCCCTGTTGCAATAAACTGCAGCTGGGGATTGTGGGAGTTGTAGTACTGCAACATCTGGAAAAGCTGTGGTTGGCCACCCCTGCTGAAGACAGTACAGCCTTCCTCCCCTCAACAGTCAAGGCATGTGAGTCCAAATGACCTCTAACAGAGAATCCCCAGCAATTCACACTGGATCTGTCCCATCATCCCAACCCACTTTGGAAAAGCTGCTGCTTTGTTCTAATGGTGTGCAGTTTTAGGATGTGGGTTCACAAATGTCATGTACTATTCCCCTTTCACATGGCAGTGCTGGATTAGGGCAGGGGTGGGCAAACCTGGCCCTCCAGCTGTTGTTGAACTAAAACTCCCATCATCCCAAGCTGCAGTTGTGGCTGGGGAAGATGGGAGTTGTAGTTCAATAACATCTGGAGGGTCATGTTTGCCCACCCCTGTATTAGGGACCTGGCCATAGATCTTTGCACACATCGCTGTGGTGGTTTGTTCTAAATTGGGGGGCACCTGTAAAGCAGAATAAGTTTAGAAGTAGAGCACCAAGCTCAAACAGTCTGAGAAACTCTACTTTTGTATCAGGAGACGGGGGTTGCGGGGCAGGTAGAGACACGGAAACTTACCCCATTGTGGGGGAGAGCTCAATTAGTCTGCTGTGTGCCCCAACTGCCGTCCCAACTTGGGAGAAACAGTACCTCTGATGGGGGCATGTTGGGGCCGAACTGGCCCAAACAGAGAGGGATGCCCATAAGTGTGGCTAGGACCAGGGCCTGGGATGATCGTTCTGGCCCGAGATCTCACGAGAGTTGTTGTGATTGCCAAGAGCTATATAAAGAGGGATTGGCCCACGATTAGGGGCCAGTTACCGATGAGAGTTCAAGCTGGCAGGAGCTCTCTGAGTTGGCTAAAGAGTGTGCCTGGGAGGTTCTGTGGATGAACTTGGCCTCCATATAGGTGGTGCTCATTACAACTAACTTGGCAAAAAGGCACCTTTTAACATGGTGATTCTCTTTATTTAGCAGGGGGAGAGTAACTGGCCCTATCCATCCCCAGCACAGTACCTCCAGTGACTGTTGCTGGTGTCTATCTTATGTTTCTTTTAGATTGTGAGCCCTTTGGGGACAGGGATCCATCTTATTTATTTATTATTTCTCTGTGTAAACCACCCTGAGCATTTTTTGGAAGGGAAGTATAGAAATTGAATAAATAATAATAATAATAATAATAACTGCTCTGAGGCTGAACAGACCACAGACAAAAAGGGGATAGAAAACTACCTGGGGGCTGTGAGATTTGACATTCTGCAAAGAAAACCACTTTGTCTAGTTTTGCCTAATCTACAGTAAGAATTTGATGTCATTCTCCTGTCTCACATTTGTCCCAAATTCTCATCTCCTAAAGTGAAAACTGGGAGTTCTCATACCCATCTTAGCAACAAACAAAAAGTATGCTACAATACTTGGCATGATGCATTAGAAAGATCTGGAAGAACACAGTAGTTACACCCTCTCCTTTTAAATAGGAATCTTTGAGCTTCTTTGTTTCACTGATCTCTTCATTAGGGAGAATAGAAAGATAGCAACATTTTGTCTTTCAAGAGAGAAAATTAGGTTACCTAGGACTGATAACATTTGCATTGCTGATAATGGGTATTTACAAGGCTGAAAACATTTGCATTGCTGATAAAGATCTATTTGCAAAGCAGGGTTACAAGTAACTGAAAACATTTGCAATTTGCAAAAATATCCAGTGGGATATTAGGTAAGGTAAAGTGTGCCATCAAGTCAATTTCGACTCCTGGCGCCCACAGAGCCCTGCGGTTTTCGTTAGTAGAATACAGGAGCGGTTTACATTGCCAGCAGTAGTATTTTAGGTACAGAGAGCCCACTAATTAGGCATGGGGAGATAGTCACCTCAGGTTGGGGGTTGGGGGCAGAACAGCTGCCCTACTGCCTCCAGCTGCCTGCCTCATTGACCACATCATTAGCAAGTGGGCAGACCAACACCCCTGCCCTTAGGTAAGGTCCCTACCAATATTCCCTGTAACTGGGATTCCCAGATGTTGTTGACTACAACTCCCATAATCCCCAGCCAAAGGCCATTGCAGATGGGGAAGCTAGGAGTTGTAGGCAACAACATCTAGGAATCCCTAGAGATGCATCCTGATACAGCACCTTCTCCTCCTCCTCCTCTCCCACCACCATTACCTTGCTTCATTTCCTTTCCAAATTGAAAACTATTATGAGGATTTAGCCCAGTATTAAACCCTACAGTTATAAATTGTCCAACCATTCTGTCTAGGTTCATCCTCCTCCCACCCCACTGCCCCCGAAATCTTTTCATGCAAGGAAAGAAATATTCCAAAGCTTTTCCTAGACAGATGGGTCAAATGTCAAGAGTATAACACAGAAAGAAGTTCACTTCTCCCAGTTTGTTTTAAATGGTGTGGTTCTGAGGTCGGCAAGCCTTATAAAGCTTTACCAAATTGGCCTGGCTGCATATGTAGAGTTAAAGCCAGATAAAAACAGAAAACTTGACATGTAAGCGTACTTGTGTTATTTCAGTGCAATGTGTCTCCTGAGATTAGTTCTTTTTAATGGTTATTTAATTACTCAGGCTGTGGCGTCCTTCATCTGGTCTGCCAGAGAAATGAAACAATTGTTTGCAAAAACGTATTATGCAGCAAATCAACTCTGAATGTTTCTGAAGGTGCCGTTTGCAAACTAAGAAGTTGGCTGGTGTACTTTGGAGCCTTTCACGCAGTACATTTTTTACCCCTACATGCAAAATATTTTAAGGGAACCTCTAAAGTTGTAGCACAAGTAGGGTTGCCAACAGGGCATAGTGAGCTTCCTTGGGGCCTGGGGACAAGGAGCAGGAAGGGGGCTCCTAGCCCGTGGGCTGCTAGCTCCCCAAGCCCCGCCCCCTGCATCTGGTGTCCGACACAAGGGGGCGGGGCAACCTGCTTGCCTCTTCCTCCTCTCCGCCGCGATGCCCAGAGACGGTAAATCCAAGGGCGCTTTACAAAACAGTGCTTCCATTCAGAAGGGAGGAGGGAAACACAGCCCTTACCAAGCCCTGAGCGGTTGCCAGTGTAGCCGCCACTTTGCATCCTCAAAACAGAAAGAGCCACACCAGCTTCTGGCAGCCCCCCTCCCTCCCTGCCGCTGCAGAAGAGAAAGAGGGCAGATGCATGTGCAGATTTCTTGGGCTCTAATTGTTCAGCTCTAATGCGAGAAATATCAGCGGGGCAGCAGGGCAGCCCCCCCAGATCACTGGGAGGCCCCCCAAGATGCAGGAGGCTTCTGCTTGTGGGCCCCTCGTGGGCCGTCTGACCCTCCGGGCCTAGGGACATTTGCCCTCCCTTGTCCAATGGACCCTACGCCTATGGTTGCCAACCCTCCTGGATTGGGCTGGAGTCCCCAACAATGGGCATCAGTCTGTAGGAGTGTGCTCAAAGCCATCTCGGAAGTGTTAATGGCTTGATATTGTGAAAAATATTTTGCCAGGCAGAAATCTCCACGAATAGCTTCAGTCAGTAAGTTGGACTAAGCTTCAGTCAGTAAGTTGCACTAAACAAATGCATGCGGCGAACAGCTATTTCCAGCCACATGTCTTATACAGGTACATATGGCATTGGCCAGAGTCAATAGATGGCCCACTGCTGATCCCTGAGACCATCTCTCTGCCCATAACTTTCATGTGATGGTGGCAGAGGACTCTTTCAGGGCCTACCCACGTAGGAGAAGGGGGCCCATGGAGGGCTGTGCAGGGGCATAGCAAAGTCACTGGTGGTCCTGGACAGGCCACCCAGTTCACTACCCCACACCAGGCATGCCCCCTCCCCCTGCACCAACACACCAAGACAGGGGGCATGGCTAGTGCTAGATATGAGCCCACAGCTGCCCTTCACCCTCTCCATCTGGCGAGCATTTTGTTCAATGACTGGGTACTTGCTTTTTGTCCCTCGCAAGGAAGAGAGAAAAAGAAAGCACCCCGCAGGAAAAGAGAGTGCGTTGCTGGTTAGAGAAAGCAACGGGTCGTGCGTTTGTGCCTAATGCTGGCCATGAACCATGAACGAACCCTCGCCCTCTCCAACCCTCCTTTCTCTGCTGGCTGGTGCTTCCTTTTCCTCCCTTACTCGCAAAGGAAGAAAAAGAAGCTCCCAGTTAACAAGAGCTCACCAGCTGGTGGGGGGAGGTCACTGCACATTTGTACCCAGAGCAGGCCACGCCCCCTGCACTGGTGTGCTTAAGCAGAAGGGAGGGGCATGGCCAGCACAGGATAACGCATCTGGCCTCGGCAGTGGGAGGGAAAGGGATAATGAAGTGGAGAGGTGAGGAGCTGCCTTGGGGAGAACCAAGGGGCACACTGGGGACAGCGCCTTAGGGCTATCACCCACCCCCCACTCCCTACACGTCTGGCTGTTTGCCAATGGACCCCTTAATCTCAGAACAAGCCCTGCATATGTTAGACAGCTGAGTTTCTGAATGGCTTTGGTTTTCTATCATATGCAGACACATTGTGGAACTTGTATAGACGTCCTTTAGCAATAGCAATAGCAATAGCACTTACATTTATATACCGCTCTATAGCCAGAGCTCTCTAAGCGGTTTACAATGATGTAGCATATTGCCCCCAACATTCTGGGTACTCATTTTATCGACCTCGGAAGGATGGAAGGCTGAGTCAACCTTGAGCCCCTGGTCAGGATCGAACTTGTAACCTTCTGGTTACAGGGCGGCAGTTTTACCACTGCGCCACCAGGGGCTCTTACTTTACTTTAATGTGTGATGGAGCCCTAAAAGCAACTTCTGGCATGTTTAAGACTACCCAGATGCTTTCGTAACCAGGGTTTGCATATCCTCCTCAAACCCTGGTTTCCAACTCCAATTACAAGATCAGCCCTGGCTAGCAGTAGCTATCGTTAGCTGCAATGTAGATACTTGTATAATCCAAACCATGGTTAAAGGCCTTTCCATTTAGACCAGCTTTTAGGAGTCACCGTTTTACTGTTTGATGGGAATGATAGCCAACATTCCAACATCCATGCTTGCACAAGGATGTTGAGCTGGTGCAAAGCTGTGAGCTAGCTAGTTGGGCTAAGTTTGGAGTGTGCATTCGAGACTACTGTTGCACTAGTGCAAACGTGTATGCGCTTGCACAAGGTGTGCAACCTGTGGCATTCATATATTTTTCAAGGAATTTTTGCAAAATATCGCAATTCTGAGAGTGGCCATGATTTAATGCAGCTACACAATCATCTTGCACTAGTGCAACTTTGTGCACAGCATTAGGATGTCAGCCAGTGAGATTACTATTTCATAGTTCTCATAGCTTGATTTGTCACCTGTAGCAATCCTGATTTATTGATTCTCTTGCTGCTTTTTGCTCCTGGGTTTGTGCTGCTCAAGATTTTATTTCTTATTATTAGCAATAGCAATAGCACTTACATTTATATACCGCTCTATAGCTGGAAGCAATCTAAGCGGTTTACAATGATTTAGTATATTGCCCCCCCAACATTCTGGGTACTCATTTTACCGACCTCGGAAGGATGGAAGGCTGAGTCAAACTTGAGCCCCTTGGTCAGGATCGAACTTGCAACCTTCTGGTTACAGGGCGGCAGTTTTACCACTGCGCCACCAGGGGCTAAGTGTTGTTTTTTTTAATTAACCTCATTGTGTGGCTATTTTATTGTATTTTTATGCATTTTCCATTCACTGCTTTGGGACTGGAAAAGCAGCCTCCACATTTTAATAAAAAATAAATACAAATTGACAATTCAGTGCACTTTTTTTTAAAAAAAGAAACCTTGAGTCTCAGGGATGGGGCAAGCACAATTCCAATGCATAAAATAAAGACTAACATTTTATGCTGGGAGAAAGAATTCTTTTGTCTCTGTACAGATGAGAACACAAGTCACCAATTTCCTGGCAGATGTGCTCCTGAATTTGTTATATTGCTACAAGCTGTTCTCATTGTGCATGATTCCCTCAAATGTATGGCAAGACAGATAGTTCTTGTTATGGGCCAACATCCAGACTAACCCTCTGCTGATGCGCCAGGGTTTTCCGTTGCACAAGGGGGAGAGATTTTCAAATATTTTGCTTCCCTCTGCAGCCACCTGTATCTCCTGAAACAATGTCCCTGATGGCCGGCATTGGTTGGGCACTGGGCAACTACAGAGGAAAGGAGAGATTGCTGAAAATCTCCCCTGTCCCCTCATGCAATAGAAAATGCTGTCTCGTCAGCACAGGGGTAGTTTAGATGTCAGCCATGTATAGTATTCACTCATTAATACTGTAGTACAGAATTATTATTATTAATTATTATTGTTTACACAGTCAGACAGGTGTTATTGATTGGTTTGTTTTATCCAGACATCAAGTCCTTCCCAAGGACCTGGGATGGCTGAATTTTATTATCAATGTTGTTGCTGTTATTATTATAGATATCTCCGCAGAATATAGGCTGTTCCCAGTAAAGCTGCTTTTTGTAATTGGCTAGTGGTGATTTCTGTGGCCCCTATGGTGTTGAGGTGCTCTTCAAGGTCTTTTGGAACTGCACCCAGGGCGCCAATTACCACTGGGATTATTTTGGTCTTTTTCTGCCACAGCCTTTCAACTTCAGTTTGTAGATCTTTGTATTTGGTGATTTTTTCTATTTCTTTTTCTTCTATTCTGCTATCCCCTGGTATTGCTATGTCGATTATTTTGACTTGTTTTTCTTTCTTCTTGACTACAGTTATATCTGGTGTATTGTGTGGCAGATGTTTGTCTGTTTGTAGTCGGAAGTCCCATAATATTTTTACATCTTCATTTTCTACAACTTTTTCAATTTTAGGGTCCCACCCATTTTTGGCTACAGGTAGCTTGTATTTTTTGCAGATGTTCCAGTGTATCATCCTTGCTACCGTGTCACGCCTTTGTTTGTAGTCAGTCTGTGCGATCTTTGACAACAGCTGATTAGGTGGTCCACGGTTTCCTCTGCTTCTTTACAAAGGCGGCACTTGCTGTTTGTTGGTTTTTCCTACTTTTGCTCTTATTGCATTTGTTCTTAGTGCCTGTTCTTGTGCAGCCAGTATTAAACCCTCTGTTTCTTTCTTCAAGTTGCCATTCTTAAGCCTATTATTAATTATTATTAATTAGTGTTTATTATTATTTAATAATAATAATAATAATAATAATAATAATAATAATAATAATAATACAGATGAGAGATGAAGAGATGAGGTTTGTGCCCCAAGGGGCTCACAATCTATAAAAAGACACAAGGGAGATTACAGATGAGAGGAAGCAAAATGCATGCAGCAGCTTAAACATGGAAAGAGCATGCAGTTATTGCATATACAAGTGCTTAGGCTTAACTGTAGTAGGGTACGAGGACTAGGGTATTGTGCCAAGGCTTAATGGTGAGAGTGGGTTTTGAGGAGGAGTTTGAAGGAAGTACGAGAGGAAGAGAGGAAACTTGCTTGCTTTTTATATAGGATTTCTAGTGCCACGGAAATGAAAAGCCACATTAAAGGGAGTGTATCATTAAAAAAAAAAGTAGCAGCAACAAGAAAACCCGCCAGGCTACTCTTTATTGGTACTGCGGGATAATCTCTTTTAGTACCACCTCACAGAGTGTACATCTCTTGCGATGTAGTTATTGATTTAACAAATAGTACACTTTCCGGCTGGCTTTTATCTGGAAATTAGCAGACTGCACTGAAATGCACCCTACATTATTCCAATAGCACTGAAAGGCAAGATTGCTGCATATTCCAGGTGCCCTGTAATCACCCTGGGCTCTCTCTGCTGCTGCCACATGAAAGCATGATCTTTAGGATGCTGCACTGTCAGGCAATTCTAAAACCCTCCTCGTATGTGGTGTTCTTTGTTTTTGGTTTTGTTCTTTGTCTTTCTACAGGTTTGGACATCCGGCAGGCTCAGGTTATTGTGCTGACATCGGGTACCAAATGCATCAATGGCGAATACATCAACGACCAAGGACTCGTGGTCAACGACTGCCATGCGGAAATTGTGGCAAGAAGGGCCTTCATTCACTTCCTCTACTCACAGCTGGAACTGCACCTAAGGTAAACTGGGTCCAGAGCATACTTAGCAAACTATGGTTACCCAAAGTTTCTAGATGTCATCTCAGAGGAAATTGTAAAAAACAAAACCCTTTTTATGAGTCAATAGACATCAGGGGCATTGCTATAGTTGAACAAGGTAGAACAAATGAACCTGGGCCCCTAGGGTGGATGGGCATGGCTTGGGCGACAGCTCAATCTTTCCTATCACCTTCCTGACTGATTAGCACGCTGGCTCCTGATCAGAGGACTCCTCTTTGCTTCAAGTGAGAACTCGGCTTCCCTTGGAAAACATTGATGGGGGTGTGTGTGTGTAAGAAAGGCAGAAGCATCGTTGATGTTGTATGAATATATTAGGTGATTCCAGTAGATAAAGGTAAAGTGTGCTGTCAAGTCGATTTCGACTCCTGGCAGCCGCAGAGCCCCGTGGCTTTCTTTGGTAGAATACAGGAGGGGTTTACCATGGCCTCCTCATGTGCAGTATGAGATGATACCTTTCAGCATCCTCCTATATCACTGCTGCCTGATATCGGTGTTTCCCAAAATCTGGGAAACATACCAGCAGGATTTGAAGCGGCAACCTTCTGCTTGTTAGTCAAGCATTTCTCTGCTGTGCCACTTAAAGTGGATGATTCCAGTAGATATGTATGTCTTTAAAATGCCAGGGGGATGTGTGTGTGTGTCTGTGTGCATGGGGAGTATGTGATATTATATCCATAGGAACTGGAGAAAGGACATGCCAAAAATGGGTTGGTTTTCACCATGGCCTTACTGTTCTTCTGCAGCAAAGACACGGGGGAGTGGAGAGAGCTCTACTTGTGAGTAGAGTGAATCAAGTGTGACCCTTTTCATTATTTTTTTAAATTTATTGTTAGATTTATATACTGCCTTTCATTAAAAACAATCCCAAGGCGGTTAATTCGGTGAGAACCTCAGATAAAGAATTGTATACAGAAAGTTAGGCAGTAGCATTCCTACCAGTGAGTCTCATTGATGTTGGGAGCTTCCTAAGAGAAAGATCAAAATATATTAGTAAGTAAAATATACTTTGTTACTAGTAAAGAGCAACGCTCTCCGTGGGACACCATCTGGAATCTGCCCGAGAGGTAGGAGCAGATCCACTGCAAAGCAGTGCCTCCTTTTCCACATGATTTTCTAACTCTCTCTTTACGAGTGGTTTTGGCTGACATGCAGCCAAATAACTATACAGGGGGAGTCTGATCGGGAGCCATTTTGTGGCAGCTATCAGATATTAATCATCAAGTCATGTTTTATGAAGCCTCTTGGTTGTGTTTGATGAATGCTTTAAACACAGACTTCACAAGAGCAGTAAATGGCCACAGATTGAAAGACTAGCCAAGCCATCTTCTCATTACAGGCATTTCCCTTCCTTGCCTCTGTTGAGTCATATTGGGGGAGGTTATTTACGATGAACATGCTCTCTTGTATTCTGTTGGTCATTAATACACTCCTGGGATCATAAAAGAGCTACCCATTGGGGCATGAAGCAGAGAGTAGCCCAGGAATCCAAATAGTATACAGTAATGCTCCTTCTCCCTACAAAAACAGCACAGCCAAGGAAGCAATGGGAGAACTGACTTGATGCCTCTCAGTTGCTTTTCTCTATCACTTCCCATCTAGTGAAGTTTTAGATGCGTCGTTTGTTGTCGCTTCATTGACAAGGGTTGTGTGGATCCAGTATGAAAACCGGAACTGGACTACTGCTAAATTGCCACATGGCAGGTCTTGGGGTCCAAGATCTGCTTAGAAGAGCTGATTCAAAAATGGCCACCACTCCATAGCACATCGCTCAGTGAAGCTATTCACATGATTGATCAAAACTAGGCTACCGGAGGCCAGCCCGGTTTTGATCAATCGTGGGAACCACCAGGCTCACAGGCGAGGCCAGTGATTCCCTGGCGGCTAGCCCACCTAACAACCCTTCCCCTTAGCGAGCGCTCCGTTAACCTCATTGTTTTGATTGTGTGTCAGCTGGCACACTTGGGGTAGGGGGGTGAGGGGGGACCTCAGGAAGGCACCGCGCACTCGCACGGTGTCTTCCTGGGGTTTGGGGGGCAGCAGTGATCCCCTTCCCCCAATCCCTGGAGGTCCCGACGGAGCTGCAGCCGGGGGCGGGAGCACCTGACCAGAGCAGCCGCTCGTCTGGGCAGTCGATCCAGCTGCCCTGCAACGAGTGACTGTTCGTGTGCGGGGGGAGCGGGCTAAGCTGCACTGACCCTCCCGGTGCTTCACACCAAGTGTGTGAAATGCCTCAGTGTCTTGCGGGTGAATGTGTGAGCTGCTCCCATTGAAAAGATCATTGCGATTAAGATGCTGTGAGGTTAGGCAAAAACTCCATGGTCTTTGGTCTGTGATATCTGTTTTCATGGCAGGCACAAGATAGTGGGCAAAGCCCTGTACTGGGTCCCCCAATGGTGCCCAGTTAGCTTTGGTGGCTGTCCCTCTCCTTCAGCACTGCTACTGCTGATGTTTCCACTGCCACCCAATACGTGGGTTTTTTCACTGGTTTCTCTCTCCCCACAATAGCACTTGGTGCTGGGTGCTAACTTCTAACAGCTTGGGACTGGGGTGGGCAGGGATCTGTTGGACCATATGCAACCATATGAGTCTGCCAGGACCTTAGATCTTCATAACAGGCCCCGCTCCCAGCCCCACCACTGACACAGATTTGGTTGGTGAGGAGTAGGGACAGGGCCTTCTCAGAAATGGCCCCCGTGTTTTTTGGAATGCCCTCACAGAGGTGTTTCATCAATCTCCATCTTTGATGAGTTTTAACATTTTATGTTAAAAGAATCTGACACCCCTCTTTTTAAAATTAGGTTTTGAGTTTTAATCCAGTATAACCTCTCTGCCATTTTATCTTGCTGTTCTGTTTTTATGCTTGTTTATTATGCTTGTTTATTATCCTCATTATCATAATCATTATCATATCATTGTTGTTTGTATTGTAAGCCACTCCAAGCAGCAATGAGATAGAACTATTTTAAATACAGGAAGCCCTCATTTTTCACGAGGGTTGTGTTCTCAGCTTTCACCACGAATGCTGGAAACCACAATTATTTGTTTTGTTGGTTGGTTGATCAATCACATTTGTAGACCACCCCAACCTTCCATCTCTGGGCGATTTACAACATAAAACAAATTAAAAATGCAAACCTTAAAACAATTTAAAAGCACAGTCAAGTTAAAAAGCTTGGGCGAAAAAATGAGTCTTTAGGGACTTTTTAAAGGTTGTCAGAGATTTAGACCTTGAGGACCTACTGAGGAACCTAACGCCATCATTCCCATAGGCTCAAAGTTTCAATTATTGTGGTTTCGGCCTTTGTGCCCCCATAATAATGGAAACCAGATTTTGTGTGTGTGTATAATATGGAGAGAGAGAGAGAGAGAGAGAGAGAGAGAGAGAGGGTGCTGCACCACAAATGGAGAACCCTCAAAAAACAAGGGTCTCAAATAAATAAAATAAAATAAAATAAAATAAAATAAAAATATCCCTGCTAACTGAGCAAAGAGGCACCTTTCAAAAGTGGTGATTCTCATATTTAGCAGCGGAAGAGGTACTGTCCCTATTCAGCCTCAGCAGAGCATCCCTCCTGTGGCTGTTGCTGATGTCTACCTTATGTTTCTTTTTTAGATTGTGAGCCCTTTTGGGACAAGGAACCATTTTATTTATTCTGTGTAAATTGCTTTGAGAACTCTTTTTTTTTAAAACTGAAAAGCAGTGTATAAATGTTCATATTCATATTGTTAAGTAAATAAATAACTGGGTGGTGGGTGTCTGACATCATGCCTTCTGGTCACACACACCCCATCCCACATAATGCCTGATCCTGGGAAAGTTAACCAAGAGGTGAACATTCCATTAGTTCAGTGCCACTGCCAGAGCGGCAGTATTGAAAGTCCACTTCTGCCACTGTGCCCACTATCACCTGGTCAGCTTGCCGAGGTGGAGGGCACAATGCAGAGGTTTTCAGGGCAGCAGGGTGCCAAACAGAATCAATAGACACCCACCTCTTTCTTCAGGGGACAGCTGGGTGCATCCTTAGAAGTTGACAGGGCCTTGTGCCCATGACAAACCCCTAGGAACATAGTCATACCATTGGTCTATCTAGCTCAGTATGGTCTACTCTGATTGGCAGTGGCTTCTCCAAAGTTTCAGGTAGGAGTCTTTCCCTGCCCTACTTGGAGATAGGGTTGTGTGTTTTGTTTTTCCCCCTGTTTTGGTTTTGGCCCGAATCCGAAACACCCCAATTTTGTTCTTTGTTTGAAATTGCAAAATCCGAATCCAAAACGTTTTGGATTTTGAAAAATGTCCCCGGGGAAAAACTAGTGGGTGGGGGTGGTAGTGCCCAATGGGTGGAAACTACCACACAAATTTCAGAGGAATTGGGCAAAGGGCTGGTTTTTGGTGAATTTTTGAAGTATAGGATTTTTCCCATAGGGAAGAATGGAGGTTTCAGCAAAAGTATAGCTTCATGCTGGGGGGAAAGGGGTGGCTCAGAGCAGAGTAGGGTGGGTGGTAGTGTCCAGTGGGGGCAAGGAAGCAGCCAGAATTATTTCAAAGGAATTGGGCAGAGGGCTGATTTTTAAAGATGTAATGGAGTTTGTGCGTCTGTAAAGTTCTTCCCCACAGGGAATGATGGACCTCCATATTTCCTGCCCCATAACTTCACTTGGGGGGCACCAGGGTGGCCCAGAACAAGTAGTGGTGTAGAGCACATAGGGTGCCAATCACCCCCATGGGTTGCTATCCCATGGGGTACTGGGTTCTGTGTTTCTGAGATGTTTGAGTGTAGATTCAGATTCTCTGGTAGCATGTGAGAGTGGATTCATGGTTTGACGTTGAAAATCTCATATGCTACCAGAGAATCTATACTCAGAACACCTCAGAAACAACAGAACCCAGCACCCCATGGGTCAGCAACCCATGGGGGTGGTTAGCACCCTGTGTGCACTAAACCACCACTCGCTCCTGGCTACCCCAGTGCCCCCAAGGTGGAGTTATGCATCTTCTGAAACCTCCTTTATTCCCTGGGGGGGGGACCTTAAAGAAGCGTTAACTTCAACAATTCCTAAGAAATCAGCCCTTTGCCCTATTCCTTTGGAATAGGGCAAGTGGCAGGCACCCCTTGAGGCATTGCCACCCAACCCACTGTTTTGCCCCTCAGGCCCCCTTTTCCTTTTCCTTTTCCTTTTCCTTTTCCTTTTCCTTTTCCTTTTCCTTTTCCTTTTCCTTTTCCTTTTCCTTTCTTCTTCTTCTTCTTCTTCTTCTTCTTCTTCTTCTTCTTCTTCTTCTTCTTCCACTCCTGTTACACCTGGACATTGACAGAATTTGGTCTGGCACTAATGGCGCTGACAGGCATAACTGAAAAGGAAGGATAAGAAACTGAGGCACCTGAAGGGATCATCCATAACTGATATTCTTTCTCTTTCAGTCTCTGCTTCTTTCATTTGTGGGCTTACATTAAATTATGATTCTTTCTCCATTTAGCAATCCCTGTGCTTGCTTTTTGTTAAGAATGCCATCCATGTCTCTAGAGATTGAAGTGCAATCACTGTATCTTAAGCTCTTTATTGATCCATCTCCATAGCACATTCAGTTATGTTATTGTGTTATTTGGATCATGCTACATTCTTTCATGAAGGGAATTCTCAGAGTCACACAGAACTCTTTTCACAACCAGTTCTACTCCTAACTCTCTCTGTTTAGCTAGGAGCAGATACCTTGGCTTGGCAAGTACATGTGCACACACGCACACAATCAACCCCCAGAGCCCAGAGGCGTATCTAGGGAAAATAGCGCCTAGGGCAAGCACTGAAATTGCACCCCCTGTTAAACATCTGACACCCATCTTTCAGATAACTTTACTATACTATTAGCTCAAAAATAGAAATCAAGCTCCTTAATCTTTTAATATTTCAAAAACTATTTAGCAGTGGATGTAGCCAGACCAAAAAATGCTGGAAAACTACAAATTTCAATATGCTGGGGCTCATGAAATACCCAAATACTATGTGGAGTTGTACTTGGAAAACTAAACAGAAGTGCCTGTCTAATTCTCTACTATGCATTATAGCATAGCTATTACATAAGTTTTAAAAATAAATGGAGAATTTGGCTTTTCCCAGCTACTCTGAAAATAATTAAAGGATATGCAGAGTAAACTGTGTCAGAGCTTGTAATATATTCTAGTATTTCAGAAAGACAGTTAAAATGAGAGAAAGAGAGCAAGAAACTCCCAGTGGGCCTTAATACAAAGGATTTCACACTGAGTCAAAGACAAACTCACCATTAATTGCCATATTATGAAGACATCACATTTAACTCACTTATCACAAGAAGCAAAGTAAGAGCAAATGAATACAATCCTAGCTCATAAGCTTCAGCTCAGTATTCACAAGCCCTGATTCTCTGTACTTAGTGCCAAACTAATATGTGTACAGTTATATATATAAAATTTACCTGTAGCCCCTTCAGGGGGGCTTCCTAACAGCCATGTGTGGGGGGGTCTGCAAAGGTTCCCCCTCCCCCTGCTGGCCTCTAGGGCCTTGCAGGGACAATTTGAGCATGTGTGGTGGCTGTTTTTTAAAATAATTGTGTTTTTTTAAATGGCCGCTGAAAACAAAATGGCCACTGCGCATGCTCAAATGGCCTCTGCATGGCCTGGCATGGCCTAGGGCCTCGTAGAGGCCATTTGGGCATGCTCAGTGGCCATTTTGTTTTCAGCAGCCATTTTTTTAAAAAAAAAATTTTAAGAATGGCGCCCCCCCCTTCAAGTGGCGCCCGGGGCACATGCCCTGCCTGCCCTACCCTAGATATGCCCCTGCCAGAGCCTTCTCACATACAGAGATGAAACTACTACAGACCTAGGCTCTGTTGCCTTTCACACTGCAATAAAGTTTTTGTGACTTTTTAAAATGTAGTCACATCTGTCTTGTGCACAAATGGTATTGATTGGGTACCCTGGGCTTGGTTAAATGGGAATGAAGGTCAAAGTTAAGTTAAAACAGACTTTTTTGCTTTCCTAGTAAACTAAATGGCAGAAGTGCATTTAGTTGTCCCCCTCCCTTTGCCCACTTCCTTCTTCCTCCTCATTGCAATTGATTGGCTGTAGCTTACATAAGAACAGCCCTGCTGGATCAGGCCCAAAGCCTATCTAGTCCAGCATCCTGTTTCAGACAGTGGCTCACCAGATGCCTCTGAGAAGCCCACAGCAAGAGGTGAAGGCATGCCCTCTCTCCTGCTGTTGCTCCCCTGCAACTGGTATTGAGAAGCATCGTGCCTCTGAGGCTGGAGGTGGCCCACAGCCACCAGAGTAGTAGCCATTGATAGGCCTGTCCACCATGAATCTGTCTAAGCCCCTTTTAAAGCCACCCAAGCTGGTGGCCAGCACTACATCCCATGGCAAAGAATTCCATAGATTATGCACTGTGTGGAAAAAGTACTTCCTCTTGTCTCTCCTAAATTTCCTGACCTTCAGTTTCATTGGATGACCCCCTAGCTCTAGTGTTGTGAGAGAGGGAGAAAAATTTACCTCTTTCCACCCTCTCCACTCCATGCATAATTTTATACACCTCGATCATGTCTCCCCTTAGTCAGTTCTTTTCCAAAGTAAAGAGCCCCAGATGCTGTAGCCTAGCCTCATAGGGAAGGTGCTCCAGGCCCCTGATCATCTTGATTGCCCTCTTCTGCCCCTTTTCCAGTCCTACAATATCCTCCTGAAGATATGGTGACCAAAGTTGTACTCAGTACTCCAGATGTGGCCACACCATGGATTTGTATAAGGGCATTATAATATTAGCATTTTTATTTCCAGTCTCCTTCCTAATTATTCCTAGCATGGAATTAGCCTTTTTCACAGCTGCCATGCACTGATTCAGAACAGACAAAGGGAAAATACTTCTTCAGACAGTGCATAATTAATTTGTGGAACTCCATGACACCAGCTGTAGCAACCACAAGCTTAGATGGCTCTAAATGATACGGATGAAATACAGATAACGAATGCACTGGTGTGGCAAGAGAGCCATCTAACAGAACTTCCCAACTGCTCCAGTGCAGAGCAAAAGGAGCCATTTTTAATACCCTCCCTTTCCCTAGGAAGACCTGTGTGCTACCCAGAAATATGTCCCTGAGGGTTGTGCAACCCTCAGGAACATATTTCAGGATGGCTGGAGGATTTCGCTTTTCTGCTTCACTGGTGCAGTTGGGAAGTTCTGTTAGGCTGTCCTCTTGCTGCACAGATGTATCCTTGCTCCGTATGTCAGTCCTTGTGTCTCGTTTTGCCTCAGCCATACAGAGTTGTGGGTGCAGCTACAGAGGCCCCCTCAATATAATAAGTGCTGGCATTAATGCTGTACTCCTTTGTTGCTCTCCCAGCTGATTGTGCTATGAATTATTTCAAAATGGGTGTGATTGCTAAGCACTCCTGAGCGGTGGGAAGTTCAGGTATGTCATTGTTCTAGAGGATTGGGTCAGGGTGATAATGCAATTAAAATGCTTGGGAGAATTTGCTGAAAGTGGTAAGGAAATGAGAGAGCGGCAGGAGTCCAACATCTCCTCAGGAGATCCCAGTGGCTCAGTGTTCCTGTCAAGCAGGGTAATGTGCCTGTAAATTTCACTCGACAGAAAACGCATCACAGCATCAAAAAACGACAAAACAAGCAAACCGTGGATGAGTGACAGCCAAACAGTTTTAACAGCATGGAGACTGTGGTAGGGGAGGAGGAGGAGGAGGTGCTCAGGCAAGAGGAGAAGCGGGTAGAAAGCAAACACAAGGCGTTGCTAAGGATTTTCAATAGTACCGGAGGAAGGGGAAAATATTTTCGCTGCATCCAGAGTTAGCAGAAATAACTATCCTGGAAAAAAGAATGCTGCTCTATCTGTAAAAGAAACTCTAAGACCAATAAGTGGAATTCTTGTTAATCAGACCTAAAAATCAAAAGACACATTCATGATGGGAGGGAGGTGGGAGCCTTCTTCAAACATGACTATTAGACTTGTGTTGGGGAAATGA
The DNA here is from genome assembly GCF_027244095.1 of Hemicordylus capensis. NCBI lineage: Eukaryota > Metazoa > Chordata > Lepidosauria > Squamata > Cordylidae > Hemicordylus > Hemicordylus capensis. Next base: position 152,799,868 of record NC_069662.1, read on the forward strand.
ATGGGCACTATAACTTGTGAAAAGTGGAGTGGGTCTCTCTTTTCTTTCAGTAGACACATGGGGAAGCCAGTATTACTATCAGATTCCCAGCATGTGTACCCAGAAAAAATTCCATAGCTGACATGATGAGAGAAGTTACTCCAAGTAATCCCACTGAAATTAATAAAACAAGTTAGGCATTGCCAAACTTGTCCTTTCCATTTCGATAGGACTACTTTCCATCATTTTCCTCCTCATGTCAACCAATACATTTGCTTGCCATTCATACATATAGTATGTATACTGTTCTCAAAAGAAGTATTAATACTCTTGTTTAATAAATACGATAGAGATTAATGTAGGAAGTGACTGGGACTTCCTGAGAGAAAAACCATCATATATCATCTTAATTATACTCCTCTCTCTCTCTGTCTCTCTCTCACATCTAGGGATATGTGTGTGCATGCACACGTGTGTGCATGTGTGTGCGCGCACACACAGGCATGACTGTTGAGTGTTCACTTCCCTGAGTGATGGGTTCCAGGGACAATTCTGTGTTTTGTTTCCTTTGGAGAAGAGAGCACTGCTGGTGTTTTTGTAATATTCACTTTATGTGCAAATATATAAACCATGCAAACACAACTCCTTCCAGAACTAGCACCAATTCCCAGATAGAGGATACTGTGTGGATACTCTCTGTAGAGGATACTCGTGGTCTGCTGCCCGCTAGATTAGTTTTAACTCAGGACTGACCCAAGGCAGTCTTCTATTGTAAACAAACTCAGTAACACCCTGAAGAGATAAAGGAGTGTTGGGGCTGCAGAGACATTACTGGTGGTTTGTTCACATCTCACTTGGCCTCTGAGGTTGTAGCTGAGGGGAGGCTGGGAAGAGGCCTCAGGCTTGTGCACCCCTCCCCCAGCATAGTTAGAATGGACAGAAGATTCTCATTTTATTTGAACATTTGGGTCTTCCTGTGCAGTCAGGCCTTAATATCTATCCACAATGAAGGGGTCAAGGGAGGAATTGGGAAGAAAGGCTAGGTGTCTGGGGGGGGCAAGAGGGGCAGATGCCCCCCACCAGATTGAGCCAGTTCCCATTGAATTCAATGAGGCACACTCCCAGGGAGGGGGACTGGAGTAACCCACCCACTCCCAGAAAAAGCCCTGCAGATGTCTATGGCTGAGGCTTGCTCCAGATACTTCATGTACAATTCCAAGTAATAAGCCCTGGTTGGATAGGTTGCTCACTTCTAAGCCACGCCTCCTGGCTGGGCTGTGGATACCCAGCTCTTGCTCCTGCAGGTGTTGAAACAAGAGAAAGGTGCAGTTCCACCAGGTAAGAACATCCTGGGGGATCAGGTGTTCAGGTCGGCCTAACGCAAGCTGCGTCTCCTTAAGCATCTGCCTACCTTTTTCACTCCCGTGAAAGGAAGCTGCTATCTTGTCGCACTTATCCACAAGAGCTGTTGTGGCGGCCACAGACCGGCATCCAATGCCACCAGCAGGGATGTCTGGCCACAGCTCCAGAAGGGCCAAGCGCATCCTACATGACCAAGTTCAGAGTATGCACCACACAAGAATGGACGCAAACTGAATCTGCCCAGCTGCCTTATGTTGGCAGCATTGTTGGTGACCATGAACCCACGGCGAAGTTTTGGATGCCCGGACAGCCATCCCTCCACCTGGCAGTCCATGGCCACTGACAGCTCATCTGCTGTGTGGTCGGTGTCCCGAACCTGCACATGCAGCACAGTCCACCTCTGCTTTCCTGCATGGGAGGTGCTGGCCACGCCACCAGCAGAAGATGTCCCCTCCCTCTCCTGCCCCACCAGGGTGCCATGAGGGACAGGAAAGTAGCGTGCCTCGCACTGCAGCTGGTCCACAGATCTGCAGTGAAGTGCATGCTGGTGTCGGGCTGCTGTGTTATTAACAGAAGCAATCAAAACTAAGTCGCCAGGTTGCAGTATTCACAACATGTATTCAAGACTGCAATCCTAAACACGCTTAATACAGGGGCAGTCCCACTGAACACAGTGTTACTTACTTCTGGGTAAATATGCATAGTATTGCACTAAAGAAGATAAAATAATGAAGACTAAAAAGCTGGATGCATCTTGACATAATTCAGTATGTATTATTTCCATTCAGGCTATCTTTCAGAGCAGCATTATTACTGTTTCTCCATCCTCGGTTGTGACCATCATGTAAGATGGTCCATTCATAAAATAATGATCATAGATTCTCTTTTAGATAGTATCACTCTTGAAAGAAAAAAAAGAGGAAGCCTCTCTTTAAAATGTACGGCTTATATACTCAACCCACCACTTCCTATCAATGGCTTGAAAAATTCATTTCTCACCTACTTTCAAATAACACCATTGTTACCATTCAGTTTCCTCCCCCCGCCCCGCCCGCCAATGCTATCTGTTTGATACGTCTGTTCTCACACACAAAGGTTGAAATGACTGTACTATATAGTGAAAGTTGATGGCGAAGACCATGTCAATATACATCCAGGTGTTGTTGTTGTTGTTGTTTTAAAAAAATCCATTATTGATGTTTTAAAGACTTTTGTAAATGCAACAATACCAGCACTGTAACTTGGCGGCTATCATGTGTTTTAATCAATGACAATATTTTGATGATATGTTTTTATTCCAACCTTCTTTTGCTTGATAAACTAGAGCCTTAAATTTTGTGGAATGAACTCCACAGAGATGCCTATAATGATACAAGGTCCCATAGAAAAAAAAGATAGACAACAAAGAGACTACTAGCTAACCCATAGGGAGCACAGAATTAGTTCTGATTTGGAATGTAACAAATGACCTGCAACTTCTTTTTGTGATCCTAGCAAGCGGCGAGAGGACGGCGAGCGATCAATCTTTGTGCGGTTAAAAGAAGGAGGCTACAGGCTAAAAGAAAACATTCTGTTCCATCTGTACGTGAGCACTTCGCCCTGTGGAGATGCACGCCTCAACTCCCCCTATGAAATCACAACTGACTGTAAGAGCTGTTCTTCCCTGCTTTTATTTTTTTATTTTCACCTCGGTTAACATCCGCGCTTCCTTGGAAGGAGATAACTTGCTATAACTTGCTATAGAAATAATGCAAAGTGTCCTCACTCAATGTGGAAGCAATTTTATGTATAAAGCTGTCCCATAATAATTGTTCTCTGAACAATTATTACGGAGTAAAACAATAGAAGAGTAGAACAATAGAAGAGTAAAACAATAGAAGAGTAGAACAAAGTATACAATTAAAAACACATTTAAACAAACAAAAACAAGAATAACCATAAAATACAACTAAAGACAAAACAATAACATTTTTAAAGATTTGGACGTAACACCAGGGTGCTTTCCAGACTAGACCCTACAACGGGGTTAGGACATATCTCGGAAGTGTGCTTCCATACTTCCTGCGTCATGACACCGCAGTCCCTACGCAGACAGCAGGGTGCCGTTCACATTTCCAATGCCTTGTTGCGAATTTAAGCACTGCGATATAGAGCTAGGACATCGTATATCCGGTGTGAAAAAGTTGCTGTTTTTTCGGGTTGCTAGTTTCTGCAAGACTGCTCCCCCTGCTGTTTACATTTCAAATGCAATTTGCCTGAATGGAGGCATATTGCTGCTGATGAGCAGCTAGTCTGGAAAGTGTCCAACTGTGGTTAAGGAACTGGGAGACAGGCTGAAGACTGCATGCTTCCATGCCTTTCACCTCAGCCATCATTAAACGCGTTGTCAGCACCAGCATTCACCGTAGTTAGTTTTATCCAGGGTTCCTGTTTAACTAAACTACTGTCTTAAAGTAGGTTGCAAATCCTGGGTTAAAGGGAACCCAAGATCTGGAATTATTATTGAGGACGAATAATGGGCCAATCAAAGGCTTGCCAGAATAAGGGGAAAACCCATTCTCACCACCAAAATCAGCGTAGGAGCATCCAGCCAGGCTTCAAGTAGGGATGTACAGAACGTTTGATCGTGAACCAGACCGGTTCGAGCAGTTCAATCATGAACCGCTTCGAACCAGTTCGAGCTGTTTCGGCAACTGACTGGCCTAGCCAATCAGTTCGACTGAACCAGTTCGCATACCCGCAGTTCAGTCCGAATTTAGTTCAAATTCGGACCGAACTGTTCCAAACGGTCCGTAAACACACACACACACCCGCCCTCAGCATCAAGCTCTGTGTGCGCTCTTGGAGCCTGACTGGATGCTCCTCCTACCCAGCTTTTGGTTGTGAGAATGGGCTTAAAGTTCTCACTTGCTGGTAAAAGACAGAGAGTGAGGGAGGGAGCCCAGCAGAGCTCATGGGGCAGCAGTTTCCTATTTTGAATACCGTAACTGTCTCTCCACCAATCACGCCTCCAACAGTGTCAGGCGATGGGGTAGGAGGAGTCACACATTCCATTGGCCAGCTCCTAATCTTAACCATATTGAAGAGGAAGCCAGCATTACCTCTGCCCTAACCAGCCCATAAAGCACCAGCTCTGCCCTTCCTAACTTCCTAGGCCAATGATTCCCAACCACGGTTCCTCCATGTTGCTGTACTACAACTCCCAGCATCCCCAGCCACAATACATTGTAGCTAGGGATGATGAGAGTTGTAGTTCAGCAACATCTGGAGGAACCCTGGCTGGGAACCCCTGGCCTAGGTGATGCCATCCATTTCACTGCATAAAGAGATGCCATCATCAAAGCCACTCCTAAAAATAGCCAAACGTTCTCTTCCTGCATTCACGGTGATGGGAAATAAATGCACATTTAAGTTGGCGAGATGGTCCCCTTCTCCCCGGCTTTTCTCCTACCCATTTATGGCAATAGACCCAAGATGAATGTTCTTTCCATTCTCGAGCAACAAAGCAGCTCTCCCAGAGGCAGCGTAACCCATCAAACACTCCTGATGAGCCTGTAAAGATGCATTAACATTTTAAACACAGCATCTTATCTTGCAACTTCTGCTTTTGCATGGCCAATGCGATAAGCCTCTCCCAAAATGGCGAGAGTGGAGAAGCCATCCCTCAAATCTCCTTCCAGATATTTCCAGCATTTTCCAGCAGTGTCTTCCTCAAGAGCCTCCAGGGAGGCTAGGTGTTCCCCTCCCCCTTTCCCCAAGTGCTTTGTTATTGTCAGAGAGGAGATAAAGCTTGCCGCACTCAGAAGTGACTGGCTTTAAAGCCTGTGGAGCTGGCGGCAATTAGGGAGGGGTGTCAAAGCCTGCTGCTGGGGGGTTGTAATTTGTGGCTGCTGTGCAGGTTGCAACCAAAGAAGGAAGATTCAGTGGAGCCCTTCTGTGTAGTGCGTGCGTGTGTGATTTAAAGAGGGCAAGGATATCTGTATCCAGAACCTACTTCCAGAAGAAAGCATTTGTCCATAAAATGTATAGTTAATTTAGATAATTCACTGGCTGACATCCTGACTAATGGTGCACTTGCGGAAGGACCTCACATAAGAGCAAGGACATTGCACAGAGGAGTTACACTAAAAGGTCATTCTCATGACCGGCTCCTGGCGCAGTGCATTGTGGGATGCTGGAGGACTTCCTCCTCCAATTGCCGGTTCTGCTGCTCGCCACCCTGGGGCTTGTGTGAGTATGTGAGCAGCAGAGCCCTGATAGGGCACCAAATCGGAGGGGGGGGAGAGGTAGGCTCCTGCCTTCCTCCGAGTCCCAGCAGATTCGGTTGTGTGAAGCGCCTGTTTGTCTGGATGTGTTCCACACTAGTTCTGCAGTACTGCTTGTACTTGTGCCACCTGCAGCACGCCCCATCTGCTTTAAAGGGAACTTTTGTGAAAGAGTGCAATTCTGCAAGTTTTGCACACATTTTTAGTGCAACTGCGCAATCTTTTTTGTGCTAGAGCTACTTTGTTGGTTATGCAAGTACT